>NC_053026.1:548065803-548386008 GCF_003073215.2 Triticum urartu
TCGTCATAACTCTCCCCGGGTAGCAGCATACGTTGAGGCAGATAATGATATTGCTCGACAAGACTCCCTGGATGCTTTGGAAGAAGAACGTGATATTACAGTGTCTCGATCAGCGACATATCAGAAAGACCTACGTCGCTATCATAGCCATAGAGTCAGAAGTCGTACCTTCCAGGAAGGTAAGTTAGTGCTCCGTCTGATACAAGAACAGACATGTATGCATAAGCTTTCACCTCCTTGGGAAGGACCCTTCGTCATCAGTAAGAATCTTCACAACAGGTCATATTATCTCGTTGATATACGTGAAGCAAAAAAATCACGTACCTCTGAAGAGGAGACTAGCATGCCTTGGAATATTGCACATCTCAGGACATATTATACTTAAAGCCATTGGCTTCAGTTTTTGTACATACCTTATCATGTATATACATATGTAGTGATCAATGAGACAAAGCCAGCACCTCTGGAATTCAGAGTTTTGTCGTTTCATCTAAGAAATCATGTATTGAGCCTTTATTCTTTGATCATTGGTCACTTGGGGGCTTCCAACTCATCAAGTTTAGCTACTAAGATCCCTCTTGACCCGGCACATGCCACTATTATACTTGGTTAAAACTACCTATTAGCAAGATGCTACTCTGAAAAGGTGACCCAACTAAACTCTTGATAAGTCAATCACACTGATGCCTATCATGGCATGTATTGACACTGAACCTACCAAAGTTAAAACACCGGCTTAAGTCATGCGAGAGCCGGCTTTCAAAGAGCTAGGATAAACCATAAGAGGCTACAAGGCCTGCTTCAATGAAGCAAATGAGACACGTGCCTCGAAAGTCGGTTTTTATGTCGTGCCTCGAAAGCCGGCTTGTTATTTATTTGTCCTATGTCATATGCTTTTTTATCATATATATATATATGTCTATCTATGCATTTTGTTTGCAGGTATTTATGTTTGTATAAACACCGGGTTATAAAAAATGTCGGGTCATAAGTTTGACATGGTCTTGGAAATCCAACTTGTGTTGTGTAGTTTATTACAACGCTTATGGATTTTTCGTACATCTCTTTGCCGGGTTGCTCTATGAAAATAGCTCATGATTTCAATCACAAGACATCAAAGACAATTTGCAAGGTTGAGCAAAAATCATCCTCATCAACTTGTCATCGAGCAAAAGTTAAGGATATTCAATGCACAAAGGCATTTTCAGATCGGAGTTTTCCTATGAACTATTACATGCCACTACTGGCCATTTTTCATCAAGTTTTTGAAACACAAACCTGATTAAAGTTATTACATCTAGGTTGATGTTTCCTTGTATTTCTTCTGCGCTAGTCACGGCCGGGTCAGCTTGGGCTGGCTCTTCTTGATCCATGGGGGCTACTTCTGTTCTGGTCTAGAGGTCGTCTGCCAACCACTGGATTGATGATAAAGCTTGGAAAACTGAGTCTTCTCTCATAACAGAGGAAGGGTTGACATCAGAAGCAAAGTTTTGCTTAAGACGAGGCGGAACAACCTCAATAGGCTTTGGCTCGGGAAGACTCATGCGTTTGCCGACTTTTGAGTAGCCGGCTTGGAACTTCATCAAGATAATCCTTCGCAATCTTGGTCGTCGTCACCTGGATCTCTTTTACACGACGTAGATAATCCTTGTCTGTAAAAGGGTGTTATCCACGTTGAATTCTGGAAACTCGTCGTCTAGTAGAACCGGATCCATCTCAGGCAAGTAAGCCTTGGCCCACGGAAGTGAGTACATGGCCCTCATAACCCACAAGTATAGGGGATCGCAACAGTTTTCGAGGGTAGAATATTCAACCCAAATTTATTGATTCGACACAAGGGGAGCCAAAGAATATTCTCAAGTATTAACAGTTGAGTTGTCAATTCAACCGCACCTGAAAGACTTAATATCTGCAGCAAAGTATTTAGTAGCAAAGTAGTATGATAGTAGTGGTAATGGTAGAAAAAGTAATAGTTTTGGTTTTGTAGTGATTGTAACAGTAGCAACGGAAAAGTAACTAAGCAAAGATCAATATGTGAAAAACTCGTAGGCATTGGATCAGTGATGGATAATTATGTCGGATGTGATTCCTCATGCAACAGTTATAACATAGGGTGACACGGAACTAGCTCCAGTTCATCAATGTAATGTAGGCATGTATTCTGAATATAGTCATACGTGCTTGTGGAAAAGAACTTGCATGACATCTTTTATCCTACCCTCCCGTGGCAGCGGGATCCTATTGGAAACTAAGGGATATTAGGGCCTCCTTTTAATAGAGTACCGCACCAAAGAATTAACACTTAGTGAATACATGAACTCCTCAAACTACGGTCATCACCGGTAAGTATCCCGATTATTGTCACTTCGGGGTTAACGGATCATAAAACATAATAGGTGACTATAGACTTGCAAGATAGGATCAAGAACTCACATATATTCATGAAAACATAATAGGTTCAAATCTGAAATCATGGCACTCGGGCCCTAGTGACAAGCATTAAGCATAGCAAAGTCGTAGCAACATCAATCTCAGAACATAGTGGATACTAGGGATCAAACCCTAACAAAACTAACTCGATTACATGATAAATATCATCCAACCCATCATCGTCCAGCAAGCCTACGATGGAATTACTCAGCACGGCGGCGAGCATCATGAAATTGGTGATGGAGGAAGGTTGATGATGACGATGGCGACAGATTCCCCTCTCCAGAGCCCCGAACGGACTCCAGATCAGCCCTCCCAAGAGAGATTAGGGCTTGGAGGCGGCTCTGTATCGTAAAACGCGATGAATACTTCTCCCTCATATTTTTCTCTCCGAACGTGAATATATAGAGTTGGAGTAAAGGTCGGTGGAGCACCAGGGGGCCCACAAGGCAGGGGGCGCGCCCCCACCCTCCTGGACAGGGTGTGGGCCCCTGGCCTTGATTCTTTCCCCAGTATTTTTTATATATTCCAAAAATATTCTCTGTTGATTTTCAGGTCATTTCGAGAACTTTTATTTCTGCACAAAAATAACACCATGGCAATTCTGTTGAAAACAGCGTCAGCCCGGGTTAGTTCCATTCAAATCATGCAAGTTATAGTCCAAAACAAGGGCAAAAGTCTTAGGAAAAGTAGATATGATGGAGATGTATCAACTCCCCAAAGCTTAAACCTTTGCTTGTCCTCAAGTAATTCAGTTGATAAACTGAAAGTGATAAAGAAAAACTTTTACAAACTATGTTTGCTCTTGTTGTTGTAAATATGTAGAGCCAGCATTCAAGTTTTCAGCAAAGATTATGAACTAACCATATTCATAATAACATTTAGGTCTCATGTTTACTCACATCAATGGCATAATCAACTAGCGAGCAATAATAGTAAATCTCGGATGACAACACTTTCTCAAAACAATCATAATATGATATAACAAGATGGTATCTCGCTAGCCCTTTCTGAGACCGCAAAACATAAATGCAAAGCACCTCTGAAGATCAAGGGTTGACTGGAAATTCTAATTCATGGTAAAAGAAATCCAGTCATACTCAATGTAAACTAATAATAATACATGCAAATGACAACGGTGCTCTCTAACTGGTGCTTTTAATAAGAGGATGATGACTCAACATAAAAGAAAATAGATAGGCCCTTCACAGAGGGAAGCAGGGATTTGTAGAGGTGGTAGAGCTCGGTTTTGAAATAGAGATGAATAATAGTTTGAGCGGTATACTTTCATTGTCAACATAACAACCAAGAGATCTCGATATCTTCCATGCTACACTCATTATAGGCGGTTCCCAAGCAGAATGGTAAAGTTTATACTCCCCCACCACCAACAAGCATCAATCCATGGCTTGCCCGAAATAATGGGTGCCTCCAACTAACAACAATCCTGGGGGAGTTTTGTTTGCAATTATTTTGATTTGGTTTGAGCATGGGACTGGGCATCCCGGTGACCAGCCATTTTCTCGTGAGTGGGGAGCGGAGTCCACTCCTCTTGAGATTAACCCGCCTAGCATGGAAGAGATAAACAGCCCTAGTTGATACATGAGCTATTCGAGCATACAAAGCAGAATTTCATTTGAAGGTTTAGAGCTTGGCACATACAAATTTACTTGGAACGGCAGGTAGATACCACATATAGGAAGGTATGGTGGACTCATATGGAATAACTTTGGGGTTTATGGAGTTGGATGCACAAGCAGTATTCCCGCTTAGTACAAGTGAAGGACAGAAAGAGACTGGGAAGCGACCAGCTAGAGAGTGACTGAGGGAGTCCTGGATTAGGGGGTGTCCGGATGGCCGGACTATACCTTCAGCCGTACTCCTGGACTATGAAGATACAAGATTGAAGACTTCGTCCCGTGTCCGGGAGGGACTTTCCTTGGCGTGGAAGGCAAGCTTGGCGATACGGATATGCAGATCTCCTACCATTGTAACCGACTCTATGTAACCCTAACCCTACCCGGTGTCTATATAAACCGGAGGGTTTTAGTCCATAGGACGACATACACAACAACAATCATACCATAGGCTAGCTTCTAGGGTTTAGCCTCTCTGATCTCGTGGTAGATCTACTCTTGTACTACCCATATCATCAATATTAATCAAGTAGGACGTAGGGTTTTACCTCCATCGAGAGGGCCCGAACCTGGGTAAAACTTCGTGTCCCTTGCCTCCTGTTACCATCTGGCCTAGACGCACAGTTCGGGACCCCCTACCCGAGATCCGCCGATTTTGACACCGACATTGGTGCTTTCATTGAGAGTTCCTCTGTGTCATCGCCGTTAGGCTTGATGGCTCCCACGATCATCAATAGTGATGCGGTCCAGGGTGAAACTTGTCTCCCTGGACAGATCTCTGTCTTCGGCGACTTTGCACAACGGACCAATTCACTTGGCCATCTGGAGCAGACCGAAAGCTATGCCCCTGGCTGTCAGGTCAGATTTGGAAGTTTAAACTACATGGCTGACATCCGCGGGGACTTGATCTTCGACGGATTTGAGCCACTGCCGAGCACGCCGCACTGCCATGATGAGCATGATCTAGCTCTGCCGCCTAACAGTGCCTTGAAGGCCGCACCCGCATCGGCTTCAGCCCTTAATTCGGAGCCAACCGCGCTGATCGAGGATGGGTGGTTGGACGCCGCCTCGGGGGCTGCAATCCTAGCGGCGATCGAGCCGAACACCAGCCCCGCACTCCGTGAGACTCATGATTCCAAGGAGTCGGACTCCTCTCCGGACTCCGAACCATTCGCGCCTCTGCCGATCGAATCCGATTGGACGCCGATCATGGAGTTTACTGCCGAGGACATCTTTCAGCACTCGCCCTTTGGTGATATTATAAAATCACTAAGGTCTCTCTCTTTATCAGGAGAGCCCTGGCCGGACTACGGTCAGCGAGATTGGGATGCGGACGATGAAGAAATTCAAAGCCCACCCACCACCCACTTTGTAGCCACTGTCGACGATTTAACCGACATGCTCGACTTCAACTCTGCAGACATAGACGGTATGGACGCCGATGAAGGAGACGATGAAGAACCAGCGCCTATTGGGCCTTGGAACGCCACCTCGTCATATGATGTATACATGGTGGACGCACCAAAAGATGACGACGAGGAGCGGAAGGACGCACCGAAGGCTTGTTCCCTCGAAAAGCAGTCAAAGCGGCGATGCAAGCGCCGCCCCAAATCCCGCCTCGATAGAAATAGCGATCACACAGACCCAGCGCTGGAGCAGGGCGAACCGCTACCGGACAACGGCAATCTGGATAATCAAACCGAACAAACAAATCCTATCAAGGATAATGGCCCGGATGACATAACGCCGGACAGACACCCGGAGCAGCAGACTGCCCGTAAAAGGCTTGTTGCCACCGCAAGGAGCCTGAAAAAGCAGAAGCAAAGGCTCAAGGCCACGCAAGACACACTCCAAATTAGATGGAGTAAAATACTCAACACTGCAGCAAGGTACGGCGACAATCGCCCCTCCAAGAGCTACCCAAAGTGGTACACCCAGCTACAGGGGTGCCACACACCCCCTATGTTTCACCGATGAGGTGCTGGACCACGAATTTCCAGAGGGATTCAAGCCCGTAAACATAGAGGCATATGACGGAACAACAGACCCTGGGGTCTGGATTGAGGACTACATCCTTCATATCCATATGGCTCGAGGAGATGATCTCCACGCCATCAAGTACCTACCCCTCAAGCTCAAAGGGTCGGCTCGTCACTGGCTTAAACGCCTCCCCGAAAGCTCCATTGGAAGTTGGGAAGAGCTCGAAGACGCCTTTCGGGAAAATTTTCAAGGGACTTATGTCCGACCTCCGGATGCGGACGATTTGAGTCATATAACTCAACAGCCCGGAGAGTCAGCCCGAAAGCTTTGGAACAGGTTTCTTACTAAAAAGAACCAGATTGTCGACTGTCCGGACGCCGAAGCCTTGGCAGCTTTCAAGCATAGCGTCTATGACGAATGGCTCGCCAGACACCTCAGCCAAAATAAGCCGAGAACAATGGCCGCATTAACGAACCTCATGACCCGCTTTTGCGCGGGTGAGGACAGCTGGCTAGCCAGATGCAGCACCAGCGACCCCAGTACATCTGAAGTTAGAGATGGAAACGGGAAATCACGGCGCAACAGCAATAACAAACGCCGGAATAAAGCACGAAGGGCACGGCAGTAAATGCCGGATTCAAAAGCTCTCGGCCAGGTCAAAAGCCACCCCCTAAAGGCACCAGGGATGAACTGTCCAGCCTCAACAAAATTCTGGACCAAGTATGTCAGATCCATAGTACCCATGGTAAACCTGCTAATCATACCCACAGAGAATGTTGGGTCTTCAAGCAGTCCGGCAAGCTCAACGTCGTACATAAGGGGGAGGATACACCAAGTGAAGACAAGGACGAGCCTCTCAAGCAAGAAACAGCGGAACAAAAGAAATTTCCACCAGAAGTCAAAATAGTAAACGTGTTACACGTGATCAAGGGAAAAAACAACACGGCACTCCCAGGAAAATATACCCAAGTGCCTGTCACCGCGAAGTCCTGCCACTGGTCGTCTCAACCGATCACTTTCAACCATCGCGATTACTCAGCAAGTATCCGACACGCAGGATGGGCTGCCCTGGTATTAGACCCAGTAATTGGCGGATATCACTTCACATGAGTCTTGATGGACGGCGACAGCAGCCTAAACTTAATATATCAGGATACAATCCGCGGGATGGGGTTAGACCCAACACAAATTCGCCATAGCAATACTACCTTTAAAGGAGTAACGCCAGGCCCAGGGGCTCGTTGTACGGGCTCCCTCCTACTATAGGTTATATTCGGCTCTCCCGATAACTTCCGTCACGAGCATTTAACCTTCCACATCGCTCCGTTTCAAAGTGGCTATCAAGCACTGCTCGAACGCGAAGCTTTCGCTCGCTTTAATGCAATACCATACTACGCCTCCCTCACACTCAAGATGCCCGGTCCACGTGGCATCATTTCAGTGAACGGAAATATCAAGCGATCTCTGCGCGCCGAAGAGACTGCGGCTGCCGTGGCAGCCGCACACTAAAGGCGCCCGGACCAGTGAAAGCATCCAAATAGGTCGTCAAGACCTCAGACACAACTAATCAAGTCCGGCGCCGCTATTTATACCGAATAAGTGGTCACACCCCTATTTGTCAATACAAGGGGCTCAACGCGCGCAGACAAGTGGCAATTTCTTATCATCTTGAATTATACATGGTTTCTTTAAAAACTATCCTTTTTGCACGACAACTTTTTCACTTAAATTCCTCTCTTTTATAGACGATCATCATGCTACACCCATCCAGGATACGGCACAATGGAGACATAGGCGCAGACGTGCAGCAGGGACCCGCTCCAAGGATTCTTTTTAGATTAAGACCCTGCGTAAACCTTTTTTACTGTCTCTTGTTGATACATATCCACCGTTGAGAAGGATGCTGACGTCTTGGCATGTGGCCACGCCAGAACAATGCACGTACCTGGACACAAGGGGCTTCTTACAAGGGCCATTATTTAGGCCCGGTTTATACCACAAAGACCGAATACCTTAGGGAGTGTTCGGCGTCGCGAGTTTGGCCCTATATGCATCAGCTCTGAATCATTGTCTTTGGTCAAATGTTGGGTTTGCCCGGCTCTTGTGTTTTGGTGCCTTACATTACGCTTTACCAGCTAAGGTAGCACCAGGAGAACTACTGCGATTTTTCCCTGGTTCATCCGGACGAGCACCTCAGTAGAGAAAGCCGAAAACTGACTGTCATGATATAGCGCGAGACTGGTCAACCACTCGATGACCTGTGGGAATGTTAGAATTCCTCCACCTTAACGAAGGGCCTTTTCCGGCCAGGCATGTACGCACCCCGGAACCGGGAGAGTGCGGAGCCACCAGGGGCTATCTAGTAGCCCCACTGTCAAACTCCTATGGCTAAGTGAAAGTGCTAAAGCATTATAGTCCAGTTGCCTCGCTCGCTCCGCTATCACCTCCTTAATAGGACCAAGACGTTGGGTTAAGTGTGAACGCGTGTTTTTGCGAGCACCTCCGCATTATATGCGTGGGGGTTGAAGCCGACGACTGCAATCTTTCAGGTTATACACATGTATACATAAACGGCCGCCCAGGAGGCATCATATTACTTTCAGGCAAAAGTATAAAAATAGCCTTATAAAAATTTATAAAAGCATTTCGCTTACAATGATATTACATATCACTCAAACATAATATTTTTTGAGCACTGGGTCTCTATCAAACGGGCACCCTCAAGAACTTCTTCAAAGTAGTGCTCGGCAACCTTTCGACCTATAGCCGAATCCCGCGCTGCAACATTGGTAGCATCCATCTCCGCCCAGTATGCCTTAACACGGGCAAAGGCCATCCGTGCGCCCTCTATGCACGCCGACCTCTTCATCGCATTAATGCGCGGCACCATGTCAAGGAACTGCTGCACCAAGCTGAAATAGCTGTTCGGTTTTGACCTTTCCGGCCATAGCTGATCCACAACAGACCTCATGGAGAGTCCGGACAACCTATTTAGTTCGGCCCATTCGGCTAATTGGTCAGTCAATGAAAGTGGACGCTCGAGAGAATGGAATTGTCTCCAAAACAGCTAGTCTACTTCACGGTCCGTCTGACCCTGGAAGTACTTGGCCGCATCGGCAGCGCTCGCCGCCAAATCCATATACACATCCTCCGAACTCCACAGCCGATCCAGAGGGGCATACCATGGATCTCCGAACTTCCTCCGCAACATAAAGGATTTCCCAGCTACAATATCACTGGCTTCCCGCAGCTCTTCCTTCTTTGCCCTCATAGCAGAATGAAGGTCTTTTCTCATCACAGCAGCCTTCTCAAGGTCCGATGCCTTCGCTTGGTTTTCCTTTTCAAGAACCCGGCAATGGTCGGCGGTTGCTTTTAATTCTACGGCCATCTTGGCCATCTTGTCTCGGCTCTCGCCATGCGCGGCCTTCTCGGCTTGCAACTCTTCGGCCGCCTTCAAAGCAGCTGCATTACCCAACCTCGATTGTTCCTTGGCTCGGGCAAGTTCTGCCCGCAAGGCTTCAACAGTGGCAGCTCCATCTGCAGTCACAACATATTAAAGATGCTGGCATCATACTGCTCTTCCTATTGTGATGTTTACCAGATAATGACACTTACCCTGTGCCTCGTCAAGCCTTTTGTTAACAAGCTCGATGTCGGCGTCTGCCGCATCCAACTGCCGTTCTAAATGGGCAAACTCGCTAGTCCGGCTAGCCACCGGAGCTTCCATCACCTGCACATAGAGGCAGTATGGTTATTACCTGGGAATATGATCCTCTGTTCGTCATCGTTTCCGACGACAACCAGAGTCTCAGGGGCTACTATCTACACAAGGCACACCTAGCATGTGCAGGACTATCATACATTCTTTTACGTACCTCAAAGCCTGTCAGTAGACTCATAAAAGCTTCATGCAATCCGCTTTCGGCGGATGATATTCTCTCCATCACCGTATTCATCAGCACACGGTGTTCATCTGAGATGGCCGATCGCCCCACCAACTCCCTCAGAACATCCGATCGCACACTAGACGGTGCCAAACTCTTTCGTCTGCTCTCTTCGGGAGCCGGACACTGGGAGCTTCGGTGGTCAATGGGATTAACTTCTGGCCTCACCGGACTCGGAGAGGCCCTCCGCGATGACACTTCAGGGTCGCCCACTTCCGGAGCGGAGGAGTCCGGAGGAGGCGTTTCGCTCTCCATCATCTCTGGAAGAAGATCCCCCGAAGACGAGCTCATTTGAGAGGGGCTAAGGCCGGAACTGCAAAAATATATGCGGTGGTTATCTTCTCAGAAGAAAAAGATGGCATATCTATACTATTAAAGTATTTCGGGTCACTTACGACTCGCGGGAGAATTGATCCCCCCGCGGACTTTGTGTGGCAACGGCGCCCCCCAAGGTAGGACCCTCTGTGGGAGACTTCTTCTCCCATTTGGAAGCTTTAGCTTCCGAATCCCCGGGTGCAGTCCTTTTCCTCTTCTGGACGTCTTCCTTCATGGAGACGCTCGCTCCCTCGGCTAGAATGGGCAGCGTTGGGGGCCCGCGTCCGCCCGCATTGTCCTCCACAGTATCTTCCTTCAAGGGCTCCGGGCAAGGTGCGGTCTGGAGCATCTTTTCCAATACCGGATTTTCCAAACCCTCAGGGAGGGGGGCCGAACACCGAATCAACTTCGCCTTTGTTAGCCAGTCCTGGTCAAAAAGCGAACTCTCAGAAATAACTTCGTAACAAAGGAGAGATAGTATGTTCGGCCGGAAGATGCCTTACCTATTCGGCGGCGCGGTTACTACTCAGGCCCACGTCCTCGGTGATTTCCGGACACTCCACCTGAGGTCTGAAGAATGACTTGTACATCTCCTCGTGCGTCAGGCCGAGAAAATTTTGAATGACACGCGGTCCCTCAGGATTGAACTCCCATAGGCGAAGAGGTCGACGTTTGCAAGGCTGGACTTGACGAACCAGCATAACTTGTATTACCGCAACCAAACTGAAATCTCCATTGAAGAGATCGTGAATGTGGCTTTGCAGTATAGGCACGTCCTTGGCTGGACCCCAGCTCAGACCTCTGCTGATCCATGACATCAGTTGTGGTGGAGGGCCCGAGCGGAAAACAGGGGCGGCCGCCCACTTGGCACATCTAGGAGCCGTGATGTAGAACCACTCCTGTTGCCACAATTCAGACACCTCTGGGATGGAACCTTTGGGACACGGAGCTCCTGCCATCTTGCGTATTGAGGCACCTCCACACGCTGCATGTTGCCCCTCGATCATCTTCGGCTTCACTTCAAAGGTCTTGAGCCATAGGCCAAAGTGAGGGGTAACCCGGAGGAAGGCCTCGCACAAGACAATAAATGTCGTGATATGAAGAAAAGAGTCCGGAGCTAGATCATGGAAGTCTAGCCCATAATAAAACATCAGACCCCTGACGAAAGGATCCAGAGCAAGGCCTAGACCTCGAAGGAAGTGGGAGACGAACACAACGTTCTCACTGGGTTCGGGGGTGGGAACGGCCTGCCCTCGGGGAGGCAGCCGATGCAAAATCTCGGCGGTCAGATATCTGGCCTCCCTCAACTTTTTGATGTCTTCTTCCATGACGGAGGAAGGCACCCATTGGCCTTGAAGGCTAGATCCGGACATGACTGAAGGTTCGGAGCACCTGACCTGAACTTCGGGCGTTTGAGCTTGAGGTGGGGGAAGGATTCGATTGAGCACGGGAGGGAAAAATAAAAGCCTTGTCCCCTTTATAAAGAGGGTGAATATCAAGCGTCCTCTCCATGTCCGTTTGGACTTGCCTATGATCATGGAGTCCTAGAAGCGGTTGGGTTACCCACGCCCGCATTGATGAGGATCCCGGAATAAGGGGACACGATCTCTGCTTTAACAAGACATGCCGAGGAAACCGCCTCGCATGACGTGCTAAGGTGGGATAATGAAACGACTCGGATAAAGGCTTGGCCGTGGTGTGTCACATTACGGAATACGTCAGCAGATTAGATTTGTGTAAATATTATTCTCTCTACGGCAATATGTGGAAACTTATTTTGCAGAGCCGGACACTATCTTTGTGTTCAAAATCTTCTATGAAGTACTTGGAGGAGGAACCCGCCTTGCAATGCCGAAGACAATCTGCGCGTCGGACTCGTCGTCATTGAAGCCTGGTTCAGGGGCTACTGAGGGAGTCCTGGATTAGGGGGTGTCCGGATGGCCGAACTATACCTTCAGCTGGACTCCTGGACTATGAAGATACAAGATTGAAGACTTCATCCCATGTCCGGGAGGGACTTTCCTTGGCGTGGAAGGCAAGCTTGGCGATACGGATATGCAGATCTCCTACCATTGTAACCGACTCTATGTAACCCTAACCCTACCCGGTGTCTATATAAACCGAAGGGTTTTAGTCCGTAGGATGACATACACAACAACAATCATACCATAGGCTAGCTTCTAGGGTTTAGCCTCTCTGATCTCGTGGTAGATCTACTCTTGTACTACCCATATCATCAATATTAATCAAGCAGGACGTAGGGTTTTACCTCCATCGAGAGGGCCCGAACCTGGGTAAAACTTCGTGTCCCTTGCCTCCTGTTACCATCCGGCCTAGACGCACAGTTCGGGACCCCCTAACCGAGATCCGCCGGTTTTGACACCGACAATGACAACAGTCATGAACATGCATTAAAATTAATCAACACTGAATGCAAGCATGAGTAGGATATAATTCACCATGAACATAAATATCGTGAAGGCTATGTTGATTTTGTTTCAACTACATGCGTGAACATGTGCCAAGTCATGCCACTCGAATCGTTCAAAGGAGGACACCACCCTATCATACCACATCACAATCATTTTAATAGCATGTTGGCACGCAAGGTAAACCATTATAAACTCCTAGCTACTTAAGCATGGCATGAGAAACTATAATCTCTAATTGTCATTGCAAACATGTTTCATTCATAATAGGCTGAATTAGGAACGATGAACTAATCATATTTACAAAAACAAGAGAGGTCGAGTTCATACCAGCTTCTTTCATCTCAATTAGTCCATCATATATCGTCATTATTTCTTTTCACTCGTACAACCGAATAGTGTGGATAATAATAATAGTGCACGTGCATTGGACTAAGCTGGAATCTACAAACATTCAATTGAAGGGAGAAGACAAGGTAATATGGGCTCTTTGTTAGATCAATAATAATGCATATGGGAGCCACTCAACATTTACGTTAAGGTCTTCTCCTCTCGACCCCCACAGAAAAGAAAAGAAACAAAACTATTTACACGAGAAAGCTCCCAACAAGCAAAAGAAGAACAAGAAATATTTTTGGGTTTTCTTTTAATTATTACTACAAGCATGGAATGTAAACTAGCTAAAAGCTACAACTATTTTTTTTGTTTTTCTTAAGGTTTTTCAAACACACAAGAAGAAAGGTTAAAATAGAAAATAAACTAGCATGGATGATTCAATGAAAAAGTATGAGCACCGACAACTGGCATGAGTGTGTGAACATGAATGTAATGTCGGTAAGAAATACGTACTCCCCCAAGCTTAGGATTTTGGCCTAAGTTGGTCTATGGTCATGGCTGGCCTGGTGGATATCCGAAGTTGAAGCTGGGGTCGTACTTAGATGCAGTAGCTACTGCTTGAAGAGCTGCAACCTGGAGGCGAGCTACCTACGTCTTCCTCTCGTACTCGTTCGCCTCCTCCCTAGTTATAACATATCTCCCTTTTACCTGAAAGTCAAAGAAAGCAGGAGCAGGGAGAGCAACATGGACGGTGCGCCATCTGTCAAAGATTAGTCGGTACTGGAGGAACTGTTCATTCCTCTCAACAAACTGATGACGAACCATAGCATTATAATCTAGATAAGCAGGAGGTAACTCAATATCATTTCCACGTATGGGTATATCAAGATAGTTAGCTACACGAGTTGCATAAATCCCACCAAACAAATCTCCGTTTAAACTATTAAGATGCAACCTACATGCAACAATAGCCCCCAAGTTATATTGTTTATCACCCAATACCGCACTCTTGAGGATACTAAGATCGGGAACGCACATGTGGCAAGCCTCATCTTTACTGTTAATGCATTTACCCATGAAGAGAGCAAAATAATGTATGGCGAGAAAATGAATGCTCCCTATGGTACCTTGTGTTATTTCTCTAGATTCCCCCACAGTGATACTAGCAAGAAAGTCTTTACATTCAGATTTGCGAGGTTCACTAACACTACCCCACTGCGGGAGTTTACAAGAAGTATTAAAATCTTCTAAATCCATGGTATAAGATTTATCATAGAGATCAAATAGGACAGTGTGAGAATTGCGTGATGATATAAATTAAAACCTTCTCACAAAGGAATTAGTTAGGTGATAATATTGGGGGCACTTATCTGACACGAAGCTCTCAAGTTCAACATTATGCACATACACGTCAAATTCCTCCTTAATTCCTGCTTGGACCATAAAATCTTCTGACGGCCATTCACAAGGCCGCACTTGAGCTTCTCTTGGTAGTTCATAGTCCGGCTCGCGTATCGCGAGCCGGGGTCCTTGCTTCCTTGAGGAACCACCTTGGTATATTTTCCTAAACATATTTCTTCCTCTGAAAAATTTCTGAAATTTTTAGTAACTCAAAATATAAGTGAACCAAACTCAAAAAGATTGATAGCAACTACTCCTACAAGTGCCTAGAGGCCATATCATGCATTAAAACTAATTGAGACCATATAAATTTGACATGCAAACTCAAGAACAGTGTCACCTAAGAAGCAAAAATTTGCAATAAATAAAGCACTAGAACAAAAACTAATTGGACCATTGGAGGAGTCACATACCGAAGAACAATCCCCCAAAGCAGTTTTGTGAATGGAGCTCTGAGCAATGAGATCGAAAATGGCAGCAAGATGAGCTAGAACTCGGGATTGAGCTGGTGGATGAATTTTTCTGAAGGAAGACGAAGTGTGTGGGTGCAAGAATAAGTGGAGGGGGGCCACATGGGGTCCACGAGGTAGGGGGCACGCCCTCCACCCTCGTGGGCACATGGTGAGGCCCCCTGGTGTGTTCTCAGTGCCAATAATTCTTATTCCAAAAAAATCATATTAATTTTTTAGGGCATTTGGAGAACTTTTATTTTCAGGGTATTTTTTATTGCAAGGATAATTCAGAAAACAGACAAAAAATACTATATTTGCTTGACTTAAACTAAATAACAGAAAGTAAAAGGAGGGTACAGAGAGTTGTACTTTCTAACTTCATCCATCTCATGCTCATCAAAAGGAATCCACTAACAAGGTTGATCAAGTCTTGTTAACAAACTCATTCCGAATCGCATGAAATCGGAGAAATTTCGAATAACACTAGGTTACCTCAACGGGGATATGCACACCCCCAACAATAAGAATATCATATTTCTTCTTGACAGTTGGAAGAAGAAATTCAAAACCTCCAATAGTAATTGTTGGAATTTTTCCAAAAGAATTGATACTGTGGACTTGAGGTTGTTTCCTCGGAAAGTGTACCGTATGCTCATTACCATTAACATGAAAAGTGGCATTGCCTTTGTTGCAATCAATAACAGCCCCTACAGTATTCAAAAAGGGTCTACCAAGGATAATCGACATACTATCGTCCTCGGGAATATCAAGAATAACAAAGTCCGTTAAAATAGTAACGTTTGCAACCACAACAGGCACATCCTCACAAATACCGACAGGTATAGCAATTGATTTATCATCCATTTGCAAAGATATTTCATTAGGTGTCAACTTATTCAAATCAAGTCTACGGTATAAAGAGAGGGGCATAACACTGACACCGGCTCCAAGATCACATAGGGCAGTTTTAACATAGTTTATTTTAATGGAGCATGGTATAGTTGGTACTCCTAGATCTCCAAGTTTCTTTGGTATTCCACCCTTAAAAGTGTAATTAGCAAGCATGGTGGAAATTTCAGCTTCCGGTATCTTTCTTTTATTAGTAACAATATCCTTCATGTACTTAGCATAAGGGTTCATTTTAAGCATATCAGTCAAACGCATACGCAAAAAGATAGGTGTAATCATTTCAGTAGAGCGCTCAAAATCCTCATCATCCTTTTTCTTGGATGGTTTAGGAGGAAAAGGCATGGGTTTCTGAACCCATGGTTCTGTTTCTTTACCGTTCTTCCTAGCAACAAAATCTCTCTTATCATAACGTTGATTCTTTGATTGTGGGTTATCAAGATCAACAGCAGGTTCAATCTCTACATCATTGTTATTACTAGGTTGAGAATCAACATGAACATCATCATTAACATTATCACTAGGTTCATGTTCATTACCAGATTGTGTTTCAGCATCAGAAATAGAAATATCATTGGGATTCTCAGGTGTTTCAACAACAAGTTCACTAGAAGCATGCAAAGTCCTATCATTTTTCTTTTTCTTCTTCTTAGAAGAACTAGGTGCATCAACATTAGTTCTCTAAGAATCTTGCTCAATTCTCTTAGGGTGGCCCTCGGGATACAAAGGTTATTGAGTCATTTTACCCCCTCTAGCCATAACTCTAACAACATTATCATTTTATTATTATTTAATTCATTGAGCAAATCATTCTGAGCTTTAAGCGCTTGTTCTACTTGAGTGGTAACCATAGAAGCATGTTTACTAATGAGTTTAAGTTCACCTTTAACTCTAGACATATAATCACTCAAGTGTTCAAGCATATCAGCATTGCGTTTCAATTGTCTACCAACATAAGCATTGAAGTCTTCTTGTTTAACCATAAAGTCATCAAACTCATCCAAGCATTGGCTAGCAATTTTAGTAGACGGGATTTCACATTTATCAAATCTATAGAGAGAATTTACCTTTACTACCTGTGCGGGTTATCAAGACCATGTATTTCTTCAATAGGTGGTAAATTCTTAACATCTTCAGCTTTAATACCTTTTTCTTTCATAGATTTCTTTGCCTCTTGCATATCTTCAGGACTGAGAAATAGAATACCCCTTTTCTTCGGAGTTGGCTTAGGAGTTGGTTCAGGAAGTGTCGAATCATTTTCATTACTCAGCATATTATTCAATAGCAATTCAGCTTGATCAGCGGTTCTTTCCCTGAAAACACAACCAGCACAACTATCCAGGTGATCTCTAGAAGCATCGGTTAGTCCATTATAAAATATATCAACTATTTCTTTTTTCTTGATAGGATGATCAGGCAAAGCATTAAGTAATTGGAGAAGCCTCCCCCAAGCTTGTGGGAGACTCTCTTCTTCAATTTACACAAAATTATATATTTCCCTTAAGGCAGCTTGTTTCTTATGAGCGAGGAAATATTTAGCACAGAAGTAATAAATCATATCCTGGGGACTGCGCACACAACCAAGATCAAGAGAATTAAACCATGTTTTAGCATCACCCTTTAATGAGAACGGAAACAACTTAAAGATAAAGTAATAGCGAGTTTTCTCATCATTAGTGAACAGGGTGGCTATATCATTTAATTTAGTAAGATGTGCCACAACAGTTTCAGATTCATAGCCATAAAAAGGATCAGATTCAACCAAAGTAATTAACTCAGGATCGACAAAGAAATCATAATCCTTATCGGAAATACAGATAGGTGAAGTAGCAAAAGCAGGGTCATATTTCATTCTAGCATTCAAAGATTTTTCTTTATGCTTAGCTAATAATTTCTTAAGATCATATCTATCATTGCAAGCTAAGAAGTCTCTAGCAGTTTCTTCATCCATAAATAACCCTCAGGAACAACAGGCAATTCATATCTAGGGGGAGAATCTTCATCATCACTTTCATCAATATTATCAGTTTCAATAATTGCATTATCTCTAACCCTAGCAAGTTGTTCATCAAGAAATTCACCTAGTGGCACAGTATTATCAAGCATAGAAGTAGTTTCATCATAAGTATCATGCAAAGCAGAAGTGGCATCATCAATAACATGCGACATATCAGAATGAATAGCAGGAGTGGGTGTCGCAAGTTTACTCAAAATAGAAGGTGAATCAAGTGTAGAGCTAGATGGCAGTTCCTTACCTCCCCTCGTAGTGGAGGGAAAAATCTTGGTTCTTTTATCTTTCAAGTTCTTCATAGTGATCAACAGATATAAATCCCAAGTGACTCAAAGAATAGAGCTATGCTCCCCGGCAACGGCGCCAGAAAATAGTCTTGATAACCCACAAGTATAGGGGATCGCAACAATTTTCGAGGGTAGTGTATTCAACCCAAATTTATTGATTCGACACAAGGGGAGCCAAAGAATATTCTCACGTATTAATAGTTGAGTTGTCAATTCAACCGCACCTGAAAGATTTAATATCTGCATCAAAGTATTTAGTAGCAAAGTAGTATGATAGTAGTGGTAATGGTAGCAAAAGTAATAGTTTTGGTTTTGTAGTGATTGTAACAGTAGCAACGGAAAAGTAACTAAGCAAAGATCAATATGTGAAAAGCTCGTAGGTATTGGATCAGTGATGGATAATTATGTCGGATGCGATTCCTCATGCAACAGTTATAACATAGGGTGACATAGAACTAGCTCCAGTTCATTAATGTAATGTAGGCATGTATTCTGAATATAGTCATACGTGCTTGTGGAAAGGAACTTGCATGACATCTTTTGTCCTACCCTCCCATGGCAGCGGGGTCCTATTGGAAACTAAGGGATATTAAGGCCTCCTTTTAATAGAGTACCGGACCAAAGCATTAACACTTAGTGAATACATGAACTCCTCAAACTATGGTCATCACCGGTAAGTATCCCGATTATTGTCACTTCAGGGTTAACGGATCATAACACATAATAGGTGACTATATACTTGCAAGATAGGATCAAGAACTCACATATATTCATGAAAACATAATAGGTTCAGATCTGAAATCATGGCACCCGGGCCCTAGTGACAAGCATTAAGCATAGCAAAGTCATAGCAACATCAATCTCAGAACATAGTGGATACTAGGGATCAAACCCTAACAAAACTAACTCGATTACATGATAAATCTCATCCAACCCATCACCATACAGCAAGCCTACGATGGAATTACTCAGCACGGCGGCGAGCGTCATGAAATTGGTGATGGAGGAAGGTTGATGATGACGATGGCGATGGATTCCCCTCTCCGGAGCCCCGAACAGACTCCAGATCATCCCTCCCGAGAGAGATTAGGGCTTGGCGGCGGCTCTGTATCGTAAAACGTGATGAATCATTCTCCCTCTTTTTTTCTCCCCGAACGTGAATATATAGAGTTGGAGTTGAGGTCGGTGGAGCACCAGGGGGCCCACGAGGCAGGGGGCGCGCCCAGGGGGGTAGGCGCGCCCCCATCCTCATGGCCAGGGTGTGGATCCCCTAGCCTTGATTCTTTCCCCAGTATTTTTTATATATTCCAAAAATAGTCTCCATTGATTTTCAGGTCATTCCGAGAACTTTTATTTCTGCACAAAAATAACACCATGGCAATTCTGCTGAAAACAGCGTCAGTCCGGGTTAGTTCCATTCAAATCATGCAAGTTAGAGTCCAAAACAAGGGCAAAAGTGTTTGGAAAAGTAGATACGATGGAGACGTATCAGGCCACTGAACAACAAGCCGCGCTTTTCAATTCTTGGGTCCACTGAGGGACAATGGGAAGTTCCTTTGGTATGTCCATGATATAGTGTGGTGGCGCCTTTGTATTCTTGACTACCGTGATGGAGTAAGCACCACCCGCATATAGCTGCTCCAGGAATTTGTAGATAGCCTTTAGTTTCACCAGAGGAAGTTCAACCAAGTTATGGCTTCTTTTGCATGTTGACACACATCAACACATATAAGTAACCCGGCCAATATAAAAAGCCGGCAATATTTGGCGACTTGCAAGTATTCATACTTACCAAAGATGGCTATGCACATGTCTTTGATTTGACCCTTCAGAGTTGCTAGCTCTTGAGTTACTAGCTCAAGCGCTGACTCAGCCTCTTCTGCACGTTTGATTAAAGTGGCTCTTTCTTCCTTGAAAGTAGCCTTGGTATTTTGTAGTGTGTCTTGTGCAGATAGCAGAGACCTGTGAAATTCTGAAGATAGATTTTTCTGATTTCTATCGAAGCTTCTTTTCTTTGTTCAGCTCATCCTGCAAGCCGGAGACTTGTGACTCGGCCTGGTTTAACATTTCCTGCATATCAGAATGACCAAGTCAGAAACATTATTGGAAGTCCCGATCCGCTGCTGACTAATGACCCGTACTTGGGGACTACATCTATCAGATTTTTTGATCTATATTATATCCAGGTCCCATGCAGCTGCAAGCACTCAACATGGCACTTGGGGGCTAATGCATTGTCATTCTAAAAGACTAACTATACTAGAAGACCCAGCCCACCACATGATGATGAGCCGGCCCTTGGGGGCTACCAATTGCTCACATTCCTGGTGCAAATTTACAGAAGTCCCAGTTCATTATTTACATAATGACTCGGGCCTTGGGGGCTGCATCTTAGCATAACTATAGTATATACATCAATGGTAGGTCAAGGGTGTCAACCCAGATTTTTCATGAAAGCTTTTTTATTCAAGCAAGTCTTAAGCATATCACTACTTCCTCTACTTAAGACTTGGGGGCTACATATATGTATCAGGAAGAACAACATTGAGACATACCTCATATTTTTGCTTCAATGTTTTGACTATGGCAATTTCAGTATCCCAGCTTTCAGACAGCCGGGTCAAACATCCTTGGTGAAGGGAGTTCACATCCAAATTCTCCAGATAAGGAAATTCAAGCTTGGTTTTCCCTTTCTCCTTCACTGGCAATTCATCTTTACTATCATTTTGGCCAAAAAATATAGTCTCTGGAGTATTATGTTTTTCTCCAGTAATCACCACTTCGGCATGAGTAGTCTCCGGTGGTGGTTCTACAGAAGGATTTTCATTTCCCTCCATTATAGGAGTAGAAGCACGGGAAGGACTCACCGGGTCCTCTTGATGAATCGGCTCATCCCAGTCAACTGGCTCGTCTACGCCAGCCGACTTGTCCTGGATCTCCACGTTGTCCATCAACGGGTCCTGGGAAGGAACTTCAGTGTCCACTGCAGCAAAAGATGACCCACTGCTTTTGTTTTTGACAAAGTATTTGGACCTGAATTTGCAAGACAAATGAAAATCAGTGCATGAGAGGCGATGAAAGACAAAACAGAAGTTTATGAAATACTTACCTATAGTTAATGGTGAAAGCCGTCACTTGAGTAGCGCTAGATTCATCCGATGACGGGGACGTCATTTGATAATCTGGGTCAGATGTATTAAGTGACTTTTTGATTTCGCCGGATTGAGGGCGCGAAGAAGTTGGGTTGTGGGGCACCTCAACTCGCGCTTTACGATGAGCCAGCGAATTTGGCAAGCCTTCTTCCAATTCTCCAGAATCGCTCCAGGTCTTCCGCTTCGAGGTATCAGTGTACTGAGTTTTCTTGAAAAGTAATTATGGGTCTAAATGAGCATCTGGATGTGAAAATGGTACCTTTCGGATCACCCGTCCTTTTTTCTTCTGAATAATTGTTTCCAAGTCGGGAGATATGTTTACCTCAGCATCACCGTCTTGACTGGATTCAACCTCGTCCTCAGAAGAGGTGGCGTCAACAAGTTCGTTAAATAGACGGCCGAGGGAGTCAAGATCTTGTACCTCATTTTCCTCTTCTTCATTCTCCGGCTCTTCGTCATGGTCATCCTGAGGAGGAGTGGGAACTCGAGGTCCAGTTCGCCACCATTAAGAACCCTCCTAAAATAGATGAATAAGCAGTGTAAGGGAAAATTTGCAAAGATGGCTCACCGGAGGCACCGGGTTTCTTGCATAGAAAGGGGGCAGTCCTACAAGGCTGCATTTTTCCCGGGTATCGCCCAACAGTTTCTTGGTGGCTTTGTATATCAATATCCGATAATTCAACCCAGCTGAAGCGCAAAGCATCTACCGGCTCACCGGTATAATCATACATCAAGCAACCCCTCGGGCTAAGGGGTTGTATCCGCCAGCTTACCCAGCACTGGGTTAAATCGACTCTAGTAAGGCCGTGATCCGTTAGAGCATTGATTTTGGAGTATAAGAGCTCCAAATTTTCTTTTTCTTCTTTGGAGGCGAAACCCGGTAAAATTGTCGAAGCATCAAGCCGGTCTAATCTATAACCCAACAGTGGGTGTTGTTGTGCTGGATAAGTGTCTTTACAATGATGGGCTTGTATATTCCAACGACGAGCTTCCCCAAATTGCCCTAGGTCTTCATGAGCAAACAAGTTGGATGCACACCCACTTAGTTTCTTTTTGAGCTTTCATACACTTATAGCTCTAGTGCATCCGTTGCATAGCAACCCCTACTCACTCACATTGATATCTATTGATGGGCATTTTCATAGCACGTTAATACATCTAGTTGATGTGAGACTATCTCCTTCTTTTTTTCTTCTCCACAACCACCATATTATATTCCACCTATAGTGCTATGTCCATGGCTCACGCTCATGTATTGCGTGAAAGTTGAAAAAGTTTGAGAACATCAAAAGTATGAAACAATTGCTTGGCTTTTCATCGGGGTTTGTGCATGATTTGAGTATTTTGTGTGATGAAGATGAGCATAGCCAGACTATATGACTTTGTAGGAATAAGCTTTCTTTGGCCATGTTATTTTGAGAAGACATAATTGCCTTGTTAGTATGCTTGAAGTATTATTATTTTTATATCAATATTAAACTTTTGTTTTGAATCATACGGATCTGAACATTCATGCCACAATAAAGAAATTACATGGATAAATATGTCAGGTAGCATTCCACATCAAAATTTCTATTTTTATCATTTACCATGCTTGGGGATGCCTGATATGTCTCGAACGTATCTATAATTTTTGATTATTCCATGCTATTATATTATCTATCTTGGATGTTTTATATGCATTTATATGCTATTTTATATGATTTTTGGGACTAACCTATTAACCTAGAGCCCAGTGCCAGCTTTTGTTTTTTCCTTGTTTTTGAGTTTTACAGAAAAGGAATATCAAACGGAGTCCAAATGACCTGAATATTTTACGGTGATTTTTTATGGACCAGAAGAAGCCCTTGAAGCAAAAGAGTTGGGCCATAAGAGCCACGAGGCCTCCACAAAGGTGGAGGGCGCGCCCTCCGACCTTGTGGTTGACTCATGGACCCCCCTGACTTGTTCTCAACACCAAAAATTCCTATAAATATAGAAACCCCCAGAAATAAACCTAGAACGGGAGTTCCGCCGACGCAAGCCTCTGTAGCCACCAAAAACCAATCGGGGCCCTGTTCCAGCACCCTGCCAGAGGGGGAAATCATCACCGGTGGCCATCTTCATCATACCGGCGCTCTCCATGACGAGGAGGGAGTAGTTTACCCTCGGGGCTGAGGGTATGTACCATTAGCTATGTGTTTGATCTCTCTCTCTCTCTCATGTTCTTGATTTGGCATGATCTTGATGTACCGCGAGCTTTGCTATTATAGTTGGATCTTATGATGTTTATCCCCCTCTATCTTCTTGCAATGGATTGAGTTTTCCCTTTGAAGTTATCTTATCAGATTGAGTCTTTAAGGATTTTAGAACACTTGATGTATGCCTTGCATGTGTTTATCTGCGGTGACAATGGGATATTCACGTGATCTACTTGATGTATGTTTTGGTGATCAACTTGCGGGTTCTGTGACCTTGTGAACTTATGCATAGGGGTTGGCACACGTTTTCATCTTGACTCTCCGGTAGAAACTTTGGAGCACTCTTTGAAGTTCTTTGTGTTGGTTTGAATAGATGAATCTGAGATTGTGTGATGCATATCGTATAATAAAACCCGCAGATACTTGTGGTGACATTGGAGTATCTAGGTGACATTAGGGTTTTGGTTGATGTGTGTCTTAAGGTGTTATTTTAGTATGAACTCTAGGGCTGTTTGTGACACTTATAGGAATAGCCCAATAGGTCGATCAAAAAGAATAACTTTGAGGTGGTTTCGTACCCTACAATAATCTCTTCATTTGTTCTCTGCTATTAGTGCTTTTGGAGTGACTCTTTGTTGCATGTTGAGGGATTTTTATATGATCTAATTATGTTATCATTGTTGAGAGAACTTGCACTAGTGAAAGTATGAACCCTAGGCCTTGTTTCGAAGCATTGCAATACCGTTTTTGCTCAGTTTTGTTATAAGTTACCTTGCTGTTTTTATATTTGCAGATTACAAAAACATATATCTACCATCCATATTACGCTTGTATCACCATTACTTCGCCGAACTAGTGCACCTATATAATTTACCATTGTATTGGGTGTGTTGGGACACAAGAGACTCTGTGTTATTTGGTTGCAGGGTTGTTTGAGAGAGACCATCTTCATCCTACGCCTCCCACGGATTGATAAACCTTAGGTCATCCACTTGAGAGAAAATTGCTACTGTCCTACAAACCTCTGCACTTGGAGGCCCAACAACGTCTACAAAAGAAGGTTGCGTAGTAGACATCATTTACAGTCTGATGAATGACAACTACAAAGGCAGATTTTTCTGGGTCATGGTAGCAACTATTTGAGACTAGTGACTAAGGACACATGCAGCCTGAGAGTCAGTGCTCCGGAATGAGTATAACCCGGCAGGAATATCACTATGGTTTACAACCTAGGTAAGATTATGAAGCAAATTCCGGATCAAGAGAGTCACAAACAACTTATGTGACATAGATCTGAAAAATGATCGCAGAAGGGAAAAAATAAAAAGATCTAGGTTAGCAAGATTTGGTGCGGAGCGGCATTGGAGTTCATTCAGGAGACGAAAGGGGGTCTATGGGGAAAATAAATACGTTGCAAAGGAAATACTTAGGCCTTGTGGATGCTAATCCATTTGAGATCTAAATATATAGTCGTGCCTTACAATGCACTATGGAAGAACTCCAGCGAACTAGAGAAGAACTACATAAAAGAAAACCATAGAGATATAATGGAGCACTCACAGATCTGCAAAGAAGAGTTTGCGGGCTTTGGGATTCGGGAGTGCAGCCGTGGTGTTCTTGGTCAATCCCGGAAACGGCGATGGTATTGTTGCGGTTGCTGCCTTCGAGGTCGGGGAGCTCGAGGAGGCACAACGGCATTCGAATGAGAGGAAGAATGAGCAAGAGGGAGAAGAGGTAAAAATGAACCCTAGGGTCCGTTGCCCTATTTATGGGGGAGGTAGAACCCGAAATGGTAGGGGCGAAACCCCAGGTGACATAGTAAATTTTGGGTAAAAGGTGCCTCAGTTTCACGGTTGACAACATTTGACATATCCACTCAAAGATCCGCCCGTGATCTCAAGCATGGATTTTGGAGAGACGGTGAGGTGATGTCATGGTCTAAGGTAGCGCGGAAGTACTAAGTGTGGAGTGAGCCGCGTGACCCAGCGAATGAACTGACCTGGCAAGACACTTCTCAAAGAATAGAAATGATAAAGATCGAAGGAGTGAGAAGATGTCGGCTCAAGAAATAGAGCCGGAACTCAATCCTTAACTTTTTGTTTCCTAAGGATAAAATAAAACCGTCGATCCCGGTAGCCATTGAGACTCAGGTCGATTTGCAAAATCAGCCTGAGGACCGAATCCTTGCTCGGCAGCATATTTTTGGAAACAGAAATGCAGTGTGCAGTAGCCCCCGAGATCATCATCAGGGTGGTCCGAGGCTTCTTTCGAGGTCATCGTCGGGGTTGTAGTCCTCCCTATCGTCATCATCGCCTCAATTCACCATGTCACTGCCTTTGCGGCCACCGTACCCGCAACTGTGGCTATTACCTCCTCCGTTCTTGGAAGTGTCTACCATGTTGACATCATATGTGGAGGTTGCGATCCATCTGCCTGTAGCAATCGGTGGTGTGTTGTTTGAGGATTGTCCTGCAGCATCGTCCATGTAGGATGTCTCTTCGGAGGCACTTGCAAGGATGTCGGTTCAATCTTCGACATTGGTTCTTTGTGTCGGTTACAAATTTTGACCTTCCCTATTTTTTTCCAGAGAGGATCATAGACCGCAATCTAGTCATCCGAGATCAGGAGTTTCTGAATGTGATCTAACATGTTGTTCAGGAGCATCTTCTCGCTTTCCCCCATAGGATCCGATCTTACATGGACCCCGGTTCTTTGTGTTGGGGAACGTAGCATGAAATTTCAAAAAAATTCCTATGATCACGCAAGATCTATCTAGGAGATGCATAGAAATGAGAGGGGGAGAGTGTGTCCACGTACCCTCATAGACCGAAAGCGGAAGCGTTAGGTTAACGCGGTTGATGTAGTCGAACGTCTTCACGATACAACCGATCTAGTATGAAAGTAAGGCAACTCCGAGTTCCGTTCAGCTCGATGACGTCCCTCGAACTCTTGATCCAGCCGAGGGTCGAGGGAGAGTTCCGTCAGCATGACGGCATGGTGACGGTGATGGTGATGTGATCCGTGCAGGGCCTCGCCTAAGCACTGCGACGCTATGTGTAGCGACCCGACCTCAGACGGTTAAGCCTCTGTGTATATGTGCCATCCCTGGATTAGTATGCTGGCACACACAGTACATCAATGAGTATATCAAAGTGCAATCACATGTATACATAACGTAAAACTGATATATATATATATATACCTTATAAGTCTCAACGGAAACAATCAACGGGTGTGGAGTCCCAACAACGCCATCGGCAGGTTGAGTGTAGACCGTAACCCAATCAATGAAACTCACTCGTTGTATATATAAAATCCTACAACATGATACGTTGCAGCCGTGTAGGTCAGTACATTGAATGTACCGGCAAGATCACCATAAGAGAAAACAGATGATAAACTATACTATATGTAGTATGGATTTGTGGCTCTGTATCTGAGTTTTGTTTGCGTAAAAACTGGTTTTATTTTCCCTACATCAAAGGAATTATCCAGAGTCTGTACTACGGAGTTTTCTATTATGACATGGTTCCTCCAACCGATGTCTCATAGCCCAAATCATCACAAGTTGCCCACAATTAATTTAGCAGTCCGGTGTTGAGACTTCCGAGATAGATCCAAGTCTAGAAGCTCAAATTGTCCGTAACCGGGGACACGGCTAATCGATTAGGTTTTAACCCTCTGCAGAGGTTTGTATACTTTACCCGCAAGATTCGATCCCTCTCTTTACATTCTCGCACTTCAGGGTGTTTGAGAACAAGATGACTGAAACATGGTCTTCTGAAGAGTTCCTCTGACCACTGTCTGGTGCTCATCCAATCCTACGGTAGTTCTACATCTGCTAGCACCGTCCCAGCCAGAGTCACCACTAAGGTCAACCAAGCCAGAGCCCATAGTGACTTGCGGTTGCACAGGTAAGCTTTCGGGCATGAAGTATCCTTCCGTCTCTTTGAGTCTGGGTGAAGCTTTCCGCAAGATGTCATGGCGCTTCTCCATGCATCCCGGCCAACCACTGGTTTCTCCAGGGTGCTCATTATTCGTCCTTCACCCAATAGTGTGTATTGAATTCTTGTCTCGAGTCTCGAAATCTCGAGGTCTTGAAGTCTTGAGGCCTTGAAAATGCATTCCTTGCAGATGCCGTCATGGAGTTGTCGTCATTGGCGTGGAGTCCTCCATTCTCACACCACTCTCGTGCACTCATACCAAACCCCATCTACTATAGCGTAGCATTAAAACTACATAACGTCCCGGGTTTTGGTAACAGGGAGATGGGTTTCTACCTCATGCATTCTACTCAACTACAAGATTCAATAACACTACTGGAGGGATTTTTGAAAGGGTGTTACTACATGCAAATAAACCATAGGTATGAAAAACATGGTCAAAGTGAACTTGCCTGGTATTACTTGATGAAGATAACAACGCTCTCAGAATAATGACTTAGTAGAACTATTCGTCACTCCGCTGAAAATCTATATAGTCAAACATAGCTTTCATATAAGCAAACATACTAGCAAGCAATTCTAACACTCATAATAAACCAACAAATAAAGTGCAAAACAACAAGGGACACCAAAAGAACAAAGGAAACTACACAATAAAACTACTAACGAAACTCTAAGACATATCCCAAAACAGTTTTGTCCTAAGTAAAAACTTAACAACAATTAAAACACTAAACTAATAAAATAACAGAAAAAACATAAAGTAAAGCAACTAAGTTAACAGCAGGTATTTTTCATAAAAAAATTATTTGCAAAAAGAAACAAATAAAAAGCTAAATTAAAACTCTAATTATGCTTAAAACAAAACTAGTAAGAAAAAGAAATAAAACATTTTATTCTTTCTGTAAATAAAAGTTCACCCTCTACAACTACAGAAACAAAACTGAAGTAAAATATGACAGAGGTAAAAATAAATTTTTAAAATAATTAAAACAGTAGAAAACAGCAGCAAGCTAACAAAACTAGAAAAGCGTGTTTTCGAGTAAAACTATTTTTAATAAAAACTATAAATACCCAAATTAATCCTACTGCTAGGCGAGGTCAAAACAAAGCAGTGACAAAAAGAATCACTAAAATGAAATAATCCTAACTCACTTTATAGTAGAAGTACTAATCTGACTAAAACTAATATAAAACTATTTTTATAAACTTAAACATGGACGAATCTATTTTTCTACAGAAACTGCAAGAAATTTGTAAACTAACAAAAAAAGAATCAACTAAAAATAATAAATAACCTAAAAGATATAGACTTTACAAGAATAGAACTATTCTGTTTTAAAAACAGAAACTAAAAGCAACTAAAAAGATAGGCGCTACTGGGCCTATCTAACGCTCAGGTGAACACTAACTAAAACGTGCCCGCGACTAAACAGAATAACCGATCGGTTCGATCAATCGAAATAAACCATGACTAAACCGGGAAAAGACCGAACTAAAACCGATCTAAACAAATAAACCTAACCCTTCGTGTGATCTAATCTAGGCCGTTCATGCGCGATCCAACGGTGGTGGGGGGTTCCGGTGGCTTACAGCGAACTCGACGGCGACGGCGGACGACGGCGGCTCGGGCGGCGACGGCGCAGCGGCTCCGGTGGTCCGGGGCGACGGCGGTGACGTCGGGGAGATGCGGCGGAGCGAGGCGGAGGCGGTGGTGATCTCAGCGGCGATCGAGGGTGACGGTAGCGAGCGGCACGAGCTTGACAGAGCTCCTGGTGAGCTCCAACTTCGGCGAAGGACGGTGATGCTCAAGGCTGCGGCTCCGGCGATCCCTGGGCGAAGAGAGGATGTCAAAGAGGTGCGGGAAGAGGTGGCGGTTCGGGTGAAGGTGCTGGGAGGGGCAGAGAGTGCACACCGGTGTCGGGAGTGGCGGCGAACTGAGGCGACGGCGGCGAGATGCGTTCGGCGAGGGCGTGGGCGGTGGTGGGTTTCGGGGTTAGGGTTTTAGGGGGATCGAGAGAGGAGAGGCATAGGTATTTATAGGACATCTTCCTTAGGGAGGGGGTCGAGTCGGGCTAGGGTTTAGCGAGGGCTCGGACTCGGCCGGCGCGAGCGCGTGCGGGATATGTGCCCGTGGCTTGCGGGAGGAGGAAGACGGGGTGGGGTCGGCGCGTCAGTGAGAGAGAGAGGGGGGAGTTCGGTCGGGCGACCGAGGCCTAGCGGGTGCGGGCGTGCGGCGCGCTAGGCTGGCGGCCCTGGGCGCTGGTGGGCTGCGGCCTTGCTGGCTGGGCCGGTTGGCCTGGCCAGTTCGGGGGGTTTCTCCTTTTTTTGAATTAAGGTAGAGGGAAAAAACTAAAATAAGGGAAAACTATAATATTTTTATATAGGACATATATATACCAAAATTCCCAGAAAAAAATTCTAAAAGATGAACTATTTTTCAGAGGCAAAAAATAAAACTTTATAAAAACATTTTTTTTGGAAAATTCCAAATAAAATCAAATTTGAATTCAAACTTTTGGCATTATTTTCTTCTGACATTTTTGGAGTGTCATTTTAACTCCTCTCATACTTTTGAACAAGTATTTATCAGGGATTTTTTAACTGAAATTCAAATGCCAATTTGAATCCAAATTCAAGCAAAACTCAAATGCCTCTGAAATTCCCAAATGCCACTCAATTTCACACAATCAGTCACACATCAATCAGACAAACAATCATAAAATATTTATTTAATATAACATTCCAAAATTTAGAATTTTGGGATGTTACAAATCTACCACACTTAAATGAATCTCGTCCTCGAGATTCGAAGAGGCTAGCAAGAAAAGGTTAGGGTTTGGGGGTCTTCTTGCAAATCCATTGATCTATATGGTCTAGTGTGCTACCACACTTAGAAGCATGGATATGGTTTCGACAAAACTCATGTACTCCATTCTTTGGGTTGATTGTGTCGATCTTCTTATTTCTTCGGGATAACTCCTACTCTGGGTTCTCTCAGTAGAGGCATACCTTTTCCACAATTTCTTGTGTCCTTCCATCATGGTGAGTTTCTTCTGAGACTGGGTCTTCTTAGCTGACTGGTCTGTCGCCAATACTAAATAACTATCGAAATTCTCATGGTGGTCAACCATGTATGGTTTCTCCTGCAGAAAAATGGGTTTGGTTGAATCTCACTGTATATCCTACGATTGGCAACGGGTGCCTGGTACATGGAACAATCATCCTACCATTCTATGGTTTTGGCTTATCGTGTCGACACTCTTCTAGGGTTTTCAAGGCTCTCTGATTTTCCATCAACATATGATAGTTCATGATAGAAGTCTCCGGTATGGGGGCCAATCCATCCCGTACTTGAACCATTACTACATATGTAGACATCGAATCATGTATTCTAACACTTGGGCATACTCACAAGCATTGCAGAATTTCTCTTGTCAACGAATTGAGTTCGAATAAATCAATTGTTTCTGCAAGCTGAATGTAACATCCCAAATTTGCAATTTGGAATGTTATACACTAGATCATCATGCATAGCATATTTTCTTGCATTTTGGTTGATCCTAGAAATTTCACGCAACTCAAGGACCCACGGAGAGAGTTGGAGATTTCGTTATTTTCATATTTGAGAGTTTTCTCAAATTTGAAAAGAGGATCATTTGATTTATTTATTTCATCTTCAATTATTTTTCCAATATCAAAAAAAATGAGAGAGGGAATAATATGACTTTCCCAAAGTTAGGAAAAAATGAAGATCTAATGAATAAATCAAATTTTGGTTTTGCCGGAGTTTTGTTTGCTTTTTATTTGGATAGGGAAAAATGCGCGTTTTCAAAAATTGCATTTTAGGCCCGGAGAAAAGTTCATTTTGTTCGACTCATTTTTAGGAGTCGGGGAAAATTTACTTTAGATTTTTCGGAGTTCGTTTAGATAGTCTTTCTTTTGTTTTTCTGCGCGCGAAACCGATTTAAAAAAAAAGAGGAGCAGCTCCCGCGCGCCAGGCCAGCCGGGCCAAGGCCCAGCCAGCCGCCACCGCCCCCAGCCCCTCGCGCGAAGCCGAGTCCCAACGGGACTCTAGGCCGACCCCCCCCCCTTTTGCCCCTTGGCCAAGTCACCCCCCCTCCTAGTATATATACTCACCCCCCCTCTCTTTTCCTCCACCACCCAAGCCCGCCGCCCCTCTCCTCCTTGCGCCGCCGCCTTAAGCCGTCGCCGCCATAAGCCGCCGCCGCCGCCCTAAGCCACCGCCCGGAGCCCCGCCTCCCGAGGTAGCCGCGCCGCCTCTTCTTTTCCTCGGTTCGGTCTTTCTTCTAGAAAACCGTTCCGGTTCTTCTCTTTTTTTTCTTCCGGTTTTTCTTCCGGCTTTGTTTCGGTTTTCTTCTGAAACCCTAGATCGGTTTTCGTTCTTCTTTCGGACCGTTCGTCTCAACGAACGTGATCACCGATTTTTCCCGGTTAACGACGCCCGTTCGTTTAACCGTTCGTCTCTTTCTTTTCGTCGGATTTATTCCGCGATCGCGATCTCAGATCCGATCTTCGTTCTAGTCTTTCTTCCCGCTCGTTTATCGGAATCAGGTGATTCAAGCGCCTGGAGTTTCGTTTCGAAACCGCCGTTCCGACTAATCAACTTGAACAAGTTTTTTCCACAATAAAATTTGACCTAGTTTCAACCTGCTAGAACCGAGTTGTTTTCTTCCGCCGTTTGTTTTTCGTTTCTTTGTTCAGTTTGTTCTTTCTTTGCAACCGGAGTTCTTAAGTTGAACTTTCTGGTTCGTTCTCTTGTTCAAGTTTTACCTGTGCATTAGATGAGTACTTATTGTGTGCTTGTTGTTTTTCTGTGATAGATCACCCGGATTGCGCCGCTTGTTACTTCGAAACCCTAGGTCTCGCGGATCATCAGCAAGGCAAGTAACACTTTGATCATACCTTTTCTACAACCCAGTTTTATTGCATTAGATCAATCCTCTCACATTGCATGATTAGGATCTAAATAAATTGTGGGATGGGAGGTAGATGAGGTAGTACCTATCACCTGTATTATTATGGAACCTTTGGGAGTTACTTCTACGTTTGCTTATTACGCCATGCTATGCTAGTAGACGTGGATTGGGTGAGTGATATCCATGACAGATGTGAGTTTGTTAATTTTAATGGTTTACCTAAGGTGGCAACTTAAACACACATCTGGGTGGATTGAGGCACCTGATGTCTATCAGGACTTGCCTGTTTTTATTTCGGACCACCACCCAGGCTCAAAGGGATCATAAGATCATTCATGCTAGTAAGCTTCCGTGTGCAGCCACAAGCCATTATGGGCTCTGGCATAGTTGATTAAGTCGTGCGAACTCTTACAGGGTAGACTAGCAGATGTAGGGGAAAGTAGGTGTACCGGTCTATCCATCGTAAGGTGCTAGCGCTTCTGAAAGACTGTGTCTCGGTCATCCGTTTCTCAAACACCATGTAGTGCGAGAAACCAAACGGAGGCGATCGAGTCTTGTGGGGAAAAGTGTGCAAACCTCTGCAGAGTGTAACAAACTAATCATGATTAGCCGTGTCCCCGGTTATGGACAACTTGAGTATCTAGTACTTGAATATCATGTGAATCTCATCACGTTACTTCTAATTAATGTTGTTGGGTTTTAATTGTTCACTTAATTGGGATCGGAATGCTGTCAACCATTCTCGATGTTTAACAACCACCATGATAGTAATTAAATTTATTCCTTTGCAGTAGGGAAAAACTGGCTTTACGCAAAACTGTAACCATAGAGCTTTCCACCAGCCATATATGCATGTAGTATAGCTGTTTCATTCCATTACTCTCTATGTGTTACATTGCCAGCATATTCCATGTGCTGACCCGTTTTCGAGCTGCAACTTTCATGTTGCAGACTTTTCAGACGACGAGTAAGGAGCTTTTAGGTCGTGGTTCTATACTCAGTGATGCCGTTGGAGTTGATGGACCCATTTATCTTCCGAGTCTTCCGCTGTTATCGTTATTAGATGGCCTTAAGCCATATTTATTGTAATAAGTTCTCTTTGAGACAACGATGTAATAAGTGTGTGATTGCCACTCTGCTATAAATCCTTCGATGTACTGTGTGGTGTCAGCATTACTGATCCAGGGATGACACCGGAGCACAGTAGACTTGATCCATTCGGGTCGGGTCGCTACACTGAACAAGACATCTAACGTTTCTTCACAACTCTCAGGTTTTCGTATCTTCCTAAAAATGTTGGCTGGTTAACTCAGAGTTTTCTTCCAAAATATCTTCCTTCAGCAAGAGTGTGCTTGCTTCTTATTAACTCCTGGGCCTGTGGGTTATGGCCCACTTCAAATCTTGTACAATTTTAACTCATCTATTCGAGGATTATCATTCCATATTCCAACATTACATCTCCTTTAATCCAATAGTACTTCTTCCCTCATACCCTTGTGGTGATGATCATACAAAACTCCAACTTATTTAGTCCAGCTCCCTTCTATGGACCGTCATGAATAACACATTTCTTTCTTCATTGATCCTGTGTCTTTACGGAGTACTACCACACCAAAATAATGCACTAGTTTATCCATAAATCATATTATTTTCATATCAAATCTTTTATTACATCCTTAACCATTTTTCGTAATTCCAAATTCCAAAAAGTACTTTATTACAAATGCTGCCACCCACATGGTTTGTTATGGTCAGGCATTACTCCCAACTTTATTAAATTTTTCCTCCTTGAGGATTCTTCAGTAAAATTGTGCGACATGCGCCTTGAAATCTTCAATCTCCTGTTTCAGCATGGTGGCCTTGAGCTTCATCTCCATCATCTCTGCATGCACTTCTCTTAGGTATTCCTGAGTATAACAGAGTCTTGCTTCAAGTATTTCTCCAATCTGGCGCATGGCTTCCATGGCTGCTTCACGAACAACGTCGAAGAAAGTTGCTTGTGGTACACGTGAGATGAAAAAGTATTGCCCCATCGTCGTTGGGTAAACTCCTTTCATACGGTGGAGGTGTACCTCCACATACCAAAGTTCCACTCCCTTTTGCATGAAGGGGTAGTGCTACGTCTCGAGCTAGCGTTGGTTTTCCCTGAAGAGGAGGGGGTGATGCAGCACGGTAGCATAAGTATTTCCCTCAGTTTTTGAGAACCAATGTATCAATCCAGTAGGAGGTCACGTGCAAGTCCCTCGTACCTGCACAAAACGGTAGCAACTCGCAACCAACGCTTAGGGGTTGTCAATCCCTTCACGGTCACTTATGAGAGTGAGATCTGATAGAGATAATATTTTTGGTATTTTTGGTATAAAGATGCAAAGTAAAAAGTAAAAGCAAAACAAGTAAAATAAAGTAATGGAGATTGATATGATGAGAATAGACCCGGGGGCCATAGGTTTCACTAGTGGCTTCTCTCAAGAGCATAGATATTATACGGTGGGTGAACAAATTACTGTTGAGCAATTGATAGAATTGAGCATACTTATGAGGTTATCTAGGTATGATCATGTATATAGGAATCACGTCTGTGACAAGTAGACCGACTCCTGCCTGCATCTACTACTATTACTCCACTCATCGACCGCTATCCAGCATGCATCTAGAGTATTAAGTTAAAAATAGAGTAACGCCTTAAGCAAGATGACATGATGTAGAGGAATAAATTCATGCAATATGATAAATACCCCATCTTGTTATCCTCGATGGCAACAATACAATACGTGCCTTGCAACTCTTTCTGTCACTGAGTAAGGACACCGCAAGATTGAACCCAAAGCTAAGCACTTCTCCCATTGCAAGAACTACCAATCTAGTTGGCCAAACCAAACGGATAATTCGAAGAGACTTGCAAAGATAACTCAATCATACATAAAAGAATTTAGAGAAGATTCAAATATTATTCATAGATAAGTTGGATCATAAACCCACAATTCATCGGTCTCAACAAACACACTGCAAAAAGAAGATTACATCGAATAGATCTCCACGAGAGAGGGGAGAACATTGTATTGAGATCCAAAAAGAGAGAAGAAGCCATCTAGCTACTAGCTATGGACCCGAAGGTCTGAAGTAAACTACTCACACTTCATCGGAAGGGCTATGGTGTTGATGTAGAAGCCCTCCGTGATGGATGCCCTCTCCGGCAGAGCTCCGGAACAGGCCCCAAGATGGGATCTCGTGGATACAGGAAGTTGCGGCGGTGGAATTAGGTTTTTGGCTCCCCCTCTGGTCTAATGGGGGTACGTAGGTATATATAGGAGGAAGGAGCACGTCGGTGGAGCTCCAAGGGGCCCACGAGGCAGGGGGCGCGCCCTCCACCCTCGTGACCTCCCCGGAAACTTCTTGGAGTAGGGTCCAAGTCTCCTGGATCACGTTCGGTGAGAAGATCACGTTCCCGAAGGTTTCATTCCGTTTGGACTCTGTTTGATATTCTGTTTCCTCGAAATACTGAAATAGGCAAAAAAACAGCAATTCTGGGCTGGGCCTCCGGTTAATAGGTTAGTCCCAAAAATAATATAAAAGTGGAAAATAAAGCCCAATATAGTCCAAAACAGTAGATAAAGTAGCATGGAGCAATCAAAAATTATAGATACGTTGGAGACGTATCAGGCATCCCCAAGCTTAATTCCTGCTCGTCCTCGAGTAGGTAAATGATAAAAAGAGAATTTTTTATGCGGAGTGATACTTTGGCATAATTTCAATGTAAATCTTCTTAATCATGGTATGAATATTCAGATCCAAAAGGTTCAAGACAAAAGTTCATATTGACATAAAAATGATAATACTTCAAGCATACTAATTAAACAATTATGTCATCTCAAAATAACATGGCCAAAGGAAGTTCATCCCTACAAAATCATATAGTTAGGCTATGCTTCATTTTCGTAACACAAAGATGTTCCCAACTTCTATACCCCCGATGACAAGCCAAGCAATTGTTTCATACTCAAATAATCTCAAACTTTTTCAACCTTCACGCAATACATGAGCGCGAGCCATGGACATAGCACTATGGGTGGTATAGAATATGATGATGGGGATTGTGTGGAGAAGACAAAAAAGGAGAAAGTCTCACATCAACGAGGCTAATCAATGAGCTATGGAGATGCCCATCAATTGATGTTAATGCAAGGAGTAGGGATTGCCATGCAACGGATGCACTAGAGCTAAGAATGCTCAACAAAAGAAAACTAGTGGGTGTGCATACAACTTGCTTGCTCATGAAGACCTAGGGCATTTTGAGGAAGCCCATCGTTGGAATATACAAGCCAAGTTCTATAATGAAAAATTCCCACTAGTATGAACAAGACAACTTATGAGACTCGCTATATGAAAATCATGGTGCTATTTTGAAGCACAATATATGAGACTCACTACATGAAGAACAAGGTGCTACTTTGAAGCACAAGTGTGGAAAAAGAGATACTAGCATTGCCCTTTTTATTTTCTCTTTTTTTGGGCCTTTCTTTTTTTTCCTTTCTTTTTGGCCTTTCTCTCTCTTTTTTTTATTGGGCAATGCTCTAATAATGATGATCATCACACTTCTATTGATTACAACACAATGATTACAACTCGATACTAGAACAAGATATGACTCTATATGAATGCCTCCGGCGGTGTACCGGGATGGTGCAATGAATCAAGAGTGACATGTATGAAAAATAATGCATGGTGGCTTTGCCACATATACGATGTCAACTACAAGATCATGCAATGGCAATATGACAAAAGTAAAGCATGTCATGATGATGATGATGATGATGGTGGAAGTTGCATGGCAATATATCTCGAAATGGCTATGGAAATGCCATGATAGGTAGGTATGGTGGCTGTTTTGAGGAAGATATAGGGAGGTTTATGTGTGAAAGAGCGTATCATATCACGGGGTTTGGATGCACCGGCGAAGTTTGCACCAACTCTCAATGTGAGAAAGGGCAATGCACGGTACCGAAGAGGCTAGCAAATGGCGGAAAGGTAAAAGTGCGTATAATCCATGGACTCAACATTAGTCAAAAGAACTCATATACTTATTGCAAAAATTTAGAAGTCATCAAAAATCAAGTACTACGCGCATGCTCCTAGGGGGATAGATTGGTAGGAAAAGACCATCGCTCGTCCCCGACCGCCACTCATAAGGATGCACAAGCCAGGTACACTTCATGTTTCAAATTTGTTACACAACTTTAACCATACGTGCATGCTACGGGACTTGCTAACTTCAACACAAGTATTTCTCAAATTCACAACTACTCAACTAGCACGACTATGATATTATCACGTCCATATCTCAAAACAATTATCAAGCATCAAACTTATCTTAGTATTCAATCCACTAAAAAGAAAGTTTCACATATCTTGAATACCAAGTATATTAACATTAAGCAAATTACCATGCTATTAACGACTCTCAAAATAATCTAAGTGAAGCATGAGAGATCAGGTTTCTTTAAAACAATCCACCACCGTGCTCTAAAAGATCTAAGTGAAGCACTAGAGCAAAAATTATCACGCTCGAAAAGATATAAGTGAAGCACATAGAGTAAACTATCAAGCTCAAAAGATATAAGTGAAGCACATAGAGTATTCTAACAAATTTCAATTCATGCATGGCTCTCTCAAAAGGTGTGTACAGCAAGGATGATTGTGGTAGACTAACAAGAAAAGACACAAATAATACAAGACGCTCCAAGCAAAACACATATCATGTGGTGAATAAAAATATAGCTCAAAGTAAATTACCGATGGAAGTGGACGAAAGAGGGGATGCCTTCCGGGGCATCCCCAAGCTTTGACTTTTTGGTGTCCTTGGATTCTCTTGGGGGTGCCATGGGCATCCCCAAGCTTAGGCTCTTGCCACTCCTTGTTCCATAATCCATCAAAAGAATTCACCCAAAACTTGAAAACTTCACAACACAAAACTCAATAGAAATCTCGTGAGCTCCGTTAGAGAAAGAAAACAAAAGACTACTTTAAGGTACTGTAGTGAACTTGTTCTTTATTTGTATTGGTGTTAAACCTACTGTATTACAACTTCTCTATGGTTTATAAACTATTTTACTAGCCATAGATTCATCAAAATAAGCAAACAACACACGCAAAACAGAATCTGTCAAAAACAGAACAGTTTGTAGTAATCTGTTACTAACGCAAACTTATGGAACCCAAAATTTTTTTACCAAAATTAGACGACCTGGGAAATTTGTTTATTGATCAGCAGCAATTGGAATCACTATTTTATCACGTTCTGGTGATTTTTGACAATTCGGGCACTGAGTGCAAAGATTCTGGAAATTACAGCAAGATCAAATAACTATCTTCCAAGAAGATCTAATAGGTTTAACTTGGCACAAACACTAATTAAAAGATAAAACCACATCTAAACAGAATCTAGATGGATTATTTATTCCTAAACAGAACCAAAAACAAAAAACACAAAATAAAATTGGGTTGCCTCCCAACAAGCGCTATCGTTTAACGCCCCTAGCTAGGCATAAAAGTAAGGATAGATCTAGGTATTGCCATCTTTAGTAGGCAATCCATAAGTGGCTCTCATGATAGATTCATATGGTAATTTTATTTTCTTTCTAGGAAAGTGTTCCATGCCCTTCTTTAAGGGAAATTGGAATTTAATATTCCCTTCCTTCATATCAATAATTTCACCAATCGTTCTAAGGAAAGGTCTACCAAGAATAATAGGACATGAAGGATTGAAATCTATATCAAGAACGATAAAATCTACGGGCACATAATTCCTATTTGCAACAATAAGAACATCATTAATTCTTCCCATAGGCTTTTTAGTAGTGGAATCCGCAAGATGCAAGTTTAGAGAGCAATCATCAAAGTCACGGAAATCTAGCAAATCACACAAAGCTTTGGGGATAGTAGAGACACTAGCACCCAAATCACACAAAGCATGAAACTCATAATTTTTAATTTTAATCTTAATTGTAGGTTCCCACTTATCATGGAGTTTTCTAGGGATAGAAACTTTCAACTCAAGCTTTTCTTCATAAGATTGCATTAAGGCGTCAACAATGTGTTCGGTAAAGGCCTTATTTCGACTATAAGCATGAGGAGAATTTAACACGGATTGCAACAAGGAAATACAATCAATTAAAGAGCAATTTTCATAGTTAAATTCCTTGAGATCCAAAATAGTGGGTTTAGCAATATCTAGATTTTTATTTCTTTCAATCCCTTTTTTATCAATTTCATCATCAGGATCTAAAAACTCAGAATTCTTAGAACGCCTTCTAGGTAAGGGAAGATCATAATAAGATTCATCAAGATTCATATTGCAAAACAAATATTTAATAGGGGACACATCAATAACTTTTAGATCTTCATCTTGATTTTCATAGTTATTCGGTTTAGCGGCCATCTTATTGACTAAGGTGGCTTGCATATCCGAAATTTCAGCGGTCATTTTTTCAAGATGAGCAATTTGGGATCTTACACCATCAAATTCTTTGGACATATCATCGAGCTCTTTATTCATATAACTCATAAAACTCTTTTGTTCCTTAAGCTCGTTTCTAAAGAAATTATTATGCTCAAATTGCAAGACCATAAACTTCCTGACATTGTTTTCGATATCTTCTAGCCTTTTAAGGTGAAGATCACCAAAATTAGGTAAGGCCATCATGAAGAACAAGCAAGCAAACTAACACATGAGCAAACAAAAGTCAAAGGGAAAGAGAGGGCGAATAAAACGGCAAGGGTGAAGTGGGGGAGAGGAAAACGAGAGGCAAATGGCAAATAATGTAATGCGAGAGATAGAGATTGTGATGGGTACTTGGTATGTTGACTTTTGCGTAGGCTTCCCCGGCAACGGCGCCAGAAATGGCTCGTTGACGGGAGAGTAAATCTTGACTTGACTTGGCGTAGGCCTCCCCGGCAACAGCGCCAGAAATCCTTCTTGCTACGTCTCGAGCTAGCGTTGGTTTTCCCCGAAGAGGAGGGGGTGATGCAGCACGGTAGCGTAAGTATTTCCCTCAGTTTTTGAGAACCAAGGTATCAATCTAGTAGGAGGTCACGCGCAAGTCTCTCGTACCTGCACAAAACGGTAGCAACTCGCAACCAACGCTTAGGGGTTGTCAATCCCTTCACGGTCACTTACGAGAGTGAGATCTGATAGAGATAATATTTTTGGTATTTTTGGTATAAAGATGCAAAGTAAAAAGTAAAAGCAAAACAAGTAAAATAAAGTAATGGAGATTGATATGATGAGAATAGACCCGGGGAGCATAGGTTTCACTAGTGGCTTCTCTCAAGAGCATAGATATTCTACGGTGGGTGAACAAATTACTATTGAGCAATTGATAGAATTGAGCATAGTTATGAGGTTATCTAGGTATGATCATGTATATAGGCATCACGTCCGTGACAAGTAGACCGACTCCTGCCTGCATCTACTACCATTACTCCACTCATCGACTGCTATCCAGCATGCATCTAGAGTATTAAGTTAAAAACAGAGTAACGCCTTAAGCAAGATGACATGATGTAGAGGAATAAATTCATGCAATATGATAAATACCCCATCTTGTTATCCTCGATGGCAACAATACAATACGTGCCTTGCAACTCTTTCTATCACTGAGTAAGGACACCGCAAGATTGAACCCAAAGCTAAGCACTTCTCCCATTGCAAGAACTACCAATCTAGTTGGCCAAACCAAACGGATAATTCGAAGAGACTTGCAAAGATAACTCAATCATACATAAAAGAATTCAGAGAAGATTCAAATATTATTCATAGATAAGTTGGATCATAAACCCACAATTCATCGGTCTCAACAAACACACCGCAAAAAGAAGATTACATCGAATAGATCTCCACGAGAGAGAGGGAGAACATTGTATTGAGATCCAAAAAGAGAGAAGAAGCCATCTAGCTACTAGCTATGGACCCGAAGGTCTGAAGTAAACTACTCACGCTTCATCGGAAGGGCTATGGTGTTGATGTAGAAGCCCTCCGTGATGGATGCCCTCTCCGGCGGAGCTCTGGAACAGGCCCCAAGATGGGATCTCGTGGATACAGGAAGTTGCGGCAGTGGAATTAGGTTTTTGGCTCACCCTCTGGTCTAATGGGGGTACGTAGGTATATATAGGAGGAAGGAGCACGTCGGTGGAGCTCCGAGGGGCCCACGAGGTAGGGGGCGCGCCCAGGGGGGCGCCCTCCACCCTCGTGACCTCCCCGGAAACTTCTTGGAGTAGGGTCCAAGTCTCCTGGATCACGTTCGGTGAGAAGATCACGTTCCTGAAGGTTTCATTCCGTTTGGACTCCGTTTGATATTCTGTTTCCTCGAAATACTGAAATAGGCAAAAAACAGCAATTCTGGGTTGGGCCTCCGGTTAATAGGTTACTCCCAAAAATAATATAAAAGTGGAAAATAAAGCCCAATATAGTCCAAAACAGTAGATAAAGTAGCATGGAGCAATCAAAAATTATAGATACGTTGGAGACGTATCAGGTAGCCTTTGTAGACTGCATCTCCTTCAAGGTGAATATGCCTCATCATGTCCTTCAGGATCTTCGGGTAATCATGATCACTTGTCAGGGTCATGATCGTTTCCGAGCCCTTAAGGAAAGACTCATAAAGTGTCGTCATCTGCAATTGTAAAACAAAAATGGTGCTCAGAATAAGGTACATATCTCCTTGGGTACACATTCATATCATCCAAACAAAACTTCAAACTCAATTTCCAACATCCAGTTTATGCAGCACAACTCATTTTCTTCCATGTTCACCCAGAATATTAATTTCCAAGATAAAACATAACAACTCCTTAAAGCCTTTCAGCATATGACATATCAACTTTATTGAGTCATGAATTATTAAAATCTCTGAGTAATCTATTACATAACTCAACCCCGCATTCTCATGAAAAAGTGTTTTCCATACTACCCTTATTACTGATATCAACATCTCCACTACTCAGCTCCAGCTTTCTCATGATTTGAACAATCCCTAGCAAAATGTCCTGCTTCCTTGCAACGGAAACAACTAACTTCCGGCATGTCTCGAGGCTTCTTGGTGATGGTGCCTACTCCTTGAGTTCCTTGCTTCCTTTCGAGATAATTATTGGCATAATGCCCGACGTCCTTACATTCAAAACAGGTAATATGACTCTTGTCCCTCTTTGCAGAAATTGGGTTGTTCTGAGGGTGTCTTTGTTTTCTCTTCCTGGTTTTCTTCATTCTGATCAAACGTTCTATTCCCTGTGGATCAAACTCCACTGCTTCTGTCGGGAAGTATCCCAGATACTCTTTTCTTTCCTTGGTGCAATACTATGAAAAATGTCATTCTTCTCCACAAGAATAACAGGCATTGGAGTAAAATCTGTTGAGGCTTTCTCCATCAGGGTCTTCAACACTTTCCTTAATCATAGGTTCTTTCATAACTTCTCGGAGGGCTTCTTTCATTCCTTCTTCCTACTTCTGACTAGTTTGTTGCGCCGTGGGGTAAATGTAACACTGAGCTGGGTAGTGGGTGGTTCCTTCACACAAGAAACAAGTCACCTGACTAGTTGGGCATTCCTCAGCTAGGTGTTTCTCCTCACAATGAGGGCATCCATCCTTGTGTTCCTCCTGGGTGTGTCCTATTTCTCCGCAAATCTTGCAGGCACAAGGTTTATTTCTTGGGGTATCATGGTGCTTCCGGATAAGATGGGATCTTGTCAGAGTCCTTGAATTCTTCCCAAGTCCTTGCTCCATTCCATCCCTGTATAGCTTGATGCATCTGCCACCATGTTTCAGCACTTCCTTCAAAGTACTGAAGAGCGTATGATACTTCATTCTTCCTTGAAACCAAATTGCTCCCGAAGTGATTCTCCATGTTCTGAATCCATAGCTCTGCCTCTGGCTGGGTTTTCGGTCCAGAGAATATCAGTCCAACTTCATTCATCATCTACTGGGTCCAAGGGTTTTAGGGTGAGATAAGAGAGAGGTGGGAAGGGATACACACAATACAAATAATAGTTTTGAAGAAACGATTTTTATTTTGTGGCTGTCGGAAAAACATCAAACAAATGATAGCTCACCAATCGTCGCATCTAACGTAAGTGTATAACAGGGGTTTGGTCCTCTAACGGTCGAATAATTCTTTTGATTCTTCAAGTCGTCGGTGTCTTCAACTGGTGTAGCTTCAACTCTTCTAATGCATGGTGAAATCCTCTTTACTCTGAAATGGTCATCGATTGTCCGATATCTTGTCCTTCTTGGAGCGGCTTCAGTTGATCCTCCATGTGGTCAAAAGGGAAAGGGGTATATTCTAACTATTTGAGGTAAGAGAGGATATTTGATAAAATCATAAAAGATAAGGAGTAATGGATTCTTTTGAAAATAAAGTTTTAGGGATTTCCTGTCCTAGGAGCTTTCCAGTTTCTAGGGTCACGTCCTACAGTCAACATGTGCTCTGATACCATATCTGTAGCGACCCGACCTCAGACAGTCAAGCCTCTGTGTATCTGTGCCATCCATGGATCAGTATGTTGGCACACATAGTACATCAATGAATATATCAAAGTGCAATCACATGTATAAATAACGTAGAACTGATATATATATATACCTTATAAGTCTCAGCGGAAACAATCAACGGGTGTGGAGTCCCAACAACGCCATCGGCAGGTTGAGTGTAGACCGTAACCCAATCAACGAAACTCACTCGTTGTATATATATAACCCTACAACATGATACGTTGCAGCCGTGTAGGTCAGTACATTGAATGTACCAGCAAGATCACCATAAGAGAAAATAGATGATAAACTATACTATATGCACTATGGCTTTGTGGCTCTGTATCTGAGTTTTGTTTGCGTAAAAGCTGGTTTTATTTTCCCTACATCAAAGGAATTATCCGGAGTCTGTACTACGGAGTTTTCTATCATGACATGGTTCCTCCAACCGTCTCATAGCCCAAATCATCATAAGTTGCCCACAATTAATTTAGCAGTCCGGTGTTGATAGTTCTGAGATAGATCCAAGTCCAGAGGCTCAAATTGTCTGTAACCGGGGACACGGCTAATCGATTAGGTTTTAACCCTCTGCAGAGGTTTGTACACTTTACCTGCAAGATTTGATCCCTCTCTTTACATTCTCGCACTTCAGGGTGTTTGAGAACAAGATGACCGAAACATGGTCTTCCGAAGAGTTCCTCTGACCACTGTCCGGTGCTCATCCAATCCTACCATAGTTCTACATCTGCTAGCACCGTCCCAACCAGAGTCACCACTAAGGTCAACCAAGCCAGAGCCCATAGTGACTTGCGGTTGCACAGGTAAGCTTCCGGGCATGAAGTATCCTTCCGTCTCTTTGAGTCTGGGTGAAGCTTTCCGCAAGATGTCATGGTGCTTCTCCATGCATCCCGGCCAACCACTGGTTTCTCCAGGGTGCCCGTCAACCGTCCTTCACCCAGTAGTGTGTATTGAATTCTTGTCTTGAGTCTCGAAATCTCGAGGTCTTGAGGCCTTGAAAATGCAGTCCTTGCAGATGCCATCATGGAGTTGCCGTCATTGGCGTGGAGTCCTCCATTCTCACACCACTCTCGTGCACTCATACCAAACCCCGTCTACTATAGCGTAGCATTAAAACTACATAACGTCCCGGGTTTTGGTAACAGTGAGATGGGTTTCTACCTCATGCATTCTACTCGACTACAAGATTCAATAACACTACTAGAGGGATTATTGAAAGGGTGTTACTACATGCAAATAAAGCATAGGTATGAAAAACATGGTAAAAGTGAACTTGCCTGGTATTACTTGATGAAGATAACAACGCTCTCAGAATAATGACTTAGTAGAACTATTCGTCACTCCGTTGAAAATCTATATAGTCAAACATAGCATTCCTATAAGCAAACATACTAGCAAGAAATTCTAACACTCATAATAAACCAACAAATAAAGTGCAAAACAGCAAGGGACACCAAAAGAACAAAGGAAACTACACAACAAAACTACTAACGAAACTCTAAGACATATCACAAAATAGTTTTGTCCTAAGTAAAAACTTAACAACAATTAAAACACTAAACTAATAAATTAATAGAAAAAATACAAAGTAAAACAACTAAGTTAACAGAAGGTATTTTTCATAAAAAAATATTTGCAAAAAGAAATAAATAAAAGGCTAAATTAAAACTCTAATTATGCTTAAAACAAAACTAGTAAGAAAAAGAAATAAAACATTTTATTCTTTCTGTAAATAAAAGTTCACCCTCTACAACTACAGAAACAAATCTGAAGTAAAATATGACAGAGGTAAAAATAAAATTTTAAAATAATTAAAACAGTAGAAAACAGCAGCAAGCTAACAAAACTAGAAAAGCGTGTTTTAGAGTAAAACTATTTTTAATAAAAACTATAAATACCCAAATTAATCCTACTGCTAGGCGAGGTCAAAAAAAGCAGTGACAAAAAGAATCACTAAAATAAAATAATCCTAACTCACTTTATAGCAGAAGTACTAATCTAACTAAAACTAATATAAAACTATTTTTATAAGCTTAAACATGGCTGAATCTGTTTTTCTACAGAAACTACCAAAAATTTGTAAACTAACAAAAAAAGAATCAGCTACAAATAATAAATAACCTAAAAGATATAGACTTTACAAGAACGGAACTATTCTGTTTTAAAAACAGAAACTAAAAAACTAAAAAAACAGGCGCTATTGGGCCTATCTAACGCTCAGGCGAACACTAACTAAAACGCGCTCGCGGCTAAACAGAATAACCGACCGGTTCGATCAATTGAAATAAACCGTAACTAAACCGGGAAAAGACCAAACTAAAACCGATCTAAACAAATAAACCTAACCCTTCGTGTGATCTAATCTAGGCCGTTCATGCGCGATCCAACGGTGGTGGGGGGTTTCGGCGGCTTACAGCGAACTCGACGGCGACGGCGGACGACGGCGGCTCGGGCGGCGACGGCGCAGCGGCTCCGGTGGTCCGGGGCGACGGCGGTGACGTCGGGGAGATGCGGCGGAGCGAGGCGGAGGCGGTGGTGATCTCAGCGGCGATCGAGGGTGATGGTAGCGAGCGGCACGAGCTTGACAGAGCTCCTCGTGAGCTCCAACTCCGGCGAAGGACGGTGATGCTCAAGGCTGCGGCTCCGGCGATCCCTGGGCGAAGAGAGGATGTCAAAGAGGTGCGAAAGGAGGTGGCGGTTCAGGTGAAGGTGCTGGGAGGGGCAGAGAGTGCACACCGGTGTCGGGAGTGGCGGCGAACTGAGGCGACGGCGGCGAGATGCGTTCGGCGAGGGCGTGGGCGGTGGTGGGTTTCGGGGTTAGGGTTTTAGGGGGATCGAGAGAGGAGAGGCATAGGTATTTATAGGACATCTTCCTTGGGGAGGGGGTCGAGTCGGGCTAGGGTTTAGCGAGGGCTCGGACTCGGCCGGCGTGAGCGCATGCGGGATATGTGCGCGTGGCTTGTGGGAGGAGGAAGACGGGGTGGGGTCGGCGCGTCAGTGAGAGAGAGAGAGGGGGGGGAGTTCGGTCGGGCGACCGAGGCCTAGCGGGTGCGGGCGTGCGGCGCGCTAGGCTGGCGGCCCTGGGCGCTGGTGGGCTGCGGCCTTGCTGGCTGGGCCGGTTGGCCTGGCCAGTTCGGGGGGTTTCTCCTTTTTTTGAATTAAGGTAGAGGGAAAAAAACTAAAATAAGGGAAAACTATAATATTTTTATATAGGACATATATATGCCAAAATTCCCAGAAAAAAATTCTAAAAGATGAACTATTTTTCAGAGGCGAAAAATAAAACTTTATAAAAACATTTTTTAAAAAATTCCAAATAAAATCAAATTTGAATTCAAACTTTTGGCATTATTTTCTTCTGAGATTTTTGGAGTGTCATTTTAACTCCTCTCATACTTTTGAACAAGTATTTATCAGGGATTTTTGAACTGAAATTCAAATGCCAATTTGAATCCAAATTCAAGCAAAACTCAAATGCCTCTGAAATTCCCAAATGCCACCCAATTTCACACAATCAGTCACACAGCAATCAAACAAACAATCATAAAATATTTATTTAATATAACATTCCAAAATTTAGAATTTTGGGATGTTACACTATGACCGGAGGAGTAAACTGTGGAGGTGGGCACCGCACATGGCTAAGAGAACAATTGATGTGCTATGGGGTGCCCTCTGTCCCCGTATATAAAGGAGGGGAGGAGGAGGCAGCCGGCCAGGAGGGGCGCGCCATGGGGGGAGTCCTACTAGGACTCCACTCCTAGTAGGATTCGCCCCCTCCCCTTTCATTTCTTCACTGGAGGGTAAAATGAAGGAGGAGGAGGAGAGGAGGAGGAGGAGAGGGGGAGGGAAAGGGGGGCGCCACCCCCTCCCCTAGTCCAATTTAGACTGCCATGGGGGGCGCGCGGCCACCACTTGCGGCCCCCTCTCTCTCCACTAAGGCCCATCTAGGCCCAATACTTCCACGAGGGGTTCCGGTAACCCCTCAATACTCCGGTAAATACCCGAACCACTTGAAACCATTCCGATGTCCGAATACTACCTTCCAATATATGAATCTTTACCTCTCAACCATTTCAAGACTCCTCGTCATGCTCGTGATCTCATCCGGGACTCCGAACAAACTTCGGTCACCAAAAACATTTAACTCAAATCATCATTGAACGTTAAGCGTGCGGACCCTACGGGTTCAAGAACTATGTAGACATGACTGAGACACATCTCCGGTCAATAACCAATAGCGGAACCTGGATGCTCATATTGGTTCCTACATATTCTACGAAGATCTTTATCGGTTAAACCACAATAACAACATATGTTATTCCCTTTGTCATCGGTCGGTATGTTACTTGCCCGAGATTCGATTGTTGGTATCTCCATACCTAGTTCAATCTCGTTATCGGCAAGTCTCTTTACTCATTCCATAGTGCATCATACCATAACTAACTCATTAGTCACATTGCTTACAAGGCTTATTATGATGTGCATTACCGAGAGGGCCCAGAGATACCTCTCCGATACTCGGAGTGACAAATCCTAATCTCGATCTATGCCAACCCAACAAACACCTTCGGAGATACCTATAGAGCATCTTTATAATCACTTAGTTACGTTGTGACGTTTGATAGCACACAAGGCATTCCTCTGGTATCTGGGAGTTGCATAATCTCATAGTCAAAGGAATATGTATAAGTCATGAAGAAAGCAATAGCAATAAAACTTAACGATCATTATGCTAAGCTAACGGATGGGTCTTGTCCATCACATCATTCTCCTAATGATGTGATCCCATGCATTAAATGACAACACATGTCTATGGCTAGGAAACTTAACCATCTTTGATTAACGAGCTAGTCTAGTAGAGGCTTACTAGGGACACTTTGTTTTGTCTATGTATCCACACATGTATCAAGTTTCCAGTTAATACAATTCTAGCATGAATAATAAACATTTATCATGATATAAGGAAATAACAGCTTTATTATTGCCTCTAGGGCATATTTCCTTCAGTTCCCACTTGCACTAGAGTCAATAATCTAGTTCACATCGTTATGTGATATAACACCAATAGTTCACATCTTCATGTGATTAACACCCATAGTTCACATCGCCATGTGGCCAACACCCAAAGGGTTCACTAGAGTCAATAATCTAGTTCACATATCTATGTGATTAACACTCAAATAGTACTAAGGTGTGATCATGTTTTGCTTATGAGAGAGGTTTAGTCAATGGGTCTATCACATTCAGATCTGTATGTATTTTGCAAATTTCAATGTCTATAATGCTCTGCATGGAGCTACTCTAACTAATTGCTCCCACTTTCAATATGTATCCAGATTGAGACTCGGAGTCATCTGGATCGGTGTAAAAGCTTGCATCGACGTAACTCTTTACGACGAACTCTTTATCACCTCCATAACCGAGAAATATTTCCTTAGTCCTCTAAGGATAATTTTGACCGTTGTCCGGTGATCTACTCCTAGATCACTGTTGTACCCCCTTGCCAAACTCATGGCAAGGTACACGATAGGTCTGGTACATAGCATGGCATATCGTATAGAACCTATGGCTGAGGCATAGGGAATGACTTTCATTCTCTCTCTATCTTCTATCGTGGTCGGGCTTTGAGTCTTACTCAACTTCACACCTTGTAACATAGGTAAGAACCCGTTCTTTGACTGATCCATTTTGAACTCCTTCAAAATCTTGTCAAGGTATGTGCTTTGTGAAAGTCCTATCAAGCGTCTTGATATATCTCTATACATCTTGATGCTCAATATATAAGTAGCTTCACCGAGGTCTTTTATTTAAAAAATCTTATTCAAGTATCCTTTTATGCTATCCAAAAATCTTATTCAAGTATCCCACTCACTTTCTTGTAAACACAGGTTTCATCATAAGTCTATATAAAACCATATGCTTTGATCACCTTATCAAAGTGTATATTCCAACTTCCGAGATGCTTGCACCAGTCCATAGATGGATTGCTAGAGCTTGCACACTTTGTTAGCACCTTTAGGATCGACAAAACCTTCTGGTTGCATCATAAACAACTCTTCTTTAAGAAAACCATTAAGGAATGCAGTTTTGACATCCATTTGCCAGATTTCATAAAATACGACAATTGATAACATGATTCGGACAAACTTAAGCATCGCTATGAGTGAGAAAATCTCATCATAGTCAACACCTTGAACTTGTCGAAAACCTTTTGCGACAAGTCGAGCTTTGTAGATAGTAACATTACCATCAGCGTCAGTCTTCTTCTTGAAGATCCATTTATTCTCTATGTCTTGCCGATCATCGAGCAAGTCAACCAAAGTCCACACTTTGTTCTCATACATGGATCCTATCTTAGATTTCATGGCCTCAAGCCATTTATCAGAATCTGGGCTCATCATCGCTTCCTCATAGTTCGTAGGTTCGTCATGGTCTAGTAAATTGACTTCCAGAACAGGATTACCGTACCACTCTGGTGCAGAACGTGCTCTGGTTGACCTACGAGGTTTAGTAGTAACTTGATCTGAAGTTTCATGATCATTATCATTAGCTTCCTCTCTAGTTGGTGTAGGCATCACTTGAACTAATTTCTGTGATGAGCTACTTTCCAATTCGAGAGAAGGTACAATTACCTCATCAAGTTCTACTTTCCTCCCACTCACTTCTTTCGAGAGAAACTCCTTCTCTAGAAAGGATCCATTCTTATCAACAAAAATCTTGTCTTCGGATCTGTGATAGAAGGTGTACCCAACAGTTTCTTTTGGGTATCCTATGAAGATGCACTTCTCTGATTTGGGTTCGAGCTTATCAGTTTGAAACTTTTTCACATACGCATCACAACCCCAAACTTTAAGAAATGACAGCTTTGGTTTCTTGCCAAACCATAGTTCATACGGTGTCATCTCAACGGATTTAGACGGTGCCCTATTTAACGTGAATGCAGCTGTCTCTAATGCATAACCCCAAAACGATAGTGGTAAATCGGTAAGAGACATCATAGATCACACCATATCTAATAAAGTACGGTTACGAAATTCGGACACACCATTACGTTGTGGTGTTCCAGGTGGCGTGAGTTGTGAAACTATTCCACATTGTTTTAAATGAAATCCAAACTCGTAACTCAAATATTTGCCTTCGTGATCAGATCGTAGAAACTTTATTTTCTTGTTACGATGATTCTCCACTTCACTCTAAAATTCTTTGAACTTTTCAAATGTTTCAGACTTGTGTTTCATCAAGTAGATATACACATATCTGCTCAAATCATCTGTGAAGGTCAGAAAATAACGATACCCGCCTCGTGCCTCAACACTCATTGGACCACATACATCGGTATGTATTATTTCCAATAAGTCATTGGCTCGCTCCATTGTTCCGGAGAATGGAGTTTTAGTCATCTTGCCCATGAGGCATGGTTCGCAAGTATCAAATGATTCATAATCAAGTGATTCCAAAAGCCCATCTGTATGGAGTTTCTTCATGCGCTTTACACCAATATGACCTAAACGGCAGTGCCACAAATATGTTGCACTATCATTATCAACTTTGCATATTTTGGCATCAATATTATGAATATGTGTATCACTACGATCGAGATTCAATAAACCATTTACATTGGGTGTATGACCATAGAAAGTTTTATTCATGTAAACAGAACAACAATTATTCTCTAACTTAAATGAATAACCGTATTGCAATAAACATGATCCAATCATATTCATGCTCAACGCAAACACCAAATAACATTTATTTAGGTCCAACACTAATCTCGAAGGTAGAGGGAATGTGCGATGGTGATCATATCAACCTTGGAATCACTTCCAACACACATCGTCACCTCGCCCTTAACTAGTCTATGTTCATTCTGTAACTCCTGTTTTCAGTTACTAATCTTAGCAACTGAACTGGTATCAAATACCCTGGGGTTACTATGAACACTAGTAAAATACACATCAATAACATGTAAATCAAATATACCTTTGTTCACTTTGCCATCCTTCTTATCCGCCAAGTATTTGGGGTAGTTCTGCTTCCAGTGGCCATTTCCTTTATAGTAGAAGCACTCAGTTTCAGGCTTAGGTCTAGTATTGGGCTTCTTCACGGGAGTGGCAACTTGCTTGTCATTCTTCTTGAAGTTCCCTTTCCTTTGCCCTTTTTCTTGAAACAAGTGGTCTTGCCAACCATCAACGCTTGATGCTTTTCTTGATTTCTACCTTCGCTGATTTCAGCACCGCGAAGAGCTCGGGAATCATTTTCGTCATCCCTTGCATATTATAGTTTATCACGAAGTTCTAGTAGACTAGAGAACTTTGTCAATCACTATCTTATCTGGAAGATTAACTCCCACTTGATTCAAGCGATTGTACTACCCAAACATTCTGAGTATATGCTCACTGGATGAGCCATTCTCATTCATCTTGTAGGCAAAGTACTTGTCAGAAGTATCAAACCTCTCGACATGGGCATGAGTCTGAAATACCAATTTCAACTCTTGGAACATCTTATATGCTCCATGGCGTTCAAAACGTTTTTTGAAGTCCTGGTTCTAAGCCGTAAAGCATGATGCACTAAACTATCAAGTAGTCATCATACCGAGCTTGTCAAACGTTCATAACGTCTGCATATGCTCCTGCAATAGGTCTGTCGCCTAGCGGTGCATCAAGGACATAATTCTTCTATGCAGCAATGGGGATAATCCTCAGATCACGGGACCCAGACCACATCATTGCTACTATCATCTTTCAACTTAGTTTTCTCTAGGAACATATCAAAAACATAGGGGAGCTATAACGCGAGCTATTGATCTACAACATAGATATGCAAAAACTATCACGATTAAGTTCATGATAAATTTAAGTTCAATTAATCATATTACTTAAGAACTCCCACTTAGATAGATATCCCTCTAGTCATCTAAATGATCACGTGATCCATATCAACTAACCATGTCCGATCATCACGTGAGATGGAGTAGTTTTCAGTGGTGAACATCTCTATGTTGATCATATCTACTATATGATTCACGTTCGACCTTTCGGTCTCAGTGTTCCAAGGCCATATTTGCATATGCTAGGCTCGTCAAGTTTAACCCGAGTATTCTGCACGTGCAAAACTGGCTTGCGCCCGTTGTATGTGAACGTAGAGCTCATCACACCTGATCATCACGTGGTGTCTCGGCACGACGAACTGTAGCAACGGTGCATACTCAGGGAGAACACTTATACCTTGAAATTGAGTGAGGGATCATCTTATAATGCTACCGCCGTACTAAGCAAAATAAGATGCATAAAAGATAAACATCACATGCAATCAAAATATGTGACATGATATGGCCATCATCATCTTGCGCCTTTGATCTCCATCTCCAAAGCATTGTCATGATCTCCATCGTCACCGGCTTGACACCTTGATCTCCATCATAGCGTCGTTGTTGTCTCGCCAACTATTGCTTCTACGACTATCGCTACCGCATAGTGATAAAGTAAAGCAATTACATGGCGATTGCATTTCATACAATAAAGCATGCAATTTCAAAAAATCCTACGATCACGCAAGATCTATCTAGGAGATGCATAGCAACGAGAGGGGGAGAGTGTGTCCATGTACTCTCGTAGACCGAAAGCGGAAGCGTTAGGTTAACACGGTTGATGTAGTCGAACGTCTTCACGATACAACCGATCTAGTACCAAACATACGGCACCTCCGAGTTCAGCACACGTTCAGCTCGATGACGTCCCTCGAACTCTTGATCCAGCAGAGGGTCGAGGGAGAGTTCCGTCAGCACGACGGCGTGGTGATGATGATGGTTATGTGATCCGCGCAGGGCTTCGCCTAAGCACTACGACGCTATGACCGGAGGAGTAAACTGTGGAGGGAGGCACCGCACACGGCTAAGAGAACAATTGATGTGCTATGGGGTGCCCCCTGCCCTCGTATATAAAGGAGAGGAGGAGGAGGCGCCCGGCCAGGAGGGGCGCGCCGTGGGGGGAGTCCTACTAGGACTCCACTCCTAGTAGGGTTCGCCCCCCCCCCCCTTTCCTTTCTTCACCGGAGGGGAAAAGCAAGGAGGAGGAGAGGGAGAGGGAAAGGGGGGCACGCGTCCACCCCTTGCGGCCCTCCTCTCTCTCCACTAAGGCCCATCTAGGCCCAATACTTCCCCGGGGGGTTCCGGTAACCCCTCGGTACTCCGGTAAAATAACCGAACCACTCGAAACCATTCCGGTGTATGAATACTACCTTCCAATATATGAGTCTTTACCTCTCGACCATTTCGAGACTCCTCGTCATGTCCGTGATCTCATCTGGGACTCTGAACAAACTTCGTTCACCAAAAACACATAACTCATAATACAAATCGTCATTGAACGTTAAGCGTGCGGACCCTACGGGTTCGAGAACTATGTAGACATGACTGAGACACATCTCCGATCAATAACCAATAGCGGAACCTGGATGCTCATATTGGTTCCTACATATTCTACGAAGATCTTTATCGGTCAAACCGCAATAACAACATATGTTATTCCCTTTGTCATGGGTATGTTACTTGCCCGAGATTCGATCGTCGGTATCTCCATACCTGGTTCAATCTCGTTACCGGCAAGTCTCTTTACTTATTTCGTAATGCATCATCCCGTAACTAACTCATTAGTCACATTGCTTGCAAGGCTTATTATGATGTGCATTACCGAGAGGGCCCAGAGATACCTCTCCGATACTCGAAGTGACAAATCCTAATCTCGATCTATGCCAACCCAACAAACACCTTCGGAGATACCTGTAGATCATCTTTATAATCACTCAATTACGTTGTGACGTTTGATAGCACACAAGGCATTCCTCCGGTATCCGGGAGTTGCATAATCTCATAGTCAAAGGAATATGTATAAGTCATGAAGAAAGCAATAGCAATAAAAATTAATAATCATTATGCTAAGCTAACGGATGGGTCTTGTCCATCACATCATTCTCCTAATGATGTGATCCCATGCATCAAATGACAACACATGTCCATGGCTAGGAAACTTAACCATCTTTGATTAACGAGCTAGTCTAGTAGAGGCTTACTAGGGACACTGTGTTTTGTCTATGTATCCACACATGTATCAAGTTTCCAGTTAATACAATTCTAGCATGAATAATAAACATTTATCATGATATAAGGAAATAATAACTTTATTGTTGCCTCTAGGGCATATTTCCTTTCACTTTGTTGACAATTGGCGTCTGGTCGTCGAGTACGATGTTCAGATCTTGACTCGAGGTCGGAGAACATGGGCCATGCCTTCGTATTGAACCACGACTGACTCGAGGGTTAGGACGGGCACATTAGCACGCTCCTCGATCTGGTCTGACACCCGGCCCGAGAAGGCAAGCTCGTCGAGCGAATCTGTGGCATGCTCCAGGTTACCAAATCTAACAATCTGACCTGGGACAAAGTTTTCGATCTGGCCAAGGTGGCCGGTCGAATCAGCGAAGAGAGTGATGTTGCCGAAGACAAAGATCTGACCCAGGAAAAAGGTTAATCCATAACCAACCTGATCGTGGATCTAGAGGCGGGATCGAACCGTTTTGACTACTCAGAGGGACCTACATGGGCCATTAATGATGGAGTCAAATCCAGCAGATCTCGGGTAGGGGGTCCCGAGTTGGTAGCCTTGGCACGATGGTAACACAGACGCATGATTTTACCCAAGTTCGGTCTCTCTCAAAGAGATAATACCCACCTCCTACTAGGATTGTACTAATTTCCAGGGAGTACAAGTTACGGGTTGATCTACCGCGAGATATATGGGTGTGTCAGCGTGTCCTCTACGAGTGCTACTAGATATCGAGGTGTACATAGATCGGTTACATCTAGGTTAATCGTGGCGTGAAGTCTTCGGAAGTTTCCATCTTGGCGCTCCTAGGCCCGGCAAACGAGGCACACTGGTAAATCATCTAGGAGGTCCTCGGCCCGGCTCACCTAACCGGAAGACGACGTGATAAGCACCCCCTAGTCTAGGATACGATCACTCGAGGAGAGGAACATTGCTATGGAAGCTTCCAAGGAGCAAAAGATGTACGTGGAGGCACACGACTTGGATCCCAATGCGGCGAAGTTTGTTCACTGACTTCCATGCTAGTACTTGCATTTGTTTACAACTATTTGATTGCATGATTACAACGAAGGCAGGACAAGGCTGGACATTTGGTGCCCGTCCCGTCCGGACATTTGATGACTTTGGTTGGATGGCCTCTGCTCGACCGGATGTCTACGGACACATCTAGACATGTTTGCGACATTTGGATTTCCGTCCTCTTCTAATTAAATCAAAACACAAATTTTAAGGCAGATCGAATGAACGGGTTAGGAGTTTCGGTAACCAATTGTGCAATTGATTCTATGTTGGCGTCCCTCTATAGGTGTATATAGACTGTTGTATGACAAACATGCGACGAGATAGTAGGCTTTTGCCATCAAACGGGACTCGCATAGATAGAGCGAACAAAATCTCACTGCTTGCATGTATGTATGTGCAATGAACTCAACTCTGGCAGAGTGAACAGAAGGGTGCTCAAATTACACCCACTAAATGAATGAACAACACCACTTCTGAGGGGTCAAGTTGAAACAGCAAAAAGGAACCTAACACCCCCTTTCCTTTCCCTTACATCCATCCCCCGAAACAAAACCATAGACAGTACAACATCACACCATCGTTCCACCACAACCACTACCACCACCACCAAAGCATCTATACACACTTTACAAAACACTGGCCTCTCTACCTCACATGAAACTCTTTCTCCTGACCAAAACAAAACCAAGAGCAGGAGGTGGAGCCAGCACATAATGCACAGTATAAGAAGATTCTATTGTCAGCACAACGACGCCTCCATTGTCTCATCCACTTCTTCCCCATTTCAAATGTGTTTCTGTTGTTTGCCTGTCCTCCGATGCCGAATGGCCTGGGCGTCAAGACGGGTCCTCATGCAGCACGTTTCTGCGAGCCAAGGTCAACCATGTGCTCTTGGTTGTCAACACGGGCAGATGCTTGTCAGATTACCAGATATACTTTAAATCAATGTCTTTGATATGTGCAGGTGAATCCTGATTTCTCTATCGCTATGAGCCCTTAAAGCTGTCATCTTTCAGTGACCAAGAAAACAAATGACCATTGGCATCCCCGCTCAGAAGCTGCTTCAGGTCGGGCGGTATACAAAGGGCAGTCACCGGGTGCTTGTGTGATTTGAGAACCTTTTGAAGAATTAGCCTGTATTCCAGCGTCTGGACATCCAGACCCGGCCCTCCATAGGTGGTTGTTGGGGATTTGTTTTTGTTGTTTGCTGCCTCATCAGACGTGCAGTGCACCATCTTCCATACCTTCACAGCACCACTTTGATGGCCTGTCACATACCAGTTTGTATCCTGCCAGTCTGAGTGTGTGGTGCTTGCCACAGATAAGATGAGATCAGAAGGAAGCTGAGAGGTGTTCACCACAGCAAGACAGTCTCCGTTGACGCTCCAAACGGCAAAAAGAACACCCGCACCAGTCAGAATCTCACCATTGAGGTTGTTCACATGTAATGCAGACACTGACGCTGGGAACCTAGGCAGCTGCTTCACAAAGACCAGGCCTGTCAGGTCCCACAATATGACGGAACAATCGTCAGAGCCTGAGACTATTAACGAGTAAGGCTGGCTGACATAGATGCATGTTATTTTGGCAGTGTGAGCACACAGGGCTTTCTCCATCCTCAGGAGACGACGAATGCCATCCTTCACAAATCTCCATACTGCAACTACTCCGTCATCACCACCTGTGGTGAGAATGTTGCCATCATGGCTCACTCCAGTGCACTGAATTTGACTACCACCATGAAGGTTCTCATGTGTTGATTGAAGTCTATCCTGATCATATGTCAATATTCTCAAGCTGCGGTCAGGAAATCCCCATGAGATGTACTCACTGTAAGCAACTGGCTTGAGCAAGCTGTTTGATGCGGCAATTAGGATCTTGTCATTGTAGGTCACGATCTGGGACACTGATGATGCTGTCTTGCGGATCTCTTGGTGTGTGAGATAGGTGCTGTACCGTAGAGGATGAGGAGGAATTTTCCTGTCAGTCCGTCGCTGTGGATGGGCTTTTTGGAATAACTGTTTGGGGGTCTGGCCAAAGTGATTGATCTGTGCCAGTATTGAAGCCTTCATGGTAGGATCTGATACTGCATCTATGTCAACATTGCCTTCATATGTATAGTGATAGAAAACATTGACGGCATCTTCAGCTGCCTGCCATACACAAAAGAAAATAGCCATTACAAATGTAACCAATGAATAAAAGCGGAAGTTACAAAGTGAAATATGGAAGACCGTTAACATTAATACTCCTTTTGCTTCACTTTATACTTCACTCTGTTTGATACTACAATACTGTCCACAAATATATACAAATAGTTCTACACAACAGAAATAAATGATCAAAACTACTCCCTCCGTTCTGAATTACTTGTAGCAGGTATGGATGTATCTAGATGTATTTTAGTTCTAGATACATCCATTTCTGCGACGAGTAATTTGGAACGGAGGGAGTACATCTCAGGGAGCATGAAAAACACAAACCTATATCCAAATAATTCCATCGTAAAAACAATATACTTGATTTAATCACAAACATGTATGCGCTATCATAATGACCAAATGGCAGCTCCTTTAATCACAAACATGTACTCCCTCCGTTCCAAATTACTTGTCTTGGATTTGTCTAGATACGGATGTATCTAGACTCATTTTAGTGCTAGATACCTCCGTATCTAGACAAATCTAAGACAAGTAATTTGGAACGGAGGGAGTATGTGCTATCGTAAAAACAATATACTTGATTTAATCACAAACATGTATGGAGTATGTGCTATCACAAGGACTAGGGGAAAGATAAAAGTTACAGGAGCTTGAGATGCTATATACCTTTCCTCTCTGCTTATATCCAAAAATAAGATCAATCCAATGATGCAGATTCTCAGATACATAGTCTGATTCCAGAGCTTCCCGGTGTTTTCTAATAAATTCTCTGGTGCTACCTTTCGCCCAAGGTGGCAAAACAACATCACCGACCTGAGAACATTATTTCACAAAGTTTAGATGCTTGGCTCAAAAAGCTGAGCCTTGGTTAGAGTATCAGCATTACACCCAGCGCAAAGAGTAGTGAACTTCTGTCAAAGTAATACCTTCTCTCCTGATTGTTTCTCCCCCAAGTCCAGATTAAACCGGTTCTCCAAAAACTCGGGCAGATAATAGAACTCAGGAATGAGCTCTTTCACATCTGATGTGTTGCTCTTACCAGCAGCGCTTGTCCATGTATCCTTCACACTATTGAACAACCTGTCTGCATGGTCGAATTGTCCACCCTGCAGTTTCTGGTTTTCCATGCTGAATGGAGGCAGCCTTAGAAGATAGAAAAGAACAATCCCAGCACTTGAATAATGGGAACCATAATGGAACTTTGGTACATCAGGGTCATCCCAGCTATCATATCTGAAAGTAACGGAAGAGGTTAGTCAGTTGATGTTAGATGTTGGGAAGCACTGAAGACAGTAGAGATTTTTCATCAACTGAAAAAGAAAAGAACAAAGAGGTATTCCTGATAAGTGTTAGATGAACAAACCTCTTACGGAATTCCTCTTCTCCTCCCTCTGTTTGACATCCCATTGGCTTATCAAGCTTACGGAAGCTCTGTGGGTTACTCAGATCTAAGTTATCGCTTTCGTAATCTGCAAGAACCCATGGAAATACTGGGTACTGTGTAAGGTCGCTATAGCCCCGACCGGCAAGTGTATTTAGATGCATGAGATACTGGAAGTTGGTAATTTCTCCACTTTGCCATCTTTTGGAAAAAGATTTCGCCATAACTTTGAAAAGGCGGCTCCCCTCGCCGCTATCCTGCTTTGAGGAAGCTGATATTGTTGTGTCCAACCTGTGGAAAGCCATGTTTATTATCAAGTTTCTTTACTCGAGCATCCTAACATAAGTAAAGGTGACAAGTGAAAACATTAAAATGCCAAATCCTACAAGCTCAGATCGTTCATAAAAGATGAAGATAAAATCCTTTCACTGCCTCCTGAGCTAGTAATTACAAGAGACCATTCAGGAAGAAACATTGATAGCAAACAGCTCTAGTTAAACACAGGAACCGGGCAAGATCTGCCTAATAAGAACTCAGATTTCATAAATTTACATGTATTTGCAGTTGACTGGCTGGTTTTGACCGACTGCACCCACTTCTCAGAAAACACTAATTTCAGACAATACTGAAACATGAACCTACTATGCTAGCCAATGAAAGACACGAACCAGTTATACTAGTAAGAACTAAGAAATGATAGAATCTTAACATTAAGCAAGTGTGCATAGAATTAACTCAACGTATATAACTGCAAAGGATTAAGAATACAAACATGCTATTCCGTGGGAGGTTCATGGCAATCAGAGTTCTGAAAACTTCCTCCCTCTCTTTTTTGTGGAAAACTAGAAGCTCGTTACACCCATCCATGCTGAAAATCTCGATTGCAACAGGTCGAAGCTGATAGTCACGTTTCAGGAGCTCATGGACACTATCAAGCTTCCACATATGCCATGGATGAGGCAGGGTGCTGCTATTGCAAAGATTTTCCTTACCCCAAGCACCTCCATTGTATGCCCATGCTCTACCACCAAGTGAGTCCTTTGCAGTTGCACCCCATGGTAAAGGTGATTTCTGCTGGGAATCAATGCTTCCCATTATATCCTTTTTCACACCTAAAGCCTGATCAATGACAGAAAGCTCATCTTGATCGGCCTTTTCACAAATGCAGTTGGAATCGTCGATGTAGAAGTTCTCAATAATGTATAAGCAAAGCTCCCCAATAAGAAATATACCATCGTGCTTGTCAAGACCAGCAACACGTTCACAATTGTACTTATGCCTGATCTTTTCAGAAGGTTCCATATAAGGCCTGATAAGATACTCTCCGTTGTCAAGCAACTCCTTATCTGATTTATCCTCTGAGGTTCTCGTATCAGTACCTTTAACTGAAGGTGGTTGTCTTGGTGAATATAACTCAGATTTACCTTGGACACTCTCTGACATGTGATAAGAAAAGGAACTTGATTTTGCTCCGAAATCATTTGCAGAGTGAAGACTCTGTTCATTGATGCTGCTTTTATCATCAGTCCAGCCAATTGGAGGTGACGCTGTGCTTCCTCCTTTGAATATGTCATCATCCTCTTTGAAAGATGCAAAATCAGCAGCATCAAGTTCCCTCTGCTCAGTATCATAGGTCAAAAGATTCAAGCCCGACATTGTATCTGACCCAGATGTCATCATGTCTCCATCCTCTTTCTTGGCTCTAGTAACATCATCAAACCCCAGGCTGCTGGTTAGAACATTCTGAATAGTATCTATCTTAAATTTGGAGTTCTCAAGTTTCTTCCGCATTCTATATGGTCCTTCAACAGCACATAACTGCCATGCAGGTTCTGTGGATACTTGACAAATGGGGAAAATACCTCTTTCATGTACAAGCTGTTGAATTTGGCTCTGCCACTCACTTTCTCCATGCAATATCCATCCATATTTGTCTTGACGAATTGCCCTCAGCTCTGTGGACATCACATCACGAACCAAATCAAGATTATACCTCCGTTCATTTATCTGCTCCCAGTGTCTGGCATCTAGCTTTACAATTTCGCGTGATTTCCGTCCCATCTCCTTCTTGCGCCTGACTTCCATGCCTTTTATTCTCACCCCAGGAAATTTTGCTGAGCCAGTAATGTACTGAACCCACATTATTAGAGCACACTGGTCTAACACTTTACTAATTGTTTGCTGAGAATTCTCGAGCCACTCAAAAAACACGGATGTACTCCCAGTCAGCAATTTGTCAAGCCCTCCATGCAGAATGTCTGTTTGTTGCCCCTGGTTAGGCTTACAAACAAGCAGGTCCTCGAGAGATGGGCGTCGATGCACTACCAGGTACTTAAGTAAATCCACCGCAAAGTCTTGCGCAGTTAATCTCTTGTCACGAAGAAGTGCCATCAGATTGATGCAGAAACAACACATTAGATCATTATCAACATTGCTTGGGCATAGAATCAGTCTCTTGTTGGCAATCAAAAGCTGAAGAATGGTACAAATATCGACAGAATACTCTTCTTGGGGAGGTTTTGAAGCTAAATTTCTCCCTGTTTCTGTTAGGAAAGCCAGATTTGCCAGCAGTTCATCCTCCCCAAGATTCTTAAGGAATGTTGGCAGGAAACAGTACATTATCAGACGGTTTGTGTTCTTCAATATGGCATGGATGTAGGGGTCGAGTTGCCTGGTTCCTCGAGCAATGGATAAAATACCTTTACCTGAAGGTACTGCATCTTCAATACGGCCATCTTGATTGGCAAGCTGCAACATGGACAACAAGAACTCTAGCGTTCGCAGTACACCGACTGGGGTTGGAAAGCAGCCAATGTATACACGGTCAACAATCAGCCAGCAAAGTGGTTCCAAGTTGACAGACCAGCGACTCTTGTCGAGTTTCTTCCCATCTTCTTCATCATCGAGTAAGAGTTTTCTTTCAAGGAAGTTCATCAGTCTGCTTAGACACAAGCCTTGAAAAACCAAAGCAGAATCAACGTCTACAAACAAAGGCACAGACTCGAGAACGCTTTCAATAAATAGTGTTGCTTTGAGCTGCTCTGATATAATATCAGCAAGGATTTGAGCAATGAAATCAAGAACAGCAGTAGCTCCTGCAGAGCAAGGGCCACCCCCATAACCTACATCATCTATGTCAAGCAGAAGCTTCGAACTGATTGGGAAAAATGTATTCACTGCAGGCGATCCCTGAATGCTTGTCTTTAGATCAGGAGATGAATCGAGGTCCATTGCAGATATAGTTGAAGACATGGATGGAGAGGCCGTTAGGTGTCTACCATCAGTATATGATCCTGAGCTACCAGCCCAAGAAGTGAATGGGGCCATGGGAGACGCAGTAGGGGTGTTTGCTGGTTTATGAGTCGATCTCTCAGACAAAACAGGGGATCCAATGTTAATCACAGATACTGAGCTGGGTGAATCAGCTAGTTGGTGAGAATCGGCAATGCCATTTGATCTCACAGCTGATAACGGTCCTTTATCATGAGCATTCTGAAACACTTGGCTTGCTTCTCCATTTAAAAACTTGGTGCTGAGCTCCTCACTGAGAGAAATGTCTGCTTTTACTTCACCATTATCAGAAGAGTTCTGCATGTCGGTACTTCCTGAGCTAGTGCTTTTTTGCTCCTGAGGAAAACTTGCAGCACTCAAAGTTTTGGCAGATTGTTCCTGATTCTGTGGCAAACATGGAAAGGTATCTTTTGAACTTCCATTGTCATCATCATTCATGTTCTTCTCATCTATTGCAGCAGTTGTTAGATCTTTTGCCATCTTCAACGCACAATCAGACCTGCAGAACAAAAGTAAGGGTCAGTTTGAACATCTAGAACACCAGGTAACTTGATATATGCACATCATACAAACCTTGCACAAGAGAAATATAGATCAATACAGCTTTCTAGGAATTCATGTCGCCTGCAAACAGCAGAAAATGGTGGGCACGTTTTTGCCAAATCAACCATGAACCGCAATATTGAAGTAGCAACAGCAGGTGCTGCTGCTTCACCAGCCATTAACCTTGCTGCATATGTCTTATGCATCAGAGCTTCTCCTTGAAGATCTCCTCCCATGTCTGATGTTGCCTCCAGAAGATCAGCAACCAAGGTGCCATTAAGGTGTGAAAGATTGTTATTCTGATGTGCAAGCATAGACTTCATAATAAATGAATCAAATGTAGCTTTCGCCATTGCGATAACAGTATCCAATAGATCCACAAACTTCAGTTCTCCATAGTTTCCATCACTAGGCATGAGAGCATGGAAATCAAGCATGCGGACCTCCGGAACTCGAGGATAAACAGGCTTCCCAAAAATCAAACAGAAGATTATATAATATATTTCAGGAGAATCATAAAAGCTTGGAAGCACATGATTCAACCCTTGGAAACCACCACTTGTACGGAATTTCAGAGCAAATGTAGCAGATGATGTAAGGCAAACTCCTAATAGAGTGGTGATCCATCTCATACTTGTCGGATGCACAGCTTCATCAAGGAAATATGTGACCAATCTAGATGAAACAACTTTATGCCATTGCTCCAGCAACTCTTCAGCGTTTATGGTTACTTGTAGATCAATGAGCATTTCAAGTAACATGTTCCTCACAATAATATGCTTTCCCATAGCCTCCCGGACAATCTGACGGTTTGGGCTAAGTTCTGGAGGATCAAATGTCATGATTATGAATCTTACAACAAGCTCCAACTCGGAAGCTAGAAAACCATCCTCCAAGATGACACCAAGCAGCACAACTAGCTTCTCCAGCACAGGAATTTCAACATCCCCACGCTGTAAAGTAACAAGAAGATGCTGCACAAGATTAATTCGACGCAATATTGTCAGGTTGTGGTTCCTAAACCAATGCATTGATACCATCCTCTCAAGAAACCCAAGAAGAGTTATTTGTACTGATATAGGAGCAGCAACCCATATAGTCCAGTCCAAGAGAACATGTTCAACCATATCAGCATTTGACAAAACTATGAACTCAGAAGTCTCACCAGCTAAGTCAGCATTTTCAAGCTCAGACAGATGGCTGAATGAATCTTTTTGAGCTGAAAAATCATCTAGATCTCCATGTGATCCACCAGAAGACAGATCATCGCCAAACTTAGGTAGGCTGAGATCATCAAGACTGGCATCTGGGGAGATACCAGATGCATAGCTTGATGTTCGGTTTATATTTGATTTCTGTGGCTCAGGAAACGAAGCCTCACAGGCAGCGATGCGGAAGAAGATATCAAGAGATTGCATATCGAATAATGACATTCTCCTGTGCAGAAAAAGTGCGAGAAGATGATAGCCCCTCAAGGCCTGCATGTCTTTCACATTTTGATGGCCCTGCTGAAGAGATAATGCAAGCAATTCCAGTGCCATATGCAGCATATCCTTAGTTTCAGCAGCCTCAACAAGAGCAAGCACAACAGGCATTCCTCCAACAGTTTGAACAGTGTCACCAATTGTGCATTGATTACACACATAAACATCACCACTTAGACGTCCGTATCGTGGTATACCTGTCAATATGAAGAGCTAATTAAATCTTGACATACTCCAACCAATCAAGAAAGACAAAACATAAATCAAATAACTGGAAGAAGTTCACGCACCTCCTATAGGGGATGCAGCAGCAGAAGTTGGATCAACAAGGTTAAGCAAGGAAAGAGTCCCAGATGCTCGAAAAGCATCTGATGATGTTCCATCAAATGCAAATATTAGCTTCCTCCCACACAATTGCATTGAGAGATTTCTTAATCTTTCCATATCCCATACAATTCCACTGCTCTCAAGTCTAGAACTCACTTGTTTCGCTGAACTATCTATCCGCTGGCTGCTTGAAGGTGCAGTTACTTCCACTTCAAGTGAATCAAGAATCGCCATTACCTCCCCACCACAGGCCCGGTTAGGTACAAATCTCAGAAGATCAGTGTCCTGGAACAATCCCCGGTAACCTTGTCCAAGAATATACATGAAACAAATGCTCCCTGGTGTCAAGACTTCCTCAAAAAGGTAACAACAGCGGAGCTGCCATGATAAATCAGAAACTTTGCCACGGGTAGCAGATGTACCAAGTGTTACTTGCAATGATTTACCAAATGGGGATGGCGAGTATCCAAGCTTGCCAGTATGCCTCAGCTTTCCGTCAAGGTAAATGCTTGCCACACTTGCTTGGAAAAGGCCAGCTAATGCATTTGGTTTGCTATGAACAACTGCAAGATGATGCCATTTTCCCTCCACCATTTCAATGCCAGGAAATGACAGTGAACTTGAATTGCTTGTTGCTATAGTAAAAACACCATTGTCATGAAGATAAAGTTCTGCATACAAAGTGTTGGCGTCATCCACTGCACCCACAGAAAAGATGCGCAAAACTTGTGCACTCCTTTTACCAGAAGCCCCTTTTGATGGTTTTTCTGTTTCCTTGGAATGGCTTCTAAATAAGTTTCTAAACTGGAACCAACAAACAAAAGAGTATCCAGAAACAGGTGGCCATGTCCTTTCCCCTAATGAAACCTGAATGGATGCGTGGCCAGCTTTACTCATGTCCATCTCAATGAAAGGGGCTAGAGAAATATCTCCTTGTCTGACATCTTCCATTTGAATTAGCTTCTCCATCATATTAACAAAAAGATGACCTGAACGCTTCACTTTCAGCTGAAGTATATACCTCACAAGAAGTCTTAGTTCGGAAGAAGACAACCTGACCAAAAAATTACATGTAAGACAAAATCAAAGGACAAGAGCTAGTGCGATGAGATCAGCAACGGAATTTCATGGAATATAACTGACCTATAGGCACCTAGCACTTCAACAATCCTCAAAGCATGATTGAGAATAGGAGAGGAACCCTCCAAAAATGGGTTGATTGTCTCGAGTAGAAGACCAACACATCCTGTATAACAAAAAGGGGAACAGAAACATAAGGGACTCTTCTCAACATGATCACAAGAAAAGAAAGGGTAACAAGAACTTTCGTCCATACCAACAGAAGTTAAATTCTCCTGGTTGAAGGGACCAGCATTTGCTAGTTTCTCGATGAATTTCAGCAACTCAAGTTGAACTTTAGGCGTAAACATTAGCAAGGAGCGGATCAATACGACAACTGCACTAGCATTATAAACACGTTCCACATCAAGCTTTGAAAGTCCAAACGAGGTTGCAGACAAGAAACATGGCTCGTCCTCTGAGGTTTCAGATGAGATGCTCTCTACCTGCAGGTTGCTGGTAGGAGGAAGAACAATCTCAAGTGCAAGCTCAAGCATAAGTAAGATAACTTGCTTTTCGCAATCCACGCAAAGCAACCCAGAATCAGAGAGAAGATCATAGAAAGTGTGTGACGACAGAACTGTATGCAGCCTTATCCTATTAACAGCATTGTTGCATACAGCAGCTGCCATAGCGCGCATTAGAAAACCAAAGATCTTCATGTGAGTAAACAATGATGGTTCATTCTCCTCATTTTCACCTTCATTCTGGAAACTATGAAGCGTTGTAAGTAGAAGAGAAAATCCAGTGGCTTCTCCAAAAATTCTTTGTGCTGAATTGTTTGCTCCAAGAATGCGCCATAAAGCTCCTAATGTATCACACTTTGCATCATTGTCAAGCTTGTGCTGAGAACCCAGTGAGGTTGATACCATCCCACTCTTCAAGATCTCAATCAGTAATCCTATTTCTTCAGGATGAGCCTGAAAAAGAGCAAGGTTTACATATGTTAAAGAAATCACAGTTCACCTGCCATGCTTATGAAGTTCACTTATTTAGCACAACTACCAACAGGTCATATGGCAAGCATAGGCCCAAAAAAGTTAGGACCGTAAAGTATGATAATTCCAGATGAAAAATGAGTTATTTTCATGGGAGAATAAGGTAAGAACACAAACCTGAAGAGAATCTTCAATTATCAAGCATGACAGTAGTCGTAGCACACCAGACCTGTGGCTTTCTGATACCAAGAAAGGAAGAATGGTGTTGACTCCATTGGAAGATCGGAAAGACTGCTGGTTAGTCTCAGCTCTCTTCAGCAAATAAAAAAGGCAATCCCAGGCAACATTAAGTGTCCCTTCATCATCAAACATGGGAAATTTCGTGGAACCAGAAGCCATCAACTTCGGTGAAAGAATGGAGTCTTCGTTGTCCACAGTTTTCTGAATATCATCTGTGTCAGACTTAATCTCCGGAGAGTAAAAGATCTTGCTCTGCTGCTCATCTCCAGAGAAAAGCTTGTTTTGTTTCAAGTCATCTAACAATGCCCCAAGAACACCCACTTCCCTGAGAACTTTCTTGTACTGCTGATCAAAGGACAGGAGCTTTACGAAGAAAGAAAGCACAGTATGCTTAAGACTGGTAGAAATTGGTTGTTGCAGTAAGCAACAGAGTGATAACAACTCCTGCTCTGGAATACAATTTACAACAGTGACTGCATACTCTAAAATTTTTAAGATGACCTCTTGAAGTGCTGCAGGGAAACCGCCCATGTTTAGGATAAAAAGAGGAACAGTTCGCAGTTGCTGACATAGCTTGTAGTTTTCGAGATGGCTCGAGAAAATCTTGAACATTCTATTGAGAACTTCAGCTTGTACTTCTAAGTTGTCTGCCTTCAGAAAAATGTCCTGTAACATCTGAATGGCTTCAAGATCTTTTACCTTGGGACTGCTCATTTCCAAAATGTCATCTGCAAACTTGTCAGCAGATGGGGTTCGGCTTCTGCTGTGACCTGTTCCCTTCCCATGAGAAGATTGCATACTTTTACCAACAAAATCTTCAGAGGGACCAGTTTGCGACAAATTTACAAGAACATCAAGCAACCTGGACAGCTGAGGTGAAAGGTCACATGAGAATGTATCTTCTTCTAATCTGCGGGAAGCATCCGACCTACTCTCTTCAGATACTATCTTGGGCAAGGATTGGTGAACCTGATTTTTGTGTAAGCTGCATAGTGTGAGTGCAAACTGGACAAGGAACTGGTAACCATGAGCATTGTGTATGTCTTCCCTGAGCCTAATGGATCCAGCCTCTGCAAGTTAGACGGAACATCATAATATTAGCGTTCAAGACTGAACATTTAATACATAAGCAATGAAAATTTTGAACCAAACCATCTCTTCTTGGAAGAAATGCATATGAATGGCAAAAGATCTAGTGATTTACCAGGCCTATAAGAGAGTTCAACACATTCCAGTAACAAATCCACAATGCCGATGGTATAAGCAGCATCACCACTTTGAGATTTGAAATCTTTCACGGCCATAAGGAGTACTTTAATCTAAAAGGCAAAATTAACAATGGGTCAATAAAATTAATTAGCAATATTTGTAAAAGAACAAAATGTTGCAGTCACACACACGCCCAAAAAAGTAGTTGTCTAAATGTGCTCTTCAGACTTATATCATTTGCCATGAAATATCAGCAAAAACAGCAGGTTACAGCCAGTGATATATACTAATGAACTAAAACCACGACAAGTATTATAGGACGGAGGGAGTAGGTTAAATCAAGACTAGATGACTGAGGATGCATTTTTACATGGTGTTTGGTGCCAAGGAGACATTTTACCTACCAAATAAAACAACCACCAACAAGAGAACAACAAAACTGAAATACTTTTCCATCCACAGTAAAGAGATAAAAAAATAAGTACCAACTGATGCTTCCTTATGTACTTCGCAGAAGTCCCATTGTCATTTGCAAGAAGAAGACTGAGAACCTGTTTGGTTATTAACTTAAATATTTAGTAACTTGTGATCTGACAGGAATATCCATAGATAAACGCTGTATCATATCAACCTACCTGCATCGCATGCCGATGAAGCTGAATTGTGTGAAGAGGAACGAGACCCTCCTTGAACTGAGAAAACACAGATACAGAACCATTTGCAACCATGTGGAAAAGAAGCTGTAGAGCGTCATCTTCAATTAAACTTGGTGCAGCAGATGAATGGCTCGCTAGTGCCTTCATTATATGCACTACACTTGCCTCGATCTGCATAGAAAAAAAAACAAGAAATAAGGTCAAAACCAAAATTGGCCATGACAAAGTAAAGAATAGGATAAACATATAACGTATTTGAACATAAGGCAGAAGACTTGTACTCCCTTTTAGAGATTCACTCATTTTGCTCCGTATGTAGTCAGTATTGGAATCTCTAAAAGGCTTATATTTAGGAACGGAGGGAGTAGTTAATAAGATGGACATTGAAGAGGACAATATACAAAGTGCAACCAGAAATAGGTTAATAAGCTAAAATTTTGCCTCAATGTATGTCAACAACTATGGAATCTTGCAAAGGAAGTCCTCGTTCTATGAGAAACAGAAGAGCAGTGTTACCTCGAGCCGCCGAGATTGCAAAGGACCCCAATCTTTATTCTTCCCACTTGCTGATCCTTCTCCACCAACAGGTGAGGTTTTTTTGCAGGATTCATCAGAACTCAATAGGGAATTGAGGATATATATAAGGCAGCACAGAATACCAGAATCCAACAAAGGCTGCTTATCAATAGTCTGTAACCAAGAAATTAAACATGAAATGCATGTTACTCTGAAAAGTTGGTGAATGTTGTTTCATCTTGGATTTCAAATATCAGAAATCAGTTGTGCAAGACCCTATCCTTGCTAAGTTTACTTTAATCAGAAAGTGCACGCCTCTTCCTTCTTCATACTATGCACTACAGAAGTTGAAAGTGGAAGCATAGAAAACAAAAAATGATGTATGCCACACTAATCTACCCGATTGCACATCGCAACACAATATAACACCAAACATTAGCAATATTAGTTACCTATATGATCCCTTCAAAACATCCACTGGCAAATACTAGAAGAAAAACCCATTGGCAAAATAAAGAAGCGGCTATACAGTACAATAATAACTAGAACTGTTTTGATAAGGTTTGCAATAACAAAGAAATGCTCTCTTTACTAGGATGTTTAGAATTACTTTAAACCTCCAGATAGCGTGGACGTGCATTGACAGAGCAGGCAAAGTAACAATAGATTATACTAGTGAAAACAGCATTGCAAATGGAAATAAACACACTATTAGCAACTACCTACTTAGCAATATAAAGTTAAAATGACTTGATGCAATGAAATTTGGACCACCTAACATTACTATTAAAACCTTACACAGAATGTTTTACCATGACTGTGAAAACTAAACATCAGATGAACACACGATGGCAGAAAAAATAAAACATAAATGGAAATTAGTATCGCAAGATGTTAAGAAGGGCAACTGGACAAACCTCTGTCACAAGAACTTCAACTGCATATAACAAGTTTGAACCCGGACATATGCCAAACTGGATCATGGAAAGAAGTTATCAGACAGTGTATGGTTAGCTGAAGTTTGGAAATTGCGCCATACAAATAGACACAATAAGGACAAACCTCTGTGATCTCAGAAAAGAAGCCGATAACATCATCAACATGCAAGGATCTTCCTTTGCTGTGGATTCTTAGTTTCTCCACATCTGTGACAAAAGCCCTTCCAATAACAAAAGCAAAAACATGTGCTTCTACTAACCTGTATCAATTATGAGACAAGCTATTAACAAAAAGATATGCGGGAAGATGTTTCGCATAGAGAATAACGACAAAGCAATGCGATAACAGTATCTGAGAGAGTGAAAGTACGGGGAGTCATACTTTGTAACTAATTGAGCTACACTAAACTGCTGCTTCACTAGCCTACAGAAGACATCTACTGCCAAATTTAAGGCCCTTTCTTTCTCCTGCACAGGAAAAATCATAAGACAATTGTTAGACTAAGAACCAAATAGAAAAATGTTATTGGCTTACAGTGACAAAATGAAAGCATCAAGATACCTTTTCAGAGCTGGAAGAGCGGAATTCTTCCCAGAACCTCCTGAAGTCTGACACCAGTTCATTTTTTCCCCTGCATGTGCAAGAGGAAGAATGTTAAGAACGACAGTGTAAAGGGTAAACCATGTAACCTCTGGAGAAGAATTTCATCATTCACTTCAAATAGCAGAATCAAATGCCTCAGCCCTCAACAATATTTGAAATGAAGGACTGCAATGTTTCTTTCATTGTTTTAAGGTAGAATTCATGCATCAGAATCATACAATGTGTGAGTGTGGGCTGTGTGGCAGTATGCATCCACACGCCTGTTACCTGCAAAGGTTTAAAGTAAATCTAACGGGTAAAAGAGAGAACTACTGTATAAGGTCTACGCTTTGCACATAGTAAATGATCAGACTATTCATCCCATGACAATAGATGATCTAGTGGTGATTCAGATAAGGAATAAGACTGGCAGGAACTCATTAGTACTGAAAGTGCGAAAATAATTCTTCTTTCTTGGTAGCTTACGGGTGTTGAACAGATAATAGAACAATGGCAAAGGGAACAACTACAGCGAAAGTCCGTTTGCAGACCAAGAAATTGCGCATATAGAAAGAGCACATAACCGTAACAAGACAATCCTAGCAATGAACACTCAAACCTAACAGGTAACTTCACGCAGTAACACGGGTTGTAGCAAAAAGTTGAATCGCATGTTAAGAGTGATACACACCATCTTAATCCCACAGCATCAGAAATGTGAACATCCCAGTTCATCAAGCTGGCCTCGATCATAACAACTAAACATTACAGTTTCTGTCCTACAAGGAATGTGTAAAACCACGGCTCTGTAATTCTAAGAAACGCATGCAGAACACATAAGAAAATGAGAAGCAGGGGGGCAGGCTACAGGGGCGTTGGAATCCATGAATTGACCATGGAGCTAACGCCTCGTCCAACCACCCAACATCATTTCACCCCACAGCACGTGAGCAAGACAAAATCAAAGGGGGGAAAACTGCAGCTATATCGTAAGCTTGAGCTAGAAACGTGATCTGATTAGGTGAATCAAACCGTCATCAGTAAAAAAAAACGCCAATCTAACGCCGAATCCCGCATCTACCAAACAAAATCTCCAGGGAGGAAACGCATAGGGGAAGCCGCCGTCGACGATCGAGAGCTCGCGGAACCCGAATCCGATGGCCATTGCTCGGCCCGGAGACGCAAGCAGGCGCGGCGGGATCGCGCCGGGGCGTCAACGGAATCAGGCGGGAGGGGAGGGGGGCGCACGCACCTGGCGGCCGAGGGCGAGTTCCCGGAGGCGGCGCTGGCGCGGCCGTCGTCGCTGGCGGAGGCGGAGGCGGAGCTGAGGCGCGGGGTGGCGGGGTCGGCCTCCTGGTCGTGGAGCGGGGACGCCGGGGGCGGCGGCGGCGGAGGCGGCTGCTGCTGCGGGGCGGCGAAGACGACCTTACTGAGCAATGTCGACCATTTCATGGTGCCGGCCCCTCATCCGCCGCGCAGATCCCGGCCGGATCCCGCCGATTCGCCGGAATTCCGACGCGATCCCCCTCCTCGCCTCCCCTTATTCCCCCTAGCAAAAAATGATTTCCCCGGCGTGCGCGCGTGCGCGTGCGTGCCTGCTCCCTCCGCCTCCTCTCTCGTCGCCTCCGGCCCCTATTTTTGTTGCTGTTTCTCTCTTGCTTGTTTGTGTGCCCCCTCTCTCTCTCTCTCTCGCTTATTTCCTTCCCTTTTTACTCTTTTCTTTCCTTCCTTATTTTCTCTCTTCACGCGCTTCCCCCTCTCTCTCCCTTCTTCCTCCTCCTCGGCCTCTTTGTTTCGTTGGGTGTGTTGGTTTTTTGTATTGCGACTGTGTCTTCTCTGTTTGGTTCGGTCGCTGCCTGCTCGCTTCCTCCCTCCTCCCTTCCGTGACGATAAATATCGGTTTACCAGTTCAAAATATATATATAAAGAATAAACATGGAAAAAAATTCTGCAGGTAACATCGTTAGCAACTGCTACTAACCCCTCTCTGACTTTGTGGCCGATTAACTTTAATCTTTGCGACTTGTGTCTGACGTACCGTGTGATGAGGGTGACAAAGCCCTGTGTTTGGTGAGTGTCAAAATTGTACTATGAGGCTGCTAGTGGTGCACTGAAAAGGGGAGAAATTGCTAAGCAACAGCGTGCCTTCTCTAAATAAGGAGTATGATTTTTCAGGATTATGCACATATAATTTGATGCCAGATGTTTGGTGCACACAAAGTAAATTTACTAGTATATCGTTGATGCACAGTATGTAAAATATAAAGATGAAGAAAACATACCTTTCAAAATTAAAAGACGGCGAAGACAGATAGCTGATGAAGTGAAGGCGCGGATTTGATGCATTTCTGGCCTTTGTCGTTGACAAGGTTTTGAGTTATGGATCCCTCGATGAGCCGCGGGTTGGTTTTGCGACTCCTCGCAAACATCCATGAAGATGTTAAAAAGGAATAATATCAGGTGTGCGCATCCTAATAAACAGATAGAAGCGCAAACTTGATGTTATACAATAACATATCCGTCGATGGTAGTGCATCCAAAGATTCTGAACCAACGATGATGAAAGATGCGCAGACCAACTTCTTGCAGATCTATTACCTCCCTCAGCTAATGGCATATCCTTAAACTCAAAACATACGCACACGGAAACCATAGAACTTCAGATGCCTTTTTTGCGCAGGTCCTTATGGATTCCCTCCCTCCCCCTTCCCCTACAACATCGAATCGCCGGAAAAACTCGATGGTTGCCAGATCTGGGAAGGATGAGTGGGTCGCCTGCCGACTCAAACTCTTTGGATCTAGGTAGGGATTTGCGCTAGCCACATACACCTCTGACATATCCCGGAACCCTAGATCTACACGGGAGGTGGACTAACCTTTTCGCATGCTCGTGACCTCGCCGAAACTTAGATATGTGCGTGAGGACGGCGGATGATGAACGACGACATATCAAAGCCATGGAGCTATCTTGTCTACGAGAAAGCAAGGTAGAGAGGACATGGCGAGATGGTGAGGGGGGAAGGCGTCAATTATGCGGTGGTAACTGCTATAAGCGGAACATCGGGTGGATGAGCTGGTAGGAAAGGGGCTTCTGCGGGAGAAGGATGGGTGGATCTAGCCTCAATGACGCGTCTAGGGGCTTCTACGGGAGAAGGAAGAGAATTATGTGGTTCGTCGCCATCGTAAGTGGATGAATATCGACTAAGAATAAGTGATAGTTTTATGAAACAGGTTATACTCGATGGCTACACAAGTACTGCGTATATGTATACAGTTAACGAGAGCCGCCGTGATATCGCTCGATTAAGATAAGCGATGAGTTCCAATCCAATCGCTCTAATCACAGTTTCACAAACCGGCATGGACTACTGATCATATCAAGAAAAAACAAAATTAACGATCCAAGTGGTTCCTTAAGCTAAGGAGTGTTTCATCCCCAACCCATGGAGACCGATTGTACAAGGGCGCGTGGGTGGTAGGTTGAAGCTTAACCTTTGCCTAGTAATCACCTCGAGTGAGGTCCTTTTGTTATCTAAGGGAATCTTCAAAGCGGACCCTCGAACCATCTGTGTCCATCTCGACCGCGTGGTTCCGACGTGTTTTGACATCCAATTGGTCTTGTATTGATTTATGGACCGGATCGGACGCACTTTTTTCGCAAATTGAAAGCAAACTAGGGTGGCTTTGCATGTGCCCCGGCAGCAGACACGTAAGACTCCAACACCCCTGGCCCACTCACATCCCCCTTTCCGGTCCCATTCTCTTCCACTTTGCCCTTTACCCCATTACTTTGCATCCGCACCCTTCTTCGATGCCGTTGTTATACCTCTCCGGTCGACACTCAGGCATTGTCGGACGTTCGCAACCACCACCGACGCTCTCGCTCGCCTTGTACCACGGCGCGGTCCACCCAGGACCCGTCCGCCGCCAGGTACCCTTTGCCCCCTATCGACGATGTCCATGGCGGACACCATGCTCGTTAAGTGTTCGGTCAAATGCCATTGAGCTTTTATTTTTTAACTTGATGTCATTTTCTTAGAGTACGAAGGATGGTGAGGTACTCAAGCATGGAGGGGCGGTATGTGTGGGATGACATGGTCCATTCATGAAAAACTTGTTGAACATTCGCTTAATCTCGTTGATTTGAACTATTTCTCATTGAACTTGAACTATTGTTGCACTAGACATGTTTGCATGATATGCATGGATGATTTTTACTATTTTTTATCCGAACTTTGATGAACTTCATTGTGTTTGATGAATTTTGTCCGGTTAGTTGAAATGCGGTTTTGAAATACATGCGAATAGCATTGGATGGCCGGCTCCCGCATCCGTGCCCGCGGATGGGATGCGCTATCCGGCTTATGGGTCAGCGCTGGAGATGCCCTAAGATAAGACAATGAATTTTGACCTTGTTTTAAAATTATGGTAAAATAACCAGACACAAAGTCACAAACTGGTCAGCTGGCGGCCCGACCCGTGAAAACCTGAACCAACCACGTCATTGTTCCAGTCATCAGTCCGCTTTTTAAATTATGGCTCTAACATCGCACGCCAAAAAGGAAATAAATGTTTGGCAATGATACGATATCAAGAGATAATCAGATGCTAAATTTTCATCAACGACTCTTGTCCAATGTAGGAAGAAGAATATGGAAGGGCAAGACATTAATTCACAATATTTAGAAAGAAAAACACCATTAATACACAATATCTTTCTGCATCATATAAATAAAATTGCCTATAATAAATGGGGGTCGAGCATATCAGATTAGAAAAATATATAGAAAAGGATCTAAGCATCCGCCCGTCTTGGCGTAAAACTAGATAATATACGCTCCTATGGCAACAAACCATTCACTAAACGGGTTAAAGACACCTCATAAAAACAACCGATCAATATTATAAAATAGATTTTTCTAGGGGTTATTATAAAACAGATAAGTTGTGTTTTTATTATTTTTGGTGGATCGAGTTAGACTCGAGCCTTGGATTTTGGGGTCGGGCTTTTTAAAGCATCACCCTATAAAAATGCCTAGGTTTACTCATGAATATTAAAAATTGTGCATCTGTATGTAAATAGAACAAGAACATCGCACGTCGGTATGATCGCTTGATTAAGGGTTGGGTTTCAATCCAGTGGCTCTAATATGAGAATGTTCAACAATGATACAATATTAGAAGATCATCGAGCCTAAATTTTCATTTAATGATTCTTGTCCAATGTACAAAGAAGGATATGCAAGGGCGGGCCATTAATTCATAATATTTAGAAAGAAAAGCACCATTGATGCACAATATCTTTCGATCAAATTTGGCAAACACGGTTCATTAGAAGACAGAGGAGCATTAAAGGGCATGGCATTAATAAACAATATTTAGAAATCAAAATAGCATTAGTGTACAATATCTTCCTACCAGTATCAATTCTACCAGCAAAAATACACACTAAAACATTCTGGCAAAATACGGTTCATTAGAAATATATACATAGAAAAGGCTTAAATACCGACAACGCCATGGCGTAAGGCTGGTCATAGTGGGGAGTAATTTAGACTAGTGTTATGTATATGATACTAGTCTAAGTTACTACCTTCATAATGCAAAGTAACATAATAGTAGTATCTTAGATGACTTTATTTATTAGCTTGTAAACTTATCTTGTATTGGAAAACGCTATGTTACAGTAACATATTATGTTATCACCTCTTATTAATTACTTGCCACATAAGCAATAATTTCTTAAAATGCGCTATGTTACTAGCTAAGTTATTCTTACTATGACTAGCCTAAAACCAGATAGATACACACGCACAACGTATGGTGACGGCTGATGCATCGGACCGAGTTAAAAACAATTCGGGATATTTCTTTGCATAAGGCTCTACGTCACAGACCAGCTCCCATTTCTAACTTCAAACGCCACTCAATCCTTTCTTTCCTTGCCATTTTTTCCAGCAATAAAAATGCCGTTTCCTTTCAACCATCGGCTTTCAAGCAATTTCCACAAAACAGTCGCAAAGAAGAAGAAAAAACAATTTCCACACGATTTTCCACAAAACCATCATTAGGAAGAGGCTTTCCGGCAACAGCAAACGGCCGTCCCGTCCGGGGCCGCGCCGGACGACCCGCTCCACGTGGCGGCTCGATGGCAGACGTGCGGGCCTCTCTCCAGGCGGGCCCGGCACCGCACCGTCTCGGCCCCCACCAAATCTTATCCGCCGCGACGCTCCTCGCGCGAATCGCGAGGCACACGCGGCGAGCACCGCGCTGGTCGGCGACGCTGTTCTGTCCGGAGCAGCGGATGGACGGAGCGGAGCGGAGCCCGGCGGGTGACGTCGCGGGCGTGGAGACAAAGGCTACTGCCGTGGCCTGACGGCGTCGCTGATCGGTGGTAATAATTCAAATTAGGCTAGGAGACTAGTAGTGTTGCGGCTTAGCTTGGCTTGTTAAGTACTCCTAGACGGCGGTGGTCTCCGGCGGCAGGGTCGCCGAGAGGCTGGATTGGATCACTGGAGCCCGTCTACCTCGGCCAGTGGTGATTATTGTAATGCCGTTCACATGCTCGCTGTTACGTGCGCCTTTCTTCAGTTGACCAAATTATCTCACCATTTTTCAGAATATTTAAGCATACGAGTATAAGTCTGAATTTCTGAATTCCAGCACAGTTTAACTATCTCCCTACGTTAATTAACGCGCCTTCTTTCCAGGCAAATCTGGATCTCCTAAACGCCATGATTAACGTGTGTGCGCCGCCGGCGACCGATCGATCTACTGGACGGTCATGGGCGTCCAAGACCTAAAGTGGAGGACGTACGACGTACTACTAGTCGGTAGTATCAGTGCGTCGCCTCGGCGCGCACGTGGTGGCAATAATTTGCAGTGGCGGAGAAGCTACTGCACCACCGTCTGGGAGAAAGTTCCGACTAAACATACCCAAAAGAATAAGACCACACTGGCAAACTCCCATTTACCCTTTCAACTTCTGTTGGGCAAACGTGGCGCTGACGAGTTACGGACCGTGCGCTCGCTCCGTTTTGATCGGCTCCTAGTGCTCGCTTTTGAGCTGTGGTTTGGAACCGTGTGAACCCACGGTGATCACCTGGTCGATCGGCGCAGGTTCGTCCGTGCGGTGGAGCGTCCAGGAACATCGTGGACGCACGCTAGACCGATCGCGACGGCGAGCCAATGGATAGTAATAGTATTATAGTGGTGGGAACGTTGATGTCCACGCTGTGCTTTGCTTTGTTTTGACACGGTCCGGGACCGGTTCCAGGTCGTCCACGCATGCGCATGCGTGCACCGGGTCACGCCGTGACTTGGCCAGAGAGACGTCTCTTGAACTCATCCGTCGTCGCCTGAGGCCATCGTGCCTACGTGACCCGGCCATGCTTGGCAATTATATACTGTACATACAACATGGATATATTATACTTCTTTCGTCTGAAAATACTTATTATTAAAATGGATAAAAATGATGTATCTACAACTACAATACATCTAGATTGTTCTCTTTTATTCATTTTGATGACAAGTATTTTCGTACGAAGAGAGTATATCGAAAAATACTTTTGGTTCTTTTTTTTGAAGACGACGAAGGATGAAGGAATCTTCGTCGTCAATCATAATAGATTTAACAAAGAATCCAGTAGCTAGTATCTCTCGTTCTCCGGTGCATATGTGATAGTATGTGCGTGCACGCACGCCCCGTGCCTGTCCGGCTCCCCCGACCGCGGCGCGGCGCGGCGCTTGTGCCATGCTCGGCCGCTCCCGGCAAGAAGTTACGCCGGTCGGCGGCGCGAACGGTCGGAAGATCCTTATAATTGTGTATCGGTGGCCACGAGACGGAACAAGCCGGTGCATCATGCGTGTTCATGCACCTGTACGTATTTGGTTCAAACTGCAAGCGAGCGGTCGGTAGTTTATTGGCCGGCGGCGCATGATACGGTCGATGGATGGATAGGCCGTCGACGTCAGGAAAAGAAAAGGCGGGCAGCTCCAGGAGAGCTCTGGCCAGTTGCATGCCTACGTATGTATATATGCATTTCGTACGTCGCACGCCTCGTATAATTCGTTCGCGCCGCGGCAAAGTCAAGCCTCTCATAGGCTTGGTCGGTTCGCCTCGTGTCAAGGTATACGGAACTACGGATAGGGAACGATGCATCGCGTCAAGGAATACGGAACCACGGATAGAGGATGATGCAGCGACCGAAGCGGGCTGCAGGTGGCGTAGTACGCGCCTGCTGCGCGGCCACGACCAATCGAGCGAGCCAGGGAGCATGTGCGCCACCACCCGCTCGAGCTGGACCGGTTCGCGTGACGGCGTCACGGCGCTCCGGCGCCAACTGACTGGTGCGAGCCGTGTCGAATTAAGCTTTGCGCGCGCTTACGCGCCTCATGACGTGGATCGTTTTATACGCTAGTTTTTTCTTCTTCTTTGCGGTGGAAATGTATACCGACTTTTTAATCCTCGCCTATCGTCTGGCATTTCTGCTCTGACACGCATGTTGGACAATCAAACTTTTGAGTTAGAGCAGGACGCCTTAAAAAATGCATTTTACATTCGAATACCTTAAATTAAAAATGTCAAATTCATATTATTACATGCAACGTGAAACATAATCTAAACGGGGCGCCGGTGCCACTCCCCGCTCGGTCGGCTCCACCCTGGCCATCTCCGGTGGACGGCTGCGCTCCTCAAAATGTTGGTCCGATCGCCGACGAGGTAGAGTAGGGCATAGGACACGAGACAGCTCACGAGACTCAATGTGCCACTGTCTCCCATGCCCCACTTTTCCTCGTCGGAGCCTGGAACCCGTTGGGTGCCGATGGACGTCAGATCGATGCAGGATCCGTCAGGAGACGGCCGTCGACGTCCACCACGATGCGGTTGCATCGCCCGGACTGATGCCCCATACGGGGCGCCGGAAAATGCGACTCCACCTTACCGACGTCGGCCGTTGCGAGCGCTGCCGCCGCCTCCCGTGCCCGGTACCTTGCACGGCGGGCACGCCATGCCATGGCCTCGTGGGACGATGGTGCGTCTTGAATATCGGCGCACCAACGGAGGGGTTGCGCATCCGCCAGCGCGTTCAGACGCCAGACGGACCGCACGGCCTCCGGCACGGCAGCTACAGCTGGCCTAGCACCGGTTTCATGCGCCATTTGGGCCGACGCAATGGATTCCCGACTGATGGAGTCCGAGCGAGCCGTGCACAGGGGTCCTCCCGGGCGCGGCAGAGCGCAAGCCGGGCGGCCATCTTCTCCTCGGAGCCGCGTGGGATGAGTTTGGGGTGACGAATCTAGAGATGAGGAACTTAGATCCGCTGCCTGCCATGCCGGAGACGGCCGGAAGGAGCCGGAGACGAGCTTGGGTGAGGGGGGGAGTGAAGTGATTAGGGTTTGGTCCGGCGAGCGGATGCGGAGGAGTTTATGTGGGGTAGGGTGGGCCAGCATGAGCCGGGTCCGGCATGATGGATGTGCCCAGGCGCCCCATATCCGTCCTATATTTAGGCTGGATATGCGAGGTGTCGGTTAATCCAAGCGTTTGACGGCTGTTTAAGGGATCTATCTATATAAAAAAAATCATAAATCATGACCGAACAATAATTGGGCGGTAGACATATGGCCGGTTGTAGATGCTCTTACCTTGCAAGTTGCAACAACAAAGGTCCATGGCATTCGACATGCATGCATGGCAGACTAGAAGGTCGGCCAGTGGTTGGTTCCGGGTATCCATTTTCCAACATGATTTGCCTGAATGGACTGCCTGCATGCAGTTTGCGCCCTTCCCGTTCAGAACTCGTCAAAAGCATGTAGTATGCGAGCAAAAGTTAAGCACCACTACAACTATTTTAGACCACCAGTTCCCAGTTTGGCTTGTCACTCTGAAAACATGTGGAGAAATCCACAACTCCTGCTAATATTAGAAGGGGCTTTGTACACCTACGTAAATATTTTATGTAACTTACGTACTAGCTGACTTGGCCTAATTTGGTTGGAAGAAAATTTAAGCCCAGGCCCACACCGTGAAAATCAGGGGGGCTGATTTAGTTTAGAAAGGAAAAAAAACACAAATTTACCTAGGAAGATTTAGTTTAGAAGAGCATCGTGCGATTTAGTTCCTTTGCCGCGAAACATATATTTTCATTTCCTGCAAAGTTCTTCAAAAGAATATTTACCCCGAAGCATACTACTACTAGTAGTATATCACTCTGCTGAAACTTAGCAAAGTCCAATCATTTTGAAGCGAATGTGAGTCGCCTTCTTGCTGAAACACGGCCGGAAAGAGAGGTACGAGGCTAGTGGCATGGTCAATAGAATCAGTCGTTGTGCTGTGTCCCTCCGCATCCGCATGTCAGAACCCATCCGCTTATTATTTGATTGAGCCTTTGTCTTAACAACCGCCGGTAATGACGGTGATATACTTAGGCTGATAATCAATGGGTAAGAACATAGTCTAGTAACTTACACACTTCCCTAGACTATGTTACTATCTCCATAATAGATAGGAACATCTATGTAGTGTCATGCAACAATGTATTTATTAGGTTATAGACTCATTGTTTCTTAGAGTGTGTGATGTTCCGGTAACTTAGAGGGTGCTTGGATCCAAGGGACTATTTTTAGTCTGACTAAAAATAGTTTCTTTAAGAGGTTAAAGTTTCAAGCATCCATGACTAAAGAGAGGCTAGAACTAGTCTTGAGGCTAAAATTTTTTAGTCATAAGAAACCTACTAAAATATGTATTAGCCCTCTCTCTCCTCATTTAATGTCTCTCCTTTAACACATGCGAGTTCTGGATTGGAGGGTTTGGAGGATAATAAATCCTCAATAACTTGATTTTAGTCTCTTTAGTATTTGGATACAAGCATGGGTGAGCCTAGCAAGTTTTAGTCCCACTACTTTTAGTCATGGGACTAAAACGTATCCAAGCACCCTCTTAGCTAGTTACCACAAGCACCTCTCTCTTTATTAAATATGTGACACATAAGCAAAGTTGTATTAAAGTGTGTGATGTTACTCCTAAGTTCCTTCCCATTGTGACCAGCCTTACTCCGAGTGTGTGTGGAGAGAGATTCTATAGGCTGCTCCACGTGACATAAGCACGCGTCTAATTGTCAGCCATGGTGCATCACAAAGATGAGTCACTGGTGGACTATTCCATTCCTTCACATTGTGTAGAGCTTTTTTTTTCTTTGACAGAAAAAATGTGTAGAGCTCTATCCCGTTTTATAAAAGTGGATGCGTGTTTCAAGGTACAAATTTGAAACGCGAGTTAAGAGCATTTCCGGTGAGGGTTTCTCTTTCTCTCCCCTATCCCCTAACGGCTAGGGTACTCTCTCCTCCAGACTTTGCCGACGAGTCGATAGATTTGCCTCTCCTCTGCCCGCCGCTCAGACGGGCGGTGGCGGGGAGGAGAACCCCGGTGTCTCTACTCCTCCTTCAGACTTCACTGACAAGATCAAGCCGACTCCTGTAGGGGAGTGGCTCGTTTGACGGTGGTAGTGATTGTTCGGCGGTCTCGAAATCTCGATGTAATTTTTATTATGTTTGAGGTGATTTGTAGTTTCAGTGAACTTTAATAATAAATCTGAATCATTTTCATAAGAAAAAGCTTTTCCGGTCAGACCCCTATTTTGCTCGAACCAAAAAAATGCCGCCCAACCGGATCCCAAAACCCAGTTCATGTGTTCGTCGATGCAGTGGCGTATTTAGGATTGTCCGGATGCATCAGCCACCTCGGTTCAAATCGACGGGGACCGCTGGTTGGTCTGTTTATTTCACTGTTTAGTTTTTTTGTTTGAACATAGTACAGACGCATACACTCATACATAGGCATATACATTCATCCCTATGAACGCATGCACGCACACCCTATCCTTATGAGCACCTCCGAGAGACCGGGTTGACACATCATCTTGAGAGAGACCGGGTTGACACATCATCTTGAGATTGACAAAGTCGCTACACACGTCTTCGTAGTTGACGGAAACGCCTCCTATTGTTGAACGCACATTGCAATAAGGCATGAAAGAAATTCAGAAAAATGCGAACACAAATGTCAAGTCTGGGAACACAACTAAGTCCAAGTAAATTTGGCAAAATATTCAAATGGCTCAGAAGTAACACAATTAAGTCCAATTAAATAATTTTCTTTGCTCTTGGGAAAGTCATTTTATCCCCTCTCTTTTGAAAAGTAATTTAGTTGCTCAAAACCAAAGTTTGAACTTGAAAAAAAAATCTTCCTATCATGGAATTCGTAATTTGGATAGTCATGTTTATCGCTTCCTTAGTAAGTTTCAACTAAATTGGGATAAAGTTTCAACAAGTCCACAAAAAGTTTTTAAAACTTTGAGAAAAAATTAACTTGCTACTCCCGTCATCCCATAATATACGAGCATTTTTTACACTCTTATATTATGGAATGGAGGGAGTAATAATTAGAACATTCCAAAATTTGGAAAATTTTGGGATGTTACAAGGAGTTGCCAGAGCTAGGGATTTGGTCGGATTTGAGGCTCTTGTCCAGAGCTCCTCCTTCCGAGGATGTGGTCACATGGAGGGTGGTGTTGTGTCCCTGATCTAGGACCCTCTCTTCTTTTTCCTCTTCCTTGTGCAACCGTCGTGGTGTGCTCAAGGTGGGACCAGATAGACTACTGGATGTCGCCGATTAGGTTTGAGCTCATCCTCACCGGAGTTGTGCCGCTAGCTGAAGCTTGTCTTCGACGATCATTGGATGGTCTTCGCCGCTTGGGTGAATTTTCTGGCCGAAGGGCGACCACCCTCTTTACTCATGGCCAAGATGCCCAAAGGGAGGCAGTGATGCGTCTTCCCGACGGTTGTGGTTTCTTGCTACGACAACTTCGTCGCCCCAAGTGGTTCTATCCCCGAGGACGGGGAGGTGGAATCCGAGAAGGTGATGAGGACATTGCAATTCGGTATCTTTGTTTAGGGTCCTTCTTGCAAAGTCCAGTACTTATGTTTAATTTCCTATTTCTATTTGTTCTTAGCTGTAACTATTGCTATAATCTTTCTTACCCCCTCCAATCTGTACTAAAGTTGCGACAATTAATATGAATCGGATGAAGTATCAAAAAAAATTTGGGGATCCCTCTCCCATTAACAAAAACAAACAAGCGCAATACATAAACAGTTAACTTTTACGAGGATGAAAAAAAGTTATGAGTGTTCCCCGCAAAAAAATGAGAGAAAAAGTTTCGAGTGTTCGTCGTGGTTTACAGTGCAAGCACGGTGGCGCCACTAGCCAGATCTGGCACCGCTGCTGCACGTTGGTCCCTGATTGTTTTTGGTTAGACACGTTAAGGGCCGTTGAACGCACCACCATTTCGATCGATCGATCGATCGTGCTCGCCGGGTCCCGCCCACGGCGCAAGTGGAGCCATGCCCCCAGCATGACAGCATCCCCGTTCTCACCAGTGGAGAAAGGATCACGCGAAAAGTGGGCGGGGAGCCTAGGACGGAAGCGGGAGTCGCGGCACGTAAAGCGAGACAGCCCAATGACAAGCCGGTCAGGATCAGCCTGGCCGACCCAAGCCAGGAGCCACCGACTCGTGTCGTGACCCCCTCGTCAAAGCCTAGTGAAAGAGGCACGCATATACGTAGCTTTGCCGGTTGCTCTGATCAGACTCGTTGGATTGGAACTTGGAAGGATGGGCAGTGTACAGTAATGTCCGTGGTTGATTGTTATTACTGGCAAAGAGCATGGCAGAAGCACCATCAGATCAGAGCGAGATGGCTGCTTGTCATGCAAGCTTGAAGGCTGAAGCTTGTGACTAAAGCCTTGCTCCTCCTGTTGATCCAGTGAAACATTTCCTAGTCTAGGCCAAACATGTCTATCTAGTCCAAAAAGAACTCATCGAGTGTGCTTACTTAGTAAGCAAGTAGGAGTACTTGTCAGCATGGATGGATGGACGGATGGATCGGTCTCCACTCCAAGCAACATCGATCACACTATCGGAACGGAAGGATGGTTAGTGATCTGGTGTCGTGTCGATCCAGGACGCACGGCACGTGAAGCTTGGCTAGCGCCGGTTGGTCGTGGGTGCGTACGAGGGGGAGAGGGAGGCGCTCCCTAGGCTGACACGTTCGCCGTCCAACATAGGTATTGCTTTCAGGCGTTGCAACGTTGCTGTTGGTTGTGGCGCGCCTCGTGATTACAGGCCTCACTGTCCTACCAAGACCTCTCATCTACTACATGCCTCTCTTAATCTAAACAATTAATTAGTTCCACGACCAACATGCACAATTCCTCCATCAACAATTTGTTTTCATTTACTAATTACTACCGTGCGGTATGATGCTAGCTTGTCCCATGAAGATTTTCGGAGAGGGGCCATTAATGCGTGTATGCATGCACGGCCTGAGGCACAAATCCACGGTCCAATGATGGCACGGAGGATCGGCATCTCACCGGTAGTGGAGGGGCTGTAAGATACATCACCGGGACGTCGGGCAAATGGAGCAATAAGACAGCCTTGTCACAGAGCGTTTGTTTGTTTGCTCGGGTCGAAATCTATCTAGGTTACTTAATTTAATCGACGGCGCTCCATGCATCGCGCAGCACCTAGCTCGATCGCCACGTTCGCGAGTGTTTGACCCGATCGGTGCCCGCTGCGTGCGGTGGAGCGAGCATTATTGCACATGCAAGCGGGCGTCGGTCAAAAAGGGGCCGCGTGGATAAACTGGATCGTGGCCACCGCGGTTTACGTGCGGCAACCTCGGTGTTTAGCCGTGGTTCGTTTCAGTTTCTAATTTTGAAATCCTCTCTTCCAATCCCTCGTGTCTCTTCCAATCCCTCTGTTTTTTTTTTCTTTTTGAGGGAAGCTTACTGTGTTTTTTTAGGCAATTCTTACTCCGTGTTTTTGTGCAATTTTCCAGCTAAAGTATGGTAGGCCTGGACCGCCACGGCCTGAACGCAAGACACGGGTGTGCTTGGGTCGGCGACTACTACAGGATTAATACCCAGAGGATCGATCTCCACTGCCTGCCTTCCCAAGGATGCTATACTAGGTAGTAGTTTCCTATTTACCGCACAATTCGGCAAATTGCAAGTGATTCGCACTACCATTTCTTTTTTCAAAAAGTGTTCAGAAACTTCGCAAAATGTTTCTAAATTCAATTTTTTTCAACCGTTCAAAAAATAATTTTCAGGAATTTTAAAAAATCACATTCTTAAACAAATGTTTCGAATTTAAAAAATTCAGAAAATCATGTTTTAAAAAATCTTGGAATTGCAACAAATATTAGCATTTTGTCAAAATATCTTTTTTAATTTTATATATTTTTCTTGTTTTCAGAACAAAGTTCAGATTTTTTTTAAATCTTCACAATTTTAAAAAGTTCAATTTATTTTCTAAAATTCTTCACTTTTTTCAAAAGTACACTCTTTCAAAAAGGGTCTAAAATTTTATAGAAGTGTATGCCACAACATGGTTCATTACAGTGTGTTCTGCAGCACTTCAGTTCGCTAATCACTAGAGTGGTTCTCCCCATCACTACAAGCGCACGCTTGCGTCGCCAATGGGCCAGCCCTGCAAAGGAGGTGCATGCTTGCCGCAAAGAGCGGCGTATAAGAGCTCCCCGATTGCTATACTATATCTCACTTATTGCGAGATCAGCGTCCGCTCGTCTCAGTTAGACAAGGGATTGGCCAGCATCTTACAGAAAAAAAACATCATGTATTAAAAAATTATTTTCATGGAAAAACTTGATCGTGATTGCAAAAATGTAGTTAGCATGTAGTTTTAAAAAAAAATCAACATGTATCACAAAATGTTTGCCGTGTATTTTAAAATTGATTGTCGTCTATTAAAAATGTTAGTCGTCTATTAAAAAGTTATTCATCCTATATCTAGAAATTTTTCATCACCAAAAGTGTTCATCGTGTATTTTTAAATACATGTTGAACTTTTCTGAATAGTAGATGAACTTTTTGAACACAATGGATATTTTTAGATGTGGTGAACAATTAAAAAAATATGTGATAGTTTTTTTAAACACAATGAACATTTGTAAAATAAACATGACGAATATTTATTAAATGTATGGTTACCATTTTTTGATTTCTCAACAGTTTTCTTGAAAAATAAACAATGGACATTTTTAATACATAATGATTTTTTTAAATGCGATGAACTTTTTTAGTAGATGATGATTTTTTAAAAAAATATATGATTTTTTAAAGATGAATGATGAACCTTTTCACAAAATGTGTTTAATATTTTTTTCAAAAAAAATTAAATACGCACTAGATTTTTATTTTTTATTTTTTGTGAAATACTTTTATATATAAGAGAGAGAGAGAGAGAGAGAGAGAGAGGGGGGGGGGAGATATGGAGAAAATAAAAAGGTAAAAGAAAAACCAGAAACCGACAAAATCATTCTACTCTGCATGAACTAGGGATCTATCTAGGACAGCCCACGCCACAGGTATATGGATGAAAACCCAATAGGGCTCACAAAAAACATGGTATATACTCCCTCCGTCCCAAAATTTTTGTCTTGGATTTATCTAAATACGGATGTACCAAATCATGTTTTAGTATTAGATACATCCGTATCTAGACAAATGTAAGACAAGAATTTTGAGACGAAGAGAGTAGTATACTCAAACCGTTGCCTGCCCTGTCCAACTGGGCAGAGGGGCAATACGAGGGAGCTATGCCTCCAAGGAATAATAAGGGCCACCATGGGTTGATGCGCGCGGGTGGTGGTGGTTGTTAAATTTGTTAAGAAACTATAAACAGGAAATTCTAAATCATCAATAAATTCGTTCTTCTTCTTCTTATTATTATCTCTAACAATTAGTTATGTATCGTTACAATCCGCTGATAGCCCGAAACATGACATTCAGCCCATCGATAGCCCTAGCCATAGAAGCAAACAATATGTGAACCAATGTTTAGAATAGCATAAATGGTCCAAAATTATGTTAAGTTTCACGACCAATCGGGGAGAACTAGTACTAATCAACTAATGATAGATAGCTTCGTAAATTTCAAGATGATATGTCGGCCCAGTCTTTCAGAGGTGCTCATAGGAGTAGGATGTGCGTGTGTGCGTTTATAGAAATGAGTGTATGCACATATATATGAGCGCTTGCGTCTGTACTGTGTTAAAAAAAAACTAATGATAGTAGGTAGAGAATTTGAAGGGCACACATTTGAGGCCGTCCATTTGATTCGTCTTGCCGTTAGTAGCTTACAAGATATGCGGGCTCCGGTGCATTTTATGTTGGGTGTGCGGTGTTGGCCGGTGCGCTTGGTGCATTGTGGAGCTTGTCCTCTCACCCTGAACTCGTGGAACAATCGATGCTTTGCCGGATTTGAGTTCACCAAATTCCAAGACTTGTTTCTGTCAGTGCCCGCCGTCGCTTTCACTGACGCAGGATTGCGTGCATTTTGTAGCTCAACCTCTGCTCCTCTTCCAAACCATCGATCCCTGGCTCTGTCGTTGACTTATTTGCAATCTCTCCTTTGGCTTCGTTTCTTGCTGTTCATCTTCATCCGCCCGCGTCTCTGGATCATCGATGATGGGCGGCGGCGAGTCGTACCCGGCGCTCGAGGCGAGCCTGCTGGCAGAGGAAGCGGCGGCGAGGAGGCAGTGGGAGAAGACGTACCTGGACGTGCTGGGCGTGTGCTGCTCCGCGGAGGTCGCGCTCGTCGAGCGGCTGCTGGCGCCGCTCGACGGCGTGAGGGCGGTGGCCGTCGTCGTCCCCTCCCGCACCGTCGTCGTCGAGCACGACCCCGCCGCCGTCTCGCAGTCCCGTATTGGTAACCAATCAATCCGTCCCCTCTCCTGACCTTACTTACCCTGATCTGAACACAGAATCTCCATGAAATAAAGCTTAATTACATGTCGATCTCAACGTGTTTGTTGCCTTGTCCGGACTCCGAAACGCACCAGTGAAGGTCCTCAACGGGGCGGGCCTGGAAGCCTCGGTGCGAGCGTACGGCAGCAGCGGGTTCATCGGCCGACGGCCCAGCCCGTACATCGTCGCCTGCGGCGCCCTCCTCCTCGCGTCCTCCTTCAGGTGGCTCCTGCCTCCCCTGCAGTGGCTGGCCCTGGGGGCGGCCTGCGCCGGCGCTCCCCCGATGGTCCTCCGAGGGCTCGCCGCCGCCAGCAGGCTCGCGCTGGACATCAACATCCTCATGCTTATCGCCGTCGCCGGTGCCGTCGCCCTCAAGGACTACACGGAGGCAGGCGTCATCGTCTTCCTCTTCACCACCGCAGAGTGGCTCCAGACCCTGGCCTGCACCAAGGGAATACAATTACAGTGTGGATCCTAAATTACTTTCCATGATCGAATCGAAGGAATCAATATGAATTTTCCTAACACAAAGTGTGATGTGGTGTCAGGCCAGCGCCGGGATGTCGTCGTTGATGAGCATGATCCCGCCGAAGGCAGTCCTCGCCGAGACGGGCGAGGTCGTCAACGTTCGCGACATCGGTGTGGGCGCCGTCATCGCGGTCAGAGCAGGGGAGATGGTGCCGGTGGACGGCGTGGTGGTCGACGGGCAGAGTGAGGTGGACGAGAGGAGCCTCACCGGCGAGTCGTACCCGGTGCCCAAGCAACCGCAGTCCGAGGTCTGGGCCGGCACGCTCAACTTGGACGGTACCAAAACTGGATTGTTTCTTCTCCTTCTTGAAGGCAGCGACGTTCTTGCGGTGATCTGAGCCTACTGTCATGCAGGTTACATCGCCGTGAGAACAATGGCTCTCGCCGAGAACTCCACGGTGGCCAAGATGGAGAGGCTGGTGGAGGAGGCCCAGCAGAGCAAGTCCAAGACGCAGCGGCTGATCGACTCCTGCGCCAAGTACTACACGCCGGCCGTGGTGGTTCTCGGAGCAGGGGTGGCGCTGCTGCCGCCGCTGCTGGGGGCGCGCGACGCGGAGCGGTGGTTCAGGCTGGCGCTAGTGCTGCTGGTGAGCGCGTGCCCGTGCGCGCTGGTGCTGTCGACGCCCGTCGCGACGTTCTGCGCGCTCCTGACGGCGGCGCGGATGGGGGTCCTCGTCAAGGGAGGGGACGTCCTCGAGTCGCTGGGCGAGATCAGGGCCGTGGCGTTCGACAAGACCGGCACCATCACCAGAGGGGAGTTCACCGTCGACATGTTCGATGTGGTCGGACAGAAGGTTCAGATGAGCCATCTTCTTTACTGGTATGTTCACCTCTGAGCATTGAAATTTTCACCGATGAAAACTCGTGTTGAAATGGGAGCTTCTTTGGCAGGATCTCAAGCATCGAGAGCAAATCCAGCCACCCAATGGCGGCTGCGCTCGTGGAGCACGCGCAGTCGAAATCCATCCAGCCGAAACCGGAATGCGTCGCCGAGTTCCGCATCCTTCCCGGCGAGGGCGTCTACGGAGAGATCGACGGGAAGCGCATCTACGTCGGGAACAAGAGGGTCTTGGCGAGGGGATCCTCCTGTCAGACAGGTGAGCTGAGAGCAGAGCAAACATACATTTGGTGCTTTGCTTGGTAAATGAAGTTTGAGAAGAAAATTTTCTTGCTTGCAGTTCCAGAAAGAATGAATGGTCTGAAGGGCGTCTCGATCGGCTACGTGATCTGCGACGGGGACCTCGTCGGGGTGTTCTCGCTCTCCGACGACTGCCGGACCGGCGCGGCCGAAGCGATTCGAGAGCTGGCGTCCATGGGCATCAGCTCAGTACTGCTCACGGGGGACAGCGCGGAGGCGGCGGTGCACGCGCAGGAGCGGCTGGGCGGCGCCCTCGAGGAGCTCCACTCGGAGCTCTTCCCGGAGGACAAGGTCCGGCTGGTGGGCGCGCTGAAGGCGAGGGCTGGGCCGACGATGATGGTCGGCGACGGCATGAACGACGCCCCGGCGCTGGCGACGGCGGACGTGGGCGTCTCCATGGGCATCTCCGGCTCGGCCGCGGCCATGGAGACCAGCCACGCGACGCTCATGTCCAGCGACATCCTCAGGGTCCCCGAGGCCGTGAGGCTCGGCAGGCGCGCCCGCCGGACCATCGCCGTCAACATGGTGTCCTCGGTCGCCGCCAAGGCCGCCGTCCTCGCGCTCGCGGTCGCCTGGCGCCCGGTGCTGTGGGCGGCGGTCCTCGCCGACGTGGGGACGTGCCTGCTCGTCGTGCTCAACAGCATGCTGCTGCTGGGGGAGGGGCGCGGACGCCGCGGGAAGGAGGAGGCGTGCCGCGCCACCGCCAGGTCGCTGGAGATGAGAAGGTCTCAGCTCGCCGCCGTTTCACCGGACGCTGCCACTAAAAGCGTTGGAAAGACGGGCGGCGACGCACCGAAAGGCTGCCATTGCTGCCACAAGCCAAGCAGGTCTCCTGAGCACTCGGTTGCCATCGACGTACGAGTCGACGAGCAGCGTGAAGGGCCGACGGCCGCGACGTGTGCGCCGGCAAAAAAGGTCGAATATTCATCGAGCTGCGTGTCGGCAGGATGCTGCTCCCCGTGAAACAGGTAGCAAGGGAAGCTTGCAAGAAAATGGCTCCCGTGGTGAATATCACGATAGTTGACTGAATTTGTAATTTGGGTAAATTAAATTTATGGAAAGAGAAATGTAGAAGGAAGAAAAAGAAGAATGGCTGTTGGATCTTAAATTTTTTTTCGAGGTCAGTTGGATCTTAGTCTAACGGTTAAGAACATCAACTTACCCATAAATTTTGGATGCGTCTAGGTTTAAGTGGACTGAGACTTAAGTCTCAATCAAATGATATAATATATAATAATAATAAAAAACTAAAAAAATTGCACGAATTTTAATGTAAGATCTCACAAGTACTGAAATTTAACCAAGTCTCAGTCAACTGCGACTTCACAAGACTATTAAATTTTCAGGCGACGTTGATGAATATATGAAAGTGGAATCGTGCGGGGGCACGTGTAAAAAGAGCGTAACCATCCTAGTTTTTAGAACTCCTCCTCCGTCGTGGTAGATATTGCTTTTCTTGTAAAGGAGGACATTGGAAAGCAAAGGTTGGTCGTGGCCATGCTGCCCATCATGTAGTTTATAGAAGTAGCTACTCTCATGTAAATAACCTTTGTACTTGATTTCTTTTCTATCTTAATTAACGAAATTGATAGAGCTCCTGCTTTACATTGTCGAAAAACAAATGTGCATTGCGTATTTAAGTATGGAAATAACATACGATCGGTTTGAGTTAAATTTAGTCGCCTTTTCGCATAATTTTATCATGAAACATATGTCCGCTCATTACAAGTACATACATTCTTGCAATCTCTATGATGCTTAGAATCATTAATCTTGTTATCGTAGCGACTAGAAGGTAGTGTGCGCCGTTGTCACGTCACTTTCTTTATTTTAGGTTATGAGATAGAAAATAATTGTTATTTTCTTCTCCCAAGTAACATATGCAATGCCCGATATAGCCTTACTGTCGGTGATCCCATGGGGCTTACATGAGGCCCCTCTCCCTGTGTCCGTGTGAAAAAACATGCGGTGTCCCCATGTTTGATTTTGGTAATTAATGACAATCTCTATGGACTAATGGTTGCCTTGAGTTATATTTGAAGGATTTGTTCATAGGCTTTTCTTGGAGTCCATTTGTTGGTTTCAAGGAGAGTTTGCAATGACCAAGGTGCTATTTAAGGAATTACCTAAAGATTGGTCATGCGAGAGGTTGATTAAGACTAAGTCAAAGAGTGAATCAAGTTGATCAACACACAAAGCGTAGAAGATGTACCAAGAAGGATCAAGTGATGTGACGTCCGGATAATCAAGCTACAGTAAACCTCTGTTAATGATGTCACGTCACCTCGATTACTGTTGCTAATCTTGCGTTAGTTCGAAACTGGTTCGAATTCAAAACACAATCAAGCAAAACGATAAAAGTTTTTCAAATGAAAAATCTAAAATGTTCGGGGTGAGCCAAATAATGCATAGGTAATTATGGCAGAGAAAACACATTTTCATAAAATATATAAATGCACTAAAGTGATTTAAACAACAGCAAAAACAATTATTTAAATGTCTTTGGTATTTTGTCAAATACTAAAGTAATTTATTTGGGGGTTAAACATTTTGTGGCAGTGTTATAATTAGTATTACTGATTTAGGTGCAATTCTTTTAATTTACATAACTAAAAATAAAATAAAACTACAAAGAAAAATAAGTAAAAAGTAAAAACAAAATAAAACAAAAAAAGAACGAAGAGAGAGACACCCCCTCCCCACAGGCCGGCCATCCCCACTCTCCATATCCCTCACCCCCCATGACCTAACCACCCCCACGCACCCATGCCCCCACTCTCTCTCGTTCACCTCCCCCTTCTCTCGCTGGATTGGATCGGGGAGGGGCCTGATCTAGCCCCTGCCGCCGCCGCTCCCCAGAGGCTGCCACCGGCCGGCGCCGAGCACCGCCACCCCCGTCCTCCTCCTCGCGGCTCCCAACCTCCTGCACCGCATCCCCGCCGTCCTCCCCACCGGACTGCGCCCGCCTCCTCGACGCCGCGACGCCGCCCCGTCGTCCCCGTCTCCTCCACGCCGGACCTCCTCGACCTCCTCCCCGGTGGCCTACACCGAGCCATGCCGACCCTCTCCCCGTCAACGCCCGTGAGGCCTCCCCTCCTTCCCCGTCTCCCTCTTTCCTCTCTTGCGTCGCGGCCACCGCGCCCCCGACCGGGTCCGGCCACGCCCGCGGTCACCACGCCCCTCCCCGCCGCCCTCGCGCTCAGGACGCACCCCCCCGTCGTGCTCTTCATCCCGCGGCCGCACCGCCCGCTTGCGCCGCCCTTTGCCGCTACCTCGGACCGCCCTCTGTTGCTCCCTGCGCAGACCACGCTCGCCCGCACAGCCTGTGCTCGCCGCCCCTGTCCCGCGCTGCTCGCAGGCATGTGCCCCTACCTACCCGCTGCACTCGCTGCAGCGCTGCTGCTGATGCTTCTGCACTGCTGCCCTTGCTGCTAGCCGCCGCTGTTGTGCCGCCGCTAATCTGCACCGACAGGTCGTCCACTGCCTAGCCCCGCACCACCGTGGCCCCACCTGCTGGCCGCGCTTGGTGCCGCCCCGCTCTGCTGTCCGGTGACCACGCGTCGTCGGTGCCCCGCACGCGCCCAACGGCGCCCTGCAACAGGCGCTATGGCCTCACCCGGCGCCCGCATGCCCGGACGCCCGATAGCGCCTGTTTGGACGCTAGGGCCAATGACACGCGGGGCCCAGCCCCCTGGAACGATTTATAAAATAATAAAAAAGATTCTAAATAAAAATAAAAATAAAATATTAATTGATTAATTAATTAAATTAAATTAGTTACGTTTAATTAACCTAATTAACTAGTGTTAATTAATTAAACAGTAATTAGATTAGCTAAACCCTAATTAGATTAAACAGTTAATGACATGCGGGACCCACACGTCAGCTTGATTAGTCAACACCTCTGTTGACTGATGGCATCATGCTGACGTCATGCTGATGCAATAATACTAATTTCGAATTTAATTAATAATTAATAAATTAGAAAATGATTTAAAACTTTAAACATTAATATAAAATAATCCGTAATTCGATGAAAAAACTTTGTACATGAAAGTTGCTTAGAATGACGAGACGAATCCGGATACGCAGCCCGTTCATCTGCCACACATCCCTAACCCATCGAACTCACAACTTTCCCCCTCCGGTTCATCTGTCCGAAAACACGAAACACCGGGAATCCTTTCCCGGATGTTTCCCCCCTTTCCCGGTATCACCTAGTACTACGTTAGGGCACACCTAGCACCGCGTATTGCTATGTTATGCCTTGTGTTGCTTTGATTGCTTTGTTATTTATTGTGTTCCCCTCCGTTATTTCTTTCCGGTAGACCCCGAGACTGCCAGGGACCCCCAGTACGACTACGGCGTTGATGACCCCTCCTTCTTGCCAGAGCAACCAGGCAAGCCCCCCCTTTGATCACCAGATATCGCCTATTCTTCTCTCTACTGCTTGCATTAGAGCAGTGTAGCATGTTACTGCTTTCCGTTATCCTATCCTGATGCATAGCCTGTCCTTGCTACTACTGTTGTTACCTTTACCTGCAATCCTAAATGCTTAGTATAGGATGCTAGTGTTCCATTAGTGGCCCTACACTCTTGTCCGTCTGCCATGCTATACTACTGGGCCGTGATCACTTCGGGAGGTGATCACGGGCATATGATATATACTTATACTGTTACATTACTTATGATATTGTTCGGAGATGGGGGCTGAAGGGGCAGGTGGCTCCATCCCGGTAGAGGTGGGCCTGGGTTCCCGACGGCCCCCGACTGTTACTTTGAGGTGGAGCGACAGGGCAGGTTGAGGCCACCTAGGAGAGAGGTGGGCCTGGCCCTGGTCGGCGTTCGCGGATACTTAACACGCTTAACGAGATCTTGGTATTTGATCTGAGTCTGGCCATTGGCCTATACGCACTAACCATCTACGCGGGGACAGTTATGGGCACTCGACGTCGTGGTATCAGCCGAAGCCTTCGTGATGTCAGCGACTGAGCGACGCGCGCCGGATTGGAACGTAAGCCTGCTCTTGTATTAAGGGGGCTAGTTCTGCTTCCGGCCGCCCACGCAACGTGCAGGTGTGCAATGGGCGATGGGCCCAGACCCCTGCGCCATAGGATCTAGACCGGCGTGCTGACCTCTCTGTTGTGCCTAGGCAGGGCTGCGACGTGTTGATCTTCCGAGGCCGGGCATGACCCAGGAAAGTGTGTCCGACCAAATGGGATCGAGCGTGTTGGGAAATGTGGTGCACCCCTGCAGGGAAGTTAATCTATTCGAATAGCCGTGATCTTTGGTAACAGGACGATTTGGAGTTGTACCTTGACCTTATGACAACTAGAAACGGATACTTAATAAAACACACCCTTCCAAGTGCCAGATACAACCGATGATCGCTCTCTCACAGGGCGACGAGGGGAGGATCATCAGTTAGGATTATGCTACACGATGCTACTTGGTGGATTTACCTTCTGCTCTCTTCTACATGCTGCAAGATGGAGGTTACCAGAAGCGTAGTCTTCGATAGGACTAGCTATCCCCCTCTTATTCCAGCATTCTACAGTTCAGTCCACATATGATAGCCTTTTCCATTTGATACCAATGCATACATATGTAGTGTAGCTCCTTGCTTGCGAGTACTTTGGATGAGTACTCATGGTTGCTTTGCTCCCTCTTTCCCCCTTCCTATACCCGTTTGCTGCGACCAGACGATGGAGTCCAGGAGCCAGACGCCACCGTCGACGATGACTACTACTACTCGGGAGGTGCCTACTACTACGTGCAGCCCGCTGACGGCGACCAGGAGTAGTTTAGGAGGATCCCAGGCAGGAGGCCTGCGCCTCTTTCGATTTGTATCCCAGTTTGTGCTAGCCTTCTTAAGGCAAACTTGTTTAACTTATGTCTGTACTCAGATATTGTTGCTTCCGCTGACTCGTCTATGATCGAGCTCTTGTATTCGAGCCCTCGAGGCCCCTGGCTTGTAATATGATGCTTGTATGACTTATTTTTTTGTAGGGTTGTGTTGTGATATCTTCCCGTGAGTCCCTGATCTTGATCGTACACGTTTGCGTGTATGATTAGTGTACGATCGAATCAGGGGCGTCACAAGTGATCTCATGGTATCGTAAGCATTGTCAATTACTCTTTGTGTACTAACCCATGGTGTTCGTGAGAGTTCTTTGTGGGGTTAGGTTGCGGCATGCACGTTCAAGTGATGCATCACGAAGAGATCAAGTGCTTAAAGATTGTCGTTCATTGTGGTGACAATGGACTTGTGAACATGTGCCGAAGAGTGGCTCACCCATAGTGGAGTATGGGGAGCCATCTACTAGTCTTCACCGAGCCAACACAATCAAGAAAGGTGGTTCTACTTGAGGAAGTCAAGATCATTTACATCTAGCTCAAGTGGACTTTGTGCAAGGCAAAGGTTTGGCCTTGATAGGTTCTCTATTTTACCGGTCTCATGGTGGTAGTTTGGAGACCGGGTTATAGGATCGATTGCCGTACTATCAAGGGGGGGGGCTCTCAAGTGAGTAGCTTGATCGTATCGTTCGTAGAGAGCTCAAACCATTGCATGCTTGCATCATATTTCTTGGTTCTTGTTTGGTTTTCTCCTTGTGAGATTTGGAGCTTATGGTCATCTTCTTGACAAGCTCGAGTTCATCGAAAACGGAGTTCACATGCTTCTTCTATTGCATTTTCGGTGTTGGAGGTTTTACGGTTCTCACCATTTTCTTATGGTCCTTTTCTAATTTCCTTCTTATTGTTATTTCTATCAAGATTGTGTTAGCCCTTGTCGCTAGCTTTCCAACAAACTTGGTTTTGTTGAATTCGGAGTCCGTTTGAAGAAGTTGTGTTAGTTTTGGTGTCCTTAAAAAGGTCGCAGTGGTACTACCGCTCATGGGAGCGGTACTACCGCTTGGAGGGGATGTAATTTTTTACTACCGCTCTTGGGAGAGGTACTACCACTCCAGAGCAGTACTACCGCGGCTACTTCTGTGGCTACTTTCGCTCCGAACCAAAAACTCGTCTTAAGTCCAGCGGTGGTAGGCACGGATGTATTTTTTAGTACCGCTCGCAAGCAGCAGTACCGCTACCCTTAGCGGTAGTACCGCTACCCCTAGTGGAAGTACCATGAGGACGAGCGGTAGTACCGCTCCGGCGGTTCTACCGGCCTTTTGCCTCCTCGTTGTTGTTTTTCGAAGGGCTTCCACCGCCCTAGCGGTAGTACCGCTCCCATGAGTGGTAATACCACTCTGTGCAGGCTGTGAGCATAACTGTTGGATTTTTCCCCACCTATAAAAGGGAGTCTTCTTCCCCAATGATCCCAATCTCTTAAGCTCGTGTTCTTCCCCCATTGTTGAACTTCTTCAAGCTTGCTATCTCTCAATCCCTCCATGGATTCTTGCTAGTTTTTGGGGGAAAAGAGAGAGGAGATCTAGATCTACGTTTCCACCAATCGCTTTCTCCTTTATGTGAGGGGAACCCCTTGGATCTAGATCTTGGAGTTCTTCGTGTTCTATTCTTCGTTCTTCCTCTCATTTTCCTCCCTAGCATTAGTTGCTTTGGTGGGCTTTGGGAGAGAAGGACTTGGGCACTCCGTGTGCCCTTGCCATTGCATTTGGTGCATCGGTTTGAGTTCTTCACGGTGATACGTGGAAGTTACAAGTTGAGAAGCTTATTACTCTTGGGTGCTTGGTACCCTTGAGCTTGTTCATCTTGGGTGCCCTAGACGGTTGGTGGTGTTCGGAGCTCAGTCATTGTGGTGTAAAGCTCCGGGCAAGCATGGGGGTCTCTAATTAGGTTGTGGAGATCGCCACGAGCAATTTGACGGGTTTCGATGACTGCCCCAAGGGTTGCCAAAGTTTACGGGTTCGGTGACCGCCCCAAGGGTTGCCATTTGTACGGGTTCGGTGACCGCCCTCAAGGGTCCTTAGTGGAATCATGCCATCTTGCATTGTGGGAGGCCGTGAGGAGATTACCGTGGCCCTAGTGGCTTCTTGGGGAGCATTGTGCCTCCACACCACTCCAAACGGAGATTAGCATCCGCAAGGGTGTGAACTTCGGGATATATCATCGTCTCAGTGTGCCTCAGTTATCTCTTACCCGAGCCCTTTACTTATGCACTTTACTTTGTGATAGCCATATTGTTTCTTGTCATATATCTTGCCATCACCTAGTTGTTTATCTTGATTAGCATAAGTTGTTGGTGCACATAGGTGAGCCTAGCTGGTGTAGGTTTTGTGCTTGACAAATTAACCGCTAGGTTTATTCCGCATTTGTTCAAGCCTAAATCGTAATTATTTTAAAGCGCCTATTCACCCCCCTCTAGGCGACATCCACGGTCTTTCAATTGGTATCAGAGCATCGTCTCTCTTTATAAGGCTTAACCGCCTAGAGAGTAAGGATGTTGACTAGGGGTTTAGGATTCTCTGACAATCTTAGTTTCGATGGCACAAATTTTGATGTTTGGGTAATTCACATGCTTAATCTCTTTAGGGTCATGGACCCAAATTTAGAGCGAATTGTAGATGTGGGTTTCTCTACTCCAAAGGATCCCCAAAGATTATATTTAGAGGATGAGAAAAACTCTTATCTCAATGCTCAAACTTCTAATGTTCTTTTTGATGCTTTGAGAAATGTAGTTATATTTCAACTCATGCCGTTCCGGGATGCTCATGAGTTGTGGACAAAGCTTCAAGATAAATATAGGGTGTCCAAGTTTGGAGGGGATGATTGTCCTCCCTCCACCTCCAGTCGTATAGTATTCTCAATTTCTTCTACTTCACCTACATGTGGTTTGCCACAAGGTAACGATATGGTGAGTAGTGGTGTTCATTGCAATAATGATAGTGGACTTATTGTTGATGATCCTTCATCACTATCTTATTGCAATGCGCCATCTTTGGACCTTAACACTTCGATCACTATAGATGTTTCACATGCTTGCGTTGATAGTCCTTGCATATCATGTAGAAATTGCTTGACTAAATCTCATGATGATATGCTCGCTATATCTTGTTGCCATGATAAAAATGCATCTATTTCCTCGAATTGTTGTGCTAACAATGTAGAGGAGACCGAACACCCCACGGAACAAGACGTGGCCTTGAATGGTGCTTCAAGGGACCTGCTACCTCTTGAGCATGCGTTGGTTTTCCCTTGAAGAGGAAAGGGTGATGCAGCAAAGCATCGTAAGTATTTCCCTCAGTTTTTGAGAACCAAGGTATCAATCCAGTAGGAGACCACACGCGAGTCACCTCGTACCTACACAAACAAATAAGAACCTCGCAACCAACGGATAAAGGGGTTGTCAATCCCTTCACGGCCACTTGCAAGAGTGAGATCTGATAGAGATAATAATAATAAGATAAATATTTTTGGTATTTTTATGATATAAATTGGAAGTAAAGATTGCAAAATAAAATAGATCGGAAACTTGTATGATGGAAAATAGACCCGGAGGCCATAGGTTTCACTAGTGGCTTCTCTCAAGATAGCATAAGTATTACAGTGGGTGAACAAATTACTGTCGAGCAATTGATAGAATTGAGCATAGTTATGATAATATCTAGGTATGATCATGTATATAGGCATCACGTCCGTTACAAGTAGACCGACTCCTGCCTGCATCTACTACTATTACTCCACACATCGACCACTATCCAGCATGCATCTAGAGTATTAAGTTCATAAGAACGGAGTAACACTTTAAGCAAGATGACATGATGTAGAGGGATGAACTCATGCAATATGATATAAACCCCGTCTTTTTATCCTCGATGGGAACAATACAATACGTGTCATTTCCCCTACTGTCACTGGGATCGAGCACCGCAAGATTGAACCCAAAGCTAAGCACTTCTCCCATTGCAAGAAAGATCAATCTAGTAGGCCAAACCAAACTGATAATTCGAAGAGACTTGCAAAGATAACCGATAATACATAAAAGAATTCAGAGAAGATTCAAATATTATTCATAGATAATCTTGATCATAAACCCACAATTCATCGGATCTCGACAAACACACCGCAAAAGAAGATTACATCGAATAGATCTCCAAGAGAATTAAGGAGAACTTAGTATTGAGATCCAAAGAGAGAGAAGAAGCCATCTAGCTAATAACTATGGACCCAAAGGTCTGAGGTAAACTACTCACACATCATCGGAGAGGTTATGGTGTTGATGTAGAAGCCATCTAGCTAATAACTATGGACCCAAAGGTCTAAGGTAAACTACTCACACATCATCGGAGAGGTTATGGTGTTGATGTAGAAGCCCTCCGTGATCAATGCCCCCACCGGCGGAGCGCCGGAAAAGGCCCCAAGATGGGATCTCACAGGTACAGAAGGTTGCGGCGGTGGAATTAGGTTTTCGTGGTGCTCTCTGATATTTTCAGGGTACGTAGGTATATATAGGAGGAAGAAGTAGGTCGGTGGAGCCACGAGGGGCCCATGAGGGTGGAGGGCGCGCACAGGGGGGTAGGCGCGCCCCCTGCCTCGTGGCTTCCTTGTTGGTTGCTTGATGTCCACTCCAAGTCCTCTGGATCACGTTTGTTCCAAAAATCACGCTCCCGAAGGTTTCATTCCGGTTGGACTCGGTTTGATATTCTTTTTCTGTGAAACACTGAAATAGGCAAAAAACAACAATTTGGGCTGGGCCTCCGGTTAATAGGTTAGTCTAAAAAATAATATAAAAGTGTATAAATAAGCCCATTAAACATCCAAAACAGAATCTATAATAGCATGGAACAATCAAAAATTATAGATACGTTGGAGATGTTTCAAGCATCCCCAAGCTTAATTCCTGCTCGTCCTCGAGTAGGTAAATGATAAAAACAGAATTTTTGATGTGGAATGCTTCCTAACATATTTCTCAGTGTAATTTTCTTTATTGTGGCATGAATGTTCAGATCCGAAAGATTCAAGATAAAAGTTTAATATTGACATAAAAATAATAATACTTCAAGCATACTAACTAAGCAATCATGTCTTCTCAAAATAACATGGCCAAAGAAAGTTATCCCTACAAAATCATATACTCTGGCTATGCTCTATCTTCATCACACAAAATATTAAATCATGCACAACCCCGATGACAAGCCAAGCAATTGTTTCATACTTTTGATGTTCACAAACTTTTTCAACTTTCACGCAATACATGAGCGTGAGCCATGGACATAGCACTATAGGTGGAATAGAATGGTGGTTGTGGAGAAGACAAAAAAGGAGAAGATAGTCTCACATCAACTAGGCGTATCAACGGGCTATGGATATGCCCATCAATAGATATCAATGTGAGTGAGTAGGGATTGCCATGCAACGGATACACTAGAGCTATAAGTGTATGAAATCTCAACAAAAGAAACTAAGTGGGTGTGCATCCAACTTGCTTGCTCACGAAGACCTAGGGCAATTTGAGGAAGCCCATCATTGGAATGTACAAGCCAAGTTCTATAATGTAAAATTCCCACTAGTTTATGGAAGTGACAACATAGGAGACTCTCTATCATGAAGATCATGGTGCTACTTTGAAGCACAAGTGTGGAAAAAGAATAGTAACATTGTCCCTTCTCTCTTTTTCTCTCATTTTTTTATTTGTTTTATTTGGGCCTTCTTTCTTTTTTGGCCTCTTTTTCTATTTTTTTGTTTTTCGTCCGGAGTCTCATCTCGACTTGTGGGGGAATCACAGTCTCCATCATCCTTTCCTCACTGGTACAATGCTCTAATAATGATGATCATCACACTTCTTTTTACTTACAACTCAATACTTAGAACAAAATATGACTCTATGTGAATGCCTCCGGCGGTGTATCGGGATATGCAATGAATCAAGAGTGACATGTATGAAAAAATTATGAACGGTGGCTTTGCCACAAATACAATGTCAACTACATGATCATGCATGGCAATATGACAATGATGAAGCGTGTCATAACAAAAGGAACGGTGGAAAGTTGCATGGTAATATATCTCAGAATTGCTATGGAAATGCCATAATAGGTAGGTATGGTGGCTGTTTTGAGGAAGGTATATGGTGGGTGTATGATACCGGCGAAAAGTGAAGGAAATATGCCCTAGAGGCAATAATAAAGTTATTATTTATTTCCTTATATCATGATAAATGTTTATTATTCATGCTAGAATTATATTAACCGGAAACATAATACGTGTGTGAATACATAGACAAACAGAGTGTCACTAGTATGCCTCTACTTGACTAGCTCGTTGATCGAAGATGGTTATGTTTCCTAGCCATAGACATGAGTTGTCATTTGATTAACGGGATCACATCATTAGGAGAATGATGTGATTGACTTGACCCATTCTGTAAGCTTAGCACTTGATCGTTTAGTTTGTTGCTATTGCTTTCTTCATAACTTATACATGTTCCTATGACTATGAGATTATGCAACTCCCGTTTACCGGAGGAACACTTTGTGTGCTACCAAACGTCACAACGTAACTGGGTGATTATAAAGGTGCTCTACAGGTGTCTCTGAAGGTACTTGTTGGGTTGGCGTATTTCGAGATTAGGATTTGTCACTCCGACTGTCGGAGAGGTATCTCTGGGCCCTCTCGGTAATGCACATCACTTAAGCCTTGCAAGCATTGCAACTAATGAGTTAGTTGCAGGATGATGTATTACGGAACGAGTAAAGAGACTTGCCGGTAACGAGATTGAACTAGATATTGAGATACCGACGATCGAATCTCGGGCAAGTAACATACCGAAGACAAAGGGAACAACGTATGTTGTTATGCGGTCTGACCGATAAAGATCTTCGTAGAAAATGTAGGAGCCAATATGAGCATCCAGGTTCTGCTATTGGTTATTGACCAGAGACATGTCTCGGTCATGTCTACACTGTTCTCGAACCCGTAGGGTCCGCACTCTTAACGTTACGATGACAGTTTCATTATGAGTTTATATATTTTGATGTACCGAAGGTTGTTCGGAGTCCCGGATATGATCACGGACATGACGAGGAGTCTCAAAATGGTCGAGGCATGAAGATTGATATATTGGAAGCCTATGTTTGGACATCAGAAGTGTTCCGGGTGAAATCGGCATTTTACCGGAGTACCGGGAGGTTACCGGAACCCCCCGGTAACCTAATGGGCCTTAATGGGCCTAGTGGAGGAAGTGGAGAGGAGGCCAAGGGGCAGCCGCGTGCCCCTTCCGCCCAGTCTGAATTGGAGAAGGAGGGGGGTCGGCGCCCCCCTTTCCTTTTCCCTCTCTCTCCTTCCCCCCAAGTCCTAGTCCAACATGGAAAGGGGGGAGTCCTACTCCCAGGAGGAGTAGGACTCCTCCTGGGGCGCCCCTTGCCTAGCCGCACCTCCTCCCCCTTGCTCCTTTATATACAGGGGCAGGGGGCACCCCAGACACAACAACTGATCATTGATCTCTTAGCCGTGTGCGGTGCCCCCCTCCACCATAGTCCTCGATAATATTGTAGTGGTGCTTAGGCGAAGCCCTGCGACAGTAGAACATCAAGATTGTCACCACACCGTCGTGCTGACGGAACTCTTCCCCGACATTCTGCTGGATCGGCGTCGGGGGGATTGCCATCGAGCTGAATGTGTGCTAGAACTCGGAGGTGCCGTAGTTTTGGTGCTTGATCGGTCGGGCCGTGATGACGTACGACTACATCAACCACGTTGTGCTAACGCTTCCGCTTTCGGTCTACGAGGGTACGTGGACAACACTCTCCCCTCTCGTTGCTATGCATCACCATGATCTTGCGTGTGCGTAGGATTTTTTTTGAAATTACTACGTTCCCCAACAAAAAGTGCGCGGTAATAGAGAGGCTAGCAAATGTGGAAGGGTGAGAGTGCGTATAATCCATGGACTCAATATTAGTCATAAAGAACTCACATACTTATTACAAAAATCTATTAGTTATCGAAACAAAGTACTACGCGCATGCTCCTAGGGGGATAGATTGGTAGGAAAAGACCATCGCTCGTCCCCGACCGCCACTCATAAGGAAGACAATCAATAAATAAATCATGCTCCGAGTTCATCACATAACGGTTCACCATACGTGCATGCTACGGGAATCACAAACTTCAACACAAGTATTTCTCAAATTCACAACTACTCAACTAGCATGACTCTAATATCACCATCTCCATATCTCAAAATAATTATCAAGTATCAAACTTCTCATAGCATTCAATGCACTTATATGGAAGTTTTTATTATGCCTAAAAGCAAATTACCATGCTATTCTAAAGGACTCTCGAAATAATATAAGTGAGGCATGAGAGATCAATTATTTCTATAAAATAAAACCACCACTGTGCTCTAAAAGATATAAGTGAAGCACTAGAGCAAAAACTATATAGCTCAAAAGATATAAGTGAAGCACATAGAGTATTCTAATAAATTCCGATTCATGTGTGTCTCTCTCAAAAGGTGTGTACATCAAGGATGATTGTGGTAAACTAAAAATCAAAGACTCAAATCATACAATACGCTCCAAGAAAAACACATATCATGTGGTGAATAAAAATATATCTCCAAGTAAAGTTACCGATGAACGAAGACAAAAGAGCGGATGCCTTCCGGGGCATCCCCAAGCTTAGGATTTTTGGTGTCCTTGGGTTTTACCTTGAGGTGCCTTGGGCATCCCCAAGCTTAGGCTCTTGCCACTCCTTGTTCCATAATCCATCAAATCTTTACCCAAAACTTGAAAACTTCACAACACAAAACTTAACAGAAAATCTTGTGAGCTCCGTTAGCGAAATAAAACAAAACACCACTTCAAGGTACTGTAATGAACTTATTCTTTATTTATATTGGTGTTAAACCTACTATATTCCAACTTTTATATGGTTTATAAACTCCATTACTGGCCATAGATTCATCAAAATAAGCAAACAACACACGAAAAACAGAATCTGTCAAAAACAAAATAGTCTGTAGTAATCTGTATCAAACGCATACTTATGGAACCCAAAAATTCTAAAATAAATTGCTGGACGTGAGGAATTTATCTATTAATCATATGCAAAAAGAATTAACCAAATAGCACTCTCCAGTAAAAAGTTGTAGCTAATCTCGTGAGCGCTAAAGTTTCCGTTTTTTACAATAAGATCAAAAAGACTTTCCCCAAGTCTTCCCAACGGTTCTACATGGCACAAACACTAATTAAACACCAAAAACACAACGAAAACAGAGGCTAGATAAATTATTTATTGAATAATAGCAAGGAAAAATATTGGGTTGTCTCCCAACAAGCGCTTTTCTTTAAAGCCTTTTAGCTAGGCAAAAGATTTCAACGATGCTCACATGAAAGACAAGAATTGAAGCACAAAGAGAGCATCATAAAACACGTGACAAACACATCTACGTCTAACATACTTACTATGCATAAGCATCTTATAGGCAAACAAATTATCAAGGCAAGCAAAAACTAGCATATGCAAGGAAGCGGAAAGAAACAATAGCAATCTCAACATAACGAGAGGTAATTTAGTAACATGAAAATTTCTACAACCATATTTTCCTCTCTCATAATAATTACATGTAGGATCATAAGCAAATTCAACAATATAGCTATCACAAAACATATTCTTAACACGATCCACATGTATGCAAAGTTGACACTCTTCCAAAATAGTGGGATTAACATTAACTAAAGTCATGACCTCTCCAAACCCACTTTTATCAAAAACTTCATAAGATTGAACATTCTCCAAATATGTGGGATCTAAAGTTGACACTCTTCCAAGCCCACTTTCAATATTATTGCAAAAATTATAATCAATCTCATATTCATCATGGGGCTTAAATAAATTTTCAAGATCATAAGAAGAATCACCCCAATCATGATCATTGCAACAAGTAGTAGACATAGCAAAACTAGCATCCCCAAGCTTAGGGTTTTGCATATTATAAGCACAATTGACATTAATAGAATTTATACTATCATCATTGCAATCATGCTTTCTATTCAAAGATCCATCATGAATCACTCCATAAAGTACTTCATCACAATTTTTAGATTCACGAATTTCAAGCAAAACTTCATAAAGATAATCTAGTGCACAAAACTCACTAGCAATTGGTTCATCATAATTGGATCTCTTAAAAAGATTAGCAAGCGGATGAGGATCCATAGATCTTAGGTTCTCTGTTTAGCAATAAATAAACAACTATTCCAACCAAACGAGCAAACGAGCCAAGTAAGACATCAAAGCAAATGGAAAGACGAACATAAGAAGGGCGAATAAAATGGCAAGGGTGAAGTGGGGGAGAGGAAAACGAGAGGCAAATGACAAATAATGTAATGCGAGGGATGAGAGTTTGTGATGGGTACTTGGTATGTCTTGACTTGTGGTAGATCTCCCCGGCAACGGCGCCAGAAATCCTTCTTGCTACCTCTTGAGCATGCGTTGGTTTTCCCTTGAAGAGGAAAGGGTGATGCAGCAAAGCAGCGTAAGTATTTATGTCAGTTTTTGAGAACCAAGGTATCAATCCAGTAGGAGACCACGCGCGAGTCACCTCATACCTACACAAACAAATAAGAACCTCGCAACCAACGCGATAAAGGGGTTGTCAATCCCTTCACGGCCACTTGCGAGAGTGAGATCTGATAGAGATAATAATAATAAGATAAATATTTTTGGTATTTTTATGATATAAATTTAAAGTAAAGGTTTCAAAATAAAATAGATCAGAAACTTGTATGATGGAAAATAGACCCGGGGGCCATAGGTTTCACTAGTGGCTTCTCTCAAGATAGCATAAGTATTACGGTGGGTGAATAAATTACTGTCAAGCAATTGATAGAATTGAGCATAGTTATGATAATATCTAGGTATGATCATGTATATAGGCATCACGTCCGTGACAAGTAGACCGACTCCTGCCTGCATCTACTACTATTACTCCACACATCGACCGCTATCCAGCATGCATCTAGAGTATTAAGTTCATAAGAACGGAGTAACGCTTTAAGCAAGATGACATGATGTAGAGGGATGAACTCATGCAATATGATATAAACCCCATCTTTTTATCCTCGATGGCAACAATACAATACATGTCATTTCCCCTACTGTCACTGGGATCGAGCACCGCAAGATTGAACCCAAAGCTAAGCACTTCTCTCATTGCAAGAAAGATCAATCTAGTAGGCCAAACCAAACTGATAATTCAAAGAGACTTGCAAAAAAGACCAATCATACATAAAAGAATTCAGAGAAGATTCAAATATTGTTCATAGATAATCTTGATCATAAACCCACAATTCATCGGATCTCGACAAACACACCGCATCGAATAGATCTCCAAGAGAATCAAGGAGAACTTTGTATTGAGACCCAAAGAGAGAGAAGAAGCCATCTAGCTAATAACCATGGACTGGAAGGTCTGAGGTAAACTACTCACACATCATCGGAGATGCTATGATGTTGATGTAGAAGCCCTCCGTGATCAATGCCCCCTCTGACGGAGCACCGGAAAAGGCCCCAAGATGGGATCTCATGGGTACAGAAGGTTGCGGCGGTGGAATTAGGTTTTTGTGGTGCTCTCTGATGTTTTCAGGGTACGTAGGTATATATAGGAGGACGAAGTAGGTCGGGGGAGCCACGAGGGGCCCACGAGGGTGGAGGGCGCGCCCCCTGCCTCGTGGCTTCCTTGTTGGTTGCTTGATGTCCACTCCAAGTCCTCTGGATCACGTTTGTTCCAAAAATCACGCTCCCGAAGGTTTCATTCCGCTTGGACTCGTTTGATATTCTTTTTGTGCGAAACACTGAAATAGGCAAAAGACAGCAATTTGGGCTGGGCCTCCGGTTAATAGGTTAGTCCCGAAAATAATATAAAAGTGTATAAATAATCCCATTAAACATCCAAACAGAATATATAATACCATGGAACAATAAAAAATTATAGATACATTGGAGACGTATCAGGATCCTACATCATCATCTATTGTGTTTTGCCTTATGGCTAAGGCTTCAAAGGTATCTCCCACTCTGAATCTCAATATATATTGTGATGATATTGATGATGATAAGAATGATGATGATGTTGATAATGATGAAGAGAATGATAATGTTGCCTCCTTAAAAATTAAGGGGGAAATGATTTTTAAATTTCTTCGTAATAATAAAATTGCTTGTTCCAACTTCATGGAAATCATGTCTATTGCCATTGAGGGCAAGAAATACATCGAGGAGTTGGAATCTCATCTAGAGGAGCATGAGGTCACCATTGAGAAAATGGAAGGTCATGAGCGTGATTACACTAATGAGATCGCGGACCTCTCTCAAGCTATTGAACTTGAACAAACCACCAAGGAATCTCTTGAGGAGACTTTTGCTCTAGAATTATCTAGAGTGAGGGAACCTCATGATAGAGCTCTTGAGGTGGCCAATTATTTTGAAACTAAAAATGAGAAGCTTGAATTTGCGCATGCTAAACTCCTTGAGGACTTTTAGCACCTCGAAAATGGCTCAAGGGTCATTAAGAGTGAGCTCATCAAACTCATTGAGTCTCATGCTCAACTTAAAGCTTCATATTCGAAAGAGCTTGCCAAGTTGTCTTCTCCTCTTGTTGTTAATGATGATGCTTGTTCTACTAACTCTACATCTTGTGAAACATCCATTTTGAAGGAGAACATTGAGCTAAGGGCTCAACTTGAGTTGTTATCTAGAAATTATAGGAAATTGGAAGAAAGTCATGTAAAGCTCACAAGCTCTCAGGATGATCTTCTAGTATCCAATAATGTGCTAAAGATAGCTCATGAGGCTATGATTATCAAGGTAACATCCAGTGAGTCTCATGTGGATACTAGCACTAATTCAAGTCAAAATGCTACCTTGCCATGTGCTAGTCATTGTAATTCATCTATGCATAATATTGGCACATCTTGTGATGAATTGCTTTCCTTGCCTTGTTGCTCTAACGATGAAGCATATACTTCCTCTAGCAGTTGTGTTGATAATAACCATGTAGAGGAAATCAAAGAGCTCAAGGACCAAGTCACTTCTTTGAAGAAAGACTTGGAAAAGTGTCATGAAGGGAAGTCCACACTCAACAATATCTTGAGTGTGCAAAAATCCCCCAATGACAAAGGTGGACTTAGATTCAACTCCAGTAAGAAGAAGAAGTCCAAGATAAACAAGAAGAAGGGCCAAGAACAACTCAATAATTCGGCCAAGATTATTTGCTTCAAGTGCAAAATTGAAGGGCATCATGTTAGATCTTGTCCAGTGAAGAAGAAGGCCATTAGTGACAAGCAACAAGGGAAGAGGCCACAAGTTCAATCTCAAGTTGAAGAAAGGCCACTTCCCAAGAAGACTCAAGTTAATGCTTCTGTTGTTGAGAAATCAAGTGAGAAGAAAATGAAGAGTATATGTTGCTACTTATGTCGTGAGAAAGGTCACGTCGCTTCTTCATGCACTAGTGGTAACTTATCCAACCCAATTATTATCGATAATATCTATTCTCTTGGGAAGGATGAGGTTGGCAATGTGTTTGCCAAGTTTGTTGGTACTCAAAGTGGTGTCAAGAAAAGAACCATTTGGGTTGCCAACCCTATTGTGACTAACCTCTTAGGACCCAACTTGGTTGGGGACCAACAAGCTCAAACTTGACCAATAGGTGTTGTTGGAGGGCATTGGAGATTTGGCTACATTGTGAAGAATTAAGGGGTCTTCATCATTCATATTGTCTCAAGCCAAGTCATTCGGATTACCAAGTTTCTATCTTATATCCAATGTTCCTCCTTGCGGTAACTCGTGCTTAAATTGTTTACATTGAAAGTTACTTGCTCCTTTGCATGTTTTGGTTTTGTTCCTTGCATGTATTTGTATATGGTGTGCTTCCAATTTTCTTAACTTGAGTAATCAAGTTTGTGCATGATGGTTTGCACATCATGTACATGTGAGTGTTGTGTTGAGCCTTTTTCCATCTTGTTTGTATCTTAGTTGGCTCTTGTGAGAGATTAATGGAACATCCCATTTGGGGGGAGTGGTGTGCTTTGTGCACCTCACAATCCTATAAATGTGTGTGCATGATGAATACCATCTAGTATTGATATTACAAGATTATCTAGTCTCTATGTGGTATGTCTTCTCATGAGAAATTCAAATTCTATTTGGTCCATTAATTATCTCTTGTTGGTCCTATTTTGCATCTTGTTAAGTTTTTCATTGGTATCACATTATGGGGGAGTAATATTTTATGTGCATATTACAAGCCTAGAAAATGTGTATATTTGAGATATTTTCACTTAAAATTGATATTGTAAATTATCTTGTTCCTAGGTGGAATGTTAGCTGTACAAGTTGCAAATTTGCTTGTGTGTTGGGGTGTGAAGATGATGTTGGATATCTTTGCATTCTACCACCAGGAATTATTTCCAGATACTTCTTGTCTCTTGACAATTGGTAATCATATATGTGGTAGATATTGTTGGTCATATTTACATTGTCTTTTGTTTTTATTTGTCTTATTTCTTGCCAAGATTGTGTCAACTCCCATTGACTTTCGTGTCACTTGTGGATCTTGTTGTTTTCTTGATCTTGTCTAGTGTTTTCTAGATATAGTGAAAGTGGTGATCCCACCTTGTGCATTTTGTATTCAAATGCAAATCCTATGTAATGCACAACTCTTGGGGAGCTATCCTATTTTATATAGAACACTCATCTTGTGATACTTATCAAGTGTGTGTTTGTGGAAGGCAAGCCGTTTCTTTCTGGTACTTTGTGCCATCATGAAACTTTGTAGAGGGCTTGGTTTGTTTGGAACCATCCCCTCTTTTGGGAGTTTGACTTCTTTCATTTTGAGTGTGCCAATGGATATCTCATTCCTTGATGTATCGTTTAATGATGTCTTCCAAGTGATGATTTCTCCATTTGGTAATCTATTTTCTCTTGCTATTTCTTTCTCATTTGGTATCACTTCTTGAAAGTCTTGAGCATGCATAGTCACTTCGTGTATTTTATTTGGCATGTTTTCTTTATTTGATCCAATATATAGGGGAAACTACACCAAGTCTCAATTTGGATGAGATGTGCATCAAATTCATTTCCATTTCTATATGCACATATGTTTGTGGAGTTTGTCCTATGTATTGGTATTTCTAACTCTTTGGTCCCAATGAGTTTGGATACCATTTAGTCTGTGTTATTGTTCTAGGAACAATTGGAGATGCATTGTATGTTCGGCTCACTCACAAGGAAGGTGTTGTCACCATGTGCTTATTGGAGTCAAGCTAGGATGATCAATGAACTACTATCTACCTTCAATTGGTATCTACTACATGTTGGGGAACGCAGTAATTTCAAAAAAATCCTATGCACACGCAAGATCCATCTAGGTGATGCATAACAACGATGGGGAAATAGTGTTGTCCATGTACCCTCATAGACCGTAAGCGAAAGCGTTATGACAACGCGGTTGATGTAGTCGAACGTCTTCAAGATCCGACCGATCCTAGCACCGAAGGTACGGCACCTCTGCGATCTGCACACATTCAGCTCGGTGACGTCCCATGAACTTTAGATCCAACTGATTGTCGAGGGAGAGTGTCGGTGTCAAAACCGGCGGATCTCGAGTAGGGGGTCCCGAACTGTGCGTGTAAGGCGGATGGTAACAGGAGGCAGGGAACACGATGTTTTACCCAGGTTCGGGTCCTCTTGATGGAGGTAAAACCCTACGTCCTGCTTGATTAATATTGATGATATGGGTAGTACAAGAGTAGACCTACCACGAGATCAGAGAGGCTAAACCCTAGAAGCTAGCCTATGGTATGATTGTATGTTGTAGTTGTTCTGTCCTACGGACTAAAACCCTCCGGTTTATGTAGACACCGGAGAGGGTTAGGGTTACACAAGGTCGGTTACAAAGGAGGAGATATCCATATCCGTACTGCCTAGCTTGCCTTCCACGCCAAGTAGAGTCCCATCCGGACACGAGACGAAGTCTTCAATCTTGTATCTTCAAAGTCCAACAGTCCGGCCAAAGGATATGGTCCGGCTGTCCGGAGACCCCCAAATCCAGGACTCCCTCAATAGCCCCTGAACCAGGCTTTCAATGACGATGAGTCCGGCGCGCAGTATTGTCTTCGGCATTGCAAGGCGGGTTCCTCCTCCGAATACATCATGGAAGAATTTGAATACAAGGATAGTGTACGACCCTGCAAAATAAGCTCCACATACCACCATAGAGAGAATAATATTTCCACAGATCTAATTTGCTGACTTGTTTTTGGCAACACGACATTATGTCATGGCCCGGTGATTATTTGAACCGTTTCCTTTAACTAGTTCGGCACATAACGCGAGGCAGTTTTTTGACACGTCTTGTCAAAGCAGAGATCGTGTCCCCTTATCACGGGATTCTCATCAATACGGGCGTGGGTAACCCAACCGCGCCATCGATTACGACGCTTGGGGGATAAGCGAGTTTTACCAGGCTAGTGGGGACGCATAGTTTCGTCCGCCCATATAAAGGGATAAGGATTCACCTCTTCATCCACGCCTTCCTCCTCCTTTGCTCATCCATTTTCGCACACTCGAGCTCCAACACCCAAGTCCACATCCTTTCCCTCAACCTTCTCCAAACATGTCCGGAGAGGGAGGCAAATGGATGGCTTCCTCTGTTATGGAGGGACATATCAAGAAGCTGCGCGGAGCCGGATACTTAGCCGCAAATATCGCATATCGGCTACCCACCGCGGGGCAGATCGTCCCTACCCCGAAAGCTCATGAGAGGGTAGTTTTCCTCCACCACTTCTTCCGCGGACTGGGGTTTCCCCTCCATCCATTCGTCTGTGGTCTCATGTTCTACTACGGGATGGACTTTCATGATCTGGCCCCGAACTTCGTCCTCAACATTTCGGCGTTCATCATCGTGTGTGAGGCTTTCCTCCGCATCCGGCCCCACTTTGGCTTGTGGTTAAAGACCTTCAATATCAAGCCGAAGGTGGTGGGAGGCCAAGAAGCAGAATGCGGCGGAGCCATGGTGGGCAAGATGTCCAATGTTATATGGCTTGAAGGCTCCTTTGTGGAGACCATAAAGGGGTGGCAATCGGCGTGGTTCTACATCACCGAGCCGCGCGACGCCAAATGGGCGGCAGCCCCCGAGTTTCAATCCGGATTCCCTACACGGCTCACTTCCTGGAAAGAGAAGGGCTTGTTGTGGGGTTCATCGGTGGAGCTGGATGGACTCCAGAAATGTATCCGGAGTATGGCAAGCAAGAAGCTCAAGCTTGTCAACATAGTCCAGGTCATGCTCATCCGCCGGATCCTCCCGTGTCAACAACGGGATTTTAACTTGTGGGAGTTCGACCCGGCCCAGCACCAGACTCTGAGCGGGCTCTTCGATACGACACACTAGGATGTCTGGAAGGCGCTGTTCAAGGGAGCCGAGGTCCCTCCTCCTCTCGCCGAGGACCGCGGGCTAAGCGCAAAGCGCCTAGCGCGTTCGGTGAGTTCAATACATCCCGTAGGATATTTATTTCACCTAGCTTAATCATGTGCGGGGTCTGATCTCCATGCCTTTGACAGGACTGGGTGGAGACGTCGGAGCAGATTAACTGTCCGGCCCCTTTGCCCGAAGACACTGCGGGCGCTCTCCTGACGGAGATGCTGACTCCGGCTCCTTACAAGGTGCTGGAGAAGACCAAGAAGGCCAAGGGAACCCTAAAGAGTTCCCGGCGCCAGGCGTCATCGGATTCACCGTCCGATGACTCTGCGGCACACTCCTCCCCCGAAGACGAGGAGGAAGGAGAAGATGCTCCCCCTTCAGTTGGGGGAGATAAGAAAAGGAAGGCCGCCCCAACTGGGGAGGCCGGAGGGTCCAAGAAGGGAATGACTCTCCTTCCAGACAGTTCCACCGCCGCCGCCGAAGGCGAAGACGAGTGGTTACCCAGGGCCAAGCCCCTAGGGAGGTCGTAAGTATTCGGACACCAGAGTAACTCATAGTATCCTTTTGCTCACTGCTTCCCCTAACGCCGAATATGATTATGCAGGCCGCCACGAGCCCGCATCGATGTATCACCGGACGGCTCCCTGGGCTCGTCGGATATGGATAGCGATCCCCTTCCGACCGCCACCTCCCCTTGCCCTGCGGACAACGCTGAGGTATTGTCTCAAGAGGCACCGGGTCGAGGGGAGTCAGTCCCGGAGGCGCCTCAAGGCGACCTTCCGGACTCCAGGGGCAGAGGAGACGAGGCCCCTGAGGGTTCCGAGTTCGGCCCTCAGCCGAACACCACGCCGGAACGTCCAGTGGTTCTGGACTCGGGCAGGCGGCCTCCTTCCAAGAGGGGCAAGACGCCTGTGCCGGTGACCTCTGTCCATCCAGAGGCGCCGGACAATCTGCTGGAAGCGCTTCGCAGCGCTTCCATCGACGAGGAGCACCGTACTATTATGAGTGCGGTGGTCCAGAAGGTTCAGTCCGCCAAGAGCAGATTGACTGAAGCCTGTGCCAGCCTTCTAACAGGCTTTGAGGTAAGTGTTAAAATATAGGAAAAATATTACCGCATAGACAGTAGCCCCTGATGCTCTGTTCGGTGTTCACAAAGAAAAGCCGAACATAGGATCAAACAACATCTTAGGAGTCTAATATAAGTATGTCAATATGCGTATGCAGGCTTCGCTGCTGGCATCTGCCGCACTGACTGCGGAGGTCGCCGTACTGAAGCAGGACCTTAAAGGGTCCAAGGACGAGCTCGGCCTTGCCAAGAGGTAGCTCAAGGAGAACAAAGGTAAGTAATACCCTGTCTATAGATATGTATATATAAAAGAAGACACGATTGCAAAATGACAGGATCATCGTATGTTTGCCAGGGGCCACGACCGAGGTGGTGACCCTGAAGCAAGCGCTATCCCAGGCTGAAGACAAAGCGGCTAAGGAGCGCACCGAGCGGGAAAGGCAAGAGGCTCGGGTGGGCGAGGTGCAGCAAGAGCTCCAGGCTCTCGTGGCGAAGCATGAGGCGTTGGAGCTTGACTCGAAGACACGAGAGTCTGAGCTTGCCGCGGCCCTTGAGAGCGCAAAGAGTGCCAAGGCCAAAGCCCAAAAGGCCCTCCAAGAGATTGACGCGATGAGGAAAATAGTGGCGGGTAAGGCATTCTATATGCAAAGCAAGCATGTGAAAGCAAATTACCTATTACTTACCCGAATCCGGAGCTCTCCAGGAGCATTCGCATATTTGCCCCGCAGCATGTCGGATGCCGCAAAGTTTTACCAGGCCGAGGAGGGGAGCTCAATGGAGAAGCTGTTCTGGTCTCAGTATACTGGGACCGAATACCCGGTGCCTATGAGCGACCAGCTGAAGCAGCTGGTCGAGCTACACAAAGCGGCCGAACAGGCCATGAAGGGCTTTATAGTCCGGCTATGGCCTGACGACGCCCTTCCGAACAGCTACTTCGGCCTGGTGAGGCGGCTTGTGGACGCCTACCCACGGCTGGAGGTCGTCAAGCGGTCTGTCTGCATCGAAGGTGCACGCCGGGCTTTCGCCCGCGTGAAGGTGCAATGGGTTAAGCTAGACGCCATGAAGCTGATCAAGGAGGGACCATCGCAGGGCAAGGAGCATCGCACACCCAAAATTTATTATGAGGGTGTCCTGAAGGGTGCCCGTCTTGTAGCGGACGAATGTTCAAAGGATGTAATATTTGAATAAACTTGCATGTGTGATCCTGTATGATGAAAACTTGTTTCATATGCGCTATGCAATGCTTTTTGAATTTAAAATATTACCTTCTGTTTGGCTGTTTATCCAATCTGAGAGATGGCTAGTCCTTGGCTTCTGCCCCCATGCCGCGAGTGCTGGGGTGTTCGGGATAAACCTGAGCACTCTTGTTCCCATTTTTGGGTCCTTCGAGGGAGGTGCTCAGCACAGCGAACAAGGCAACCGGACTAATAATGCTTTATCACTCTCACTTAGCCATAGAATTCTATAATTTTAAATTTCGGCGAAGCCCCTGGTATTCGGAAGGCCGAATTCGGGGCGCGATACACACCTTTAAGCCGGACAGGACCGGCTCCTCGCTCTAAGCGGCATAAGTCTTTAGGGACTCGAAACCTCGCCGAACAGCGACCAGTCTCTTGCCTTATCATGACAGTCAGTTTTAGCTTTCTCTACTGAGGTGCTTAGCCCAGCAGAACCGGGGCACAATCACAGTAGTTCTCCTAGCGCTACCTTAGCCGATGGAGCGGAACGTAAGGTACCAAAACATAGGAGCCGGGCAAACCCAACATTTGACCAAAGACATGATTCGGAGCTGATGCATATAGTGCTATAAGTTCGGGGTGCCACACTTGTGAAAGTGTTCAGACTTCTCACACCAAATTGTGGGGTACTTAAGCCCCTGGTGTGTTGGCCGTACCAAAGTGTATGGTTGCAAGGTGTCATTAATGAACACATATATATAAACCAAGAATGCAATAATAGTCGTAATGTTATGCGTTGTTTATTCAAAGAGGTGCATTAAAGCAAAATGATATAGATAGTGCGATAAGCAAAAAGTAGGACTATGTCCCTTCCAAGGGCAAGCTTAGGAATAGTATTAAAGCAAATATTTCACTCATTATCGTAATCCACCTAGGAGTTCCGTGGTGTGACATAGCTTTCTGCCTCTCTTGGTTGCTGCATCATGTGTTCGGCAATCATGCTGCCGGACAAGGTTTCCAGAGATTAAAGTCATGAAAGAGAAAAATAACAAAGCGGGAAGCCCCTAGTGCGGTTTAGGCCGCGTCTTGGAGCATGCCGTAGTTGTGCCCCCCTCCCCACCTGTGCCCATGGTATTTTTAATGCGTAATTATGTACGCCTGGCACGAATTTCGTTGTTTGGCTTGGGCCAGGGTGGGCACCGCGTTGCTACGCGAGCTCAGATCGTGCCAGGTGGTCTAGTTGCCGATTACTCCGAGCGCGCTTGAAGGTGTCCGGGTCTTGAAACGCTGAACTGGTGGATTGCCTTGAGAGGCTGCTTTGCGCTTCTGCTGCGAGGGCCACAGTGTGCTCCTCCGTTCGGAGAGAGCGCTCTGTGTTTCCATTAACTGTAATAACCCCATGAGGTCCTGGCATCTTGAGATTGAGGTATGCATAATGCGGTACCGCATTGAATCTCGCAAATGCAGTTCGCCCGAGCAGTGCATGATAACCACTGCAGAACAGGACTATATCGAAGATTAATTCTTCGCTTCGGAAGTTATCCGAGGATCCGAAGACCACTTCCAGTGTAATTGAGCTTGTGCAATGGGCCTCTACACCTGGAATGACACCTTTAAAGGTCGTTTTTGTGGGTTTGATCCTTGAGGGGTCTATACCCATTTTGCGCACTGTGTCCTGATAAAGCAGGTTCAGGCTGCTGCCGCCATCCATAAGGACTCGAGTGAGGTGAAATCCGTAAATGATTGGGTCTAGGACCAGTGCGGCGAATCCGCCATGACGGATACTAGTGGGGTGGTCCCTGCGATCGAAGGTGATCGGACAAGAGGACCATGGGTTGAACTTTGGGGCGACTGGCTCCAACGCATATACGTCCCTGAGCGCACGCTTCCGCTCCCTCTTGGGGATGTGGGTTGCGTATATCATGTTCACCATCCGCACTTGTGGGGGAAACCTCTTCTGTCCTCCGGTGTTCGGCTGCCGGGGCTCCTCCTCGTCATCGCTATGTGGCCCCTTATCTTTGTCTTCGGCAATTAACTTGCCGGCCTGCTTGAACACCCAACAATCCTTGTTGGTGTGGTTGGCTGGCTTGTCGGGGGTGCCATGTATTTGACACGAGCGATTGAGTATACGGTCCAAACTGGACGTGCCCGGAGTGCTTCTTTTGAATGCCTTTTTCCGCTGACCGGGTTTAGAGCCTTTGAATCCGGCATTAACTACCGTATCTTCAGTATTATCGCTGTTAATGCGACACTTATGTTTGTTGCGACGTGACCTTCTATTGCCGACCTTGGTATCCGAAGTACCATGGTTCTTTGACATATTGTTACTGCAAGCCAGCCAGCTGTCTTCTCCCGCACAAAAGCGGGTCATGAGTGTCGTGAGGGCTGCCATAGATTTCGGCTTTTCCTGACCAAGGTGCCGGGCTAGCCACTCGTCGCGAATGTTGTATTTGAAAGCTGCTAAGGCCTCTGCATCCGGACAATCGACGATTTGATTTTTCTTTGTTAGGAACCGAGTCCAGAATTGCCTGGCCGATTCTTCTGGTTGCTGAATTATGTGGCTCAAGTCATCGGCATCTGGTGGTCGCACATAAGTGCCCTGAAATTTGTCAAGGAATGCGGCTTCCAGATCTTCCCAACAGCTAATGGACTCTGCTGGCAGGCTATTAAGCCAATGCCGCGTTGGTCCTTTGAGCTTTAGTGGGAGGTATTTGATGGCGTGTAAGTCATCACCGCGGGCCATGTGGATGTGGAGGAGGTAATCCTCGATCCATACTGCATGATCTGTTGTGCCGTCGTATGATTCAATATTTACAAGTTTGAAACCTTCTGGGATTTGATGATCCATTACTTCATCTGTGAAGCATAAGGGGTGTGCGGCGCCCCTGTATTGGGCTATATCGCGATGCAACTCGAATGGGTCTTGCCCGTTGTGTTCGGCCCGACCGGATTTACTTTTACTGTATTCGGCGTGACGTTTATCGTCTTGCATAGTGGCGTGCCCTCGTGATCCGTAGATTGATCTTGCATGTTTTGCTTTGTCCTCCAATACGTCCCGCAGGTCTGGTGTGTTTCCCCATGCTTTTTTATTTGAATGGCGTCGGGGTGCGGGTTGAGTTTTTGGCTGGAATGCCTCTCTATCACGGCCACGAGGTGGCCGATCAGCCGCGTCATACGCTTCTTCCTCCAGTCGAGGTAGCAACCTGCATTTTGGGTAACTCTTGGAGGGGCGCTCGAGTTTATATTCCTCGGCCGCGAGGACTTCAGTCCGTCTGTCAGCTAGCAGATCTTGATCAGCTTGAAGCTGCTGCTGCTTTTTCTTAAGGCTATTTGCCGTGGCCATAAGCCGGCGCTTGAAGCGCTCTTGTTCGATGGGATCCTCTGGCACGGCGAATTTGTCATCGCCTAGGCTTGCCTCGTCTTCGGATGGGGGCATGTAATTATCATCCTCTGCTTCTCCATCTGCCGCTCTCTTAGGAGGGCTGGCTCTTCCATCCTCCTGCTCTAACTCTTGCTGGAGGGGGTTATTGTTGTCTTCGGCACTATCCGGAGATTTATTACCTCCTGTGCCGGTGTCACCACTTTTGGTTTGGCGGGACTTAGAGCGGCGCCGCTGACGTCGGTGTTTGGGTTGCTTCTTGGAGGGGTCATCCTCTACTGTCTCATCGCCATTGCCTTCTTTGGGTGTATCCACCATGTATATATCGTATGATGAGGTGGCTGTCCAGTGCCCTGTGGGCAGTGGTTCCTCTTCATCTCCCGCATCGTCATCCATACCGTCGATGTCTTCGGAGTCGAAGTCGAGCATGTCGGTTAAGTCATCGACAGTGGCTACTAAGTGGGTGGTGGGTGGGCCACGAATTTCTTCGTCGTCCGCATCCCAGTCCGGCCGGACATAGTTCGGCCAGGATCCTCCTGACAAGGAGAGAGACCTTAATGAGTTCAGTATGTCGCCGAAGGGCGAGTGCTGAAAGATATCCGCGGAGGTAAACTCCATGATCGGCGCCCAATCAGATTCGATAGGAATGGGCGCAGGCGGTTCAGAGTCCGTGGCCAGAGAAAGATCCGGCAGTTTAACAATACGGCTCTCGTGCATGGTAAGGTCGATGTTCAGCTCGATCGCCGCTGAGGGTAAGGCCTCCGTGGCGGGGTCTATCCACCCGTCCATGGACGGCGCAGCTGGTTCCGAATTGAGGGTTGGAGCGACTGCCGGTGCGATCTCCTTAACACTGTCTGATGGTAGAGCTAAATTGTACTCATCGTGACCGCGTGACGCGCAAGGCAGAGGCTCGAATCCGTCGAAGATCAAATCTCCGCGGACGTCGGCCATGTAGTTTAAGCTTCCAAACCTGACCTGGTGGCCAGGGGCGTAGCTTTCAATCTGCTCCAGATGGCCAAGCGAATCGGCCCGCAGTGCAAAGCCGCCGAATACAAAGATCTGTCCGGGGAGGAAAGTCTCACCCTGGACTGCATCACTATCGATGATAGTAGGAGCCATCAAGCCTAACGGCGATGACACAGAGGAACTCTCAATGAAAGCACCAATGTCGGTGTCAAAACCGGCGGATCTCGGGTAGGGGGTCCCGAACTGTGCGTCTAAGGCGCATGGTAACAGGAGGCAGGGAACATGATGTTTTACCCAGGTTCGGGCCCTCTTGATGGAGGTAAAACCCTACGTCCTGCTTGATTAATATTGATGATATGGGTAGTACAAGAGTAGATCTACCACGAGATCAGAGAGGCTAAACCCTAGAAGCTAGCCTATGGTATGATTGTATGTTGTAGTTGTTCTGTCCTACGGACTAAAACCCTCCGGTTTATATAGACACCGGAGAGGGTTAGGGTTACACAAGGTCGGTTACAAAGGAGGAGATATCCATATCCGTACTGCCTAGCTTGCCTTCCACGCCAAGTAGAGTCCCATCCGGACACAGACGAAGTCTTCAATCTTGTATCTTCAAAGTCCAATAGTCCGGCCAAAGGATATAGTCCGGCTGTCCGGAGACCCCTAATCCAGGACTCCCTCAGAGAGTTTCGTCAGCACGACGAGGTGATGACGGTGATGATGAAGCTACCGGAACAGGGCTTCGCCTAAGCACTGCAACGATATGACCGAGGTGGATTATGGTGGAGGGGGGCACCGCACACGGCTAAGACAATTGTCAACTTGTGTGTCTATGGGGTGCCCCCTCCCCCGTATATAAAGGAGTGGAGGAGGGGGGACCTCTATGGTGCGCCCTGGAGGAGTCCTACTCCCATCGGGAGTAGGATTCCCTCCTTCCCTAGTTGGACTAGGAGAGGAAGGAAGGGGAAGGAAGGAGGAAGGAAAGGGGGGCGGCCCCCACCCAATTCGGATTGGGCTTGGGGGGGGGGGGCGCCCCCACCTACGCTTCCTTCTCCTCTCTCCCACTAAGGCCCAATAAGGCCCATATACTTTCCAGGTGGTTTCGGTAACCTCCCGATACTTCGTTATATTCCCGAACTCACCCGGAACCATTTCGATGTCCAAACATGGGCTTCCAATATATTGATCTTTATGTCCCGACCATTTCGAGACTCCTCGTCATGCCCGTGATCACATCCGGGACTCCGAACAACCTTCGGTACATCAAAACACATAAACTCATAATACCGATCGTCACCGAACGTTAAGCGTGCGGACCCTGCGGGTTCGAGAACTATGTAGACATGACCGAGACTCATCTTCGGTCAATAACCAATAGCAGAACCTGGATGCTCATATTGGTTCTACATATTCTAAGAAAATCTTTATCGGTCAAACCGCATAACAACAAACGTTGTTCCCTTTGTCATCGGTATGTTACTTGCCCGAGATTCGATCATCGGTATCTCAATACCTAGTTCAATCTTATTACCGGCAAGTCTCTTTACTCGTTCCGTAATGCTACATCCCGTAACTAACTCATTAGTCACTGTAAGTGCATCTAGTGCCACCCCTAGTTGGTTTTGGAGTATTGACGACAAACCTAGTTGAGGGACTAATGTGTTTGTGAGAATTGCAGGATAACACAGGTAGAAGTCCCTCATTGATTCGGTTTTCCTACCAGAGACGACCCCTAAAAATATATGAAGACATTGAAGTCAAAGGTGGTATGCGAAGATATTCACATTGAAGACTATGACAAGAGAAGACATCGCATGAAGCCTATGGAGCTCGAAGACTTAGATCTTTCGTAGTTCTTTTTCTTCTTTGTTGAGTCATAGGAACCACCGTACTGTTAAGTGGGGTCCAAGAGAACCAGTCAGAATGACTGAAGTGATGCTTAACCAAAACCTATGTCTTCGAGTGAAGACTATGAGAGCGAATCTTGTCCAGAGTCGGACAAGTCAGCTTTGCTTGTAGCCCAAGTAAAGTTGCCGTGTGTGTTTGAAATCTGACCGTTGGAACACGTGTCAGTTCCTTAGTGACCCAGGGTCATTTCGGACAAATCAGGTCGGGTTGCCTAGTGGCTATAAATAGCCCACCCCCTACAACCATAAACGGTTGGCTGCTCAGAGTTAGAGTACGGCTTTTGTCGTTTGAGAGCAACCCACCTCGAAGCCTTTGAGAGAGAATTCCTTGCGAGGATAAAGCCCTAACCACCCAGAGCCAAAGAGTGTTAGGCATCACTTAAGTCTTCTTGTCTGTGTGATCTGAAGACTTATTACACTTGAGGACTGTGAATCCTCCAGCCGTTAGGCGTCGCGTTCTGAGCATCCAAGAGTCATTGTGGATCGCCGGTGAACGAAGTCTGTGAAGGTTTGGGAGTCTACCTTGAAGACTTACCAGAGTGATTGGGCGAGGTCTGTGTGACCTTAGCTCAAGGGGAATACGGTGAGGACTGGTGTCCTGAGCTGCGTGTTCAGGACTGGGTGTCCGGGACTGTGTGTCCTCAGGTTTAAATACCTAGCCGCCCTAACCAGACGTACAGTTGTCACAGCAACTGGAACTGGTCTAACAAATCATTGTCTTCAACGAGTCACTGGTTTCATCCTTCCCTTCCCTTTACTTACTGTTGGTCCTTGTGAAGTCATTGTATGATTGCATTATCTTTTGTCTTCACTGAGTGACTGCTTGTTCTGATTGGCTTCATAATATCTTCCTACCTGATCCTTACTACCTAGCTGCTATAGTCATTGTGCTTTCACTTCATTGAATACTTGACTATGGTCTTGCCTAGTGTAGTCTACCTTCCGCTGCATGGTAATAGGTTTATTTCTATCGTTTGTCTTCGAAACTTCCACGTTTTGAAGACTTTCATAAAAATCGCCTATTCACCCCCCTCTAGTCGATATAACGCACTTTCAATTGGTATCAGAGCAAGGTACTCCCTTGTTCTGTGTGATTCGGTTTAACCACCTGGAGTCTTAGCTATGTCGACTGCAGGGATAATTAAAGTCTCCGCTGTGTGCCCCGTCTTCGATGGAACTGAATATCCCTACTGGAAGAATAAGATGCGCATGCATCTTGAAGCCATTGACGTCGACCTATGGTATGTCGTTAAGAACGGCGTTCCCAAGGCTAGAGAAGGTGTCACTGCTGCTGACGTCAAGAAGTTCGTTCAGCCGGACTCTACTGCCAAGAATATCATTTGTGGTCATCTGACCAAAGGACAGTATGGCCGCGTGAGTGCTTTGGAAACATCTAAGCTAGTCTGGGACTGGGCTCTCCAAGGTCAACGAAGGCGTCTCAACCCCAGAGAGATCAGAGAATCAGTGTCCTTCGCAACCTCTTTCACCGCTTCAGAGAAATGACATGAGAATGTCCAGCTCACGTTTGATCGACTCACTGACATCACAAATGAACTTCAAGCCCTCGGCGCTACTGAGATCACCAAGCATGAAATCGTCAAGACACTCCTGAGATCACTTGACAGTTCGTTTGACACCCTAGCCCTGATGATTCAAGAACGTCCTGATTTCAAGACACTCGATCCGTCTGACATACTTGAGAGGCTCAACACACACGAGTTTCAGCTTTCTGAGAAAAGAGACATCTACGGTCCCAACTATGGGCGAACTCGTGCCTTGAAGGCAAAAGCTGTCTCCTCATCTGAAGAAGAATCTGACAGCAGTTCTGATGATCCTGAAGACATTGGAAAGGAGCTTGCTATGCTTGTGAAGAAGTTCCAAAAATTCACCAAGAAGAAAGGCTTCAGAAAGTCTTCACGATCAAGCTCAAGGAATGATGAAGCTTCTGCTCATGACTACAAGAAGAAAACATGCCACAAGTGCAAGAAACCTGGCCACTACATCTCTGAGTGTCCGCAGTGGGACATTGAGAACAAGAAGAAAAAGAAGAGCAAGGAGTATGATTCTGATGACAAGAAGAAGAAGAAATACTCAAAGTCTTCTTCCAAGTCCTCCTCAAAGTCTTCATCACACAAGAAGAGCTCATCTGGCAAGGCATGTGCGTTTGTTGGCAAGGAAATGGATTCAGAGGAGGAGTCCGCTTCTGAGGAGGCGGAGGTGGAGTCTGAGGAGGAGTCCGATTCTGGCGTTGTGAGTCTGGCTACAACATACGTTGCCAAGTCCATCTTCAACACTGAAGACAATGACTCCATCACCGACACCGATGCAAATGACAAGGACTACTCCGCTCCTACCTACTGCTTCATGGCACGCGGTGCCAAGGTAAACACACGCACTACTCACTATCAAACATCTAGTGACGATGACTCTGATTGTGGTTCCAAACCCAGCTACAAAACACTCGCTAAAATTGCAACTAAACAACAGAAAACCATGGGACACATTCAAAAACTGTTAGACAAAAGCGATTATCTGTTAGACGCTGAAATGACTCGATCTCAGTCCTTAATTGAAGACATAAAAAATCTTCACGTTAAGTATGAGGAACTTGAAAGTCGTCATGAAACGCTCTCAACAGCTGATGAAAGGCTTTCCTATGATTATCTTCAAAGGAAGCAAGAACTTGAGAAATTGAGAGCGGCTCATGAAGATCTACAAAAGGAAAATGAGTCACTTCGCGCGAACAGATCAGTTCAGCTCAGGAAAGATTTGAACCACCATGTCTTAAATGCATTGAGCGTGATAATGCTACCTATGTTGCTGAATGTTCTACTACTACTACTGTTGAAATATCTTCAACTGTTATGTGGTAACTAACCCCTCCTGAAACGCCCTCGATGCGGCTATATCTCCCACATGTCGAAGCACGACTTAGAGGCATAACCGCATTGAAAGCAATGTCGCAAGTGAGGTAATCTTCACACAACCCATGTAATACATAAGGGAAAGAGATATAGTTGGCTTACAATCGCCACTTCACACAATTACATGAATAAAGCATTACAACATTCAAATGCAATCACGGTCCGACTACGGAACCAAAATAAAAGAAGAACCCCAAATGCGACACGGTCCCCGATCGACCCCAACTGGGCTCCACTACTGATCAACTAGAACGAAACAACACAAAGGACAAGATCTTCATCGAGCTCCTCCTGAGCTTGGTTGCGTCATATGCACGGTCTCATCGACACCTGCAAGCTAGTTTTGGAAGTATCTGTGAGCCACGGGGACTCAGCAATCTCGCACCCTCGCGATCAAGACTATTTAAGCTTATGGGTAAGGTAAAGGTAAGAGGTGGAGCTGCAGCAAGCGACTAGCATATATGGTGGCTAACATACGCAAAGGAGAGCGAGAAGAGAAGGCAAAGCACGGTCGATAAAGTATGATCAAGAAGTGATCCTAAAACAACCTACGTCAAGCATAACTCCAACACCGTGTTCACTTCCCGGACTCCGCCGGAAAGAGACCATCACGGTTACACACGCGGTTGATGTATTTTAATTAAGGTCAACTTCAGGTTTTCTACAACCGGACGTTAACAAATTCCCATCTGCCCATAACCGCGGGCACGACTTTCAAAAGTTCAAATCCCTGCAGGGGTGTCCCAACTTAGCCCATCACAAGCTCTCATGGTCAACGAAGGATATTCCTTCTAGCGGGAAGACCCAATCAGACTCGGAATCCCGGTTACAAGACATTTCGACAAGGTAAAACTAAACCAGCAACACCGCCCGAATGTGCCGACAAATCCCGATAGGAGCTGCACATATCTCTTTCTCAGGGCACACCGGATTGTCTAAACTTTCGGTAGGCCAGCCCAGAGTTGCCCCTGGTGGCCACTGGCAGCTGACAAGTTGGACCAACACTCAAAGGAGCACTGGCCCGGGGGTTTAAAATAATGATGACCCTTGGGCGCGCGACCCCCAAGGGAAAAGAAAAGGCTAGGTGGCGAATGGTAAAACCAATGTTGGGCGTTGCTGGAAGAGTTTTATTCAGGGTGAACTGTCAAGGGGTTCCCATTATTACCCAACCGCGTAAGGAACGCAAAATCCGAGGAACATAACACCGATATGACGGAAACTAGGGCGGCAAGAGTGGAACAAAACACCAGGCATAAGGCCGAGCCTTCCACCCTTTACCAAGTATATAGATGCATTAATTAAATAAGATATATTGTGATATCCCAACAAGTAAACATGTTCCAACAAGGAACAACATCTCCATGTTCCAACAAGGAACAAACTTCAATCTTCACCTGCAAATAACAACGCTATAAGAGGGGCTGAGCAAAGCGGTAACATAGCCAAACAACGGTTTGCTAGGACAAGGTGGGTTAGAGGCTTGGTTCAACAATATGGGAGGCATGATAAGCAAGTGGTAGGTATCGCAGCATAGGCATAGCAAAAGAGCGAGCATCTAGCAAAGCAAAGATAGAAGTGATTTCGAGGGTATGATCATCTTGCCTGAAATCCCGCAAAGAAGAAGAACGAGTCCATGAAGAAGACAAACGAGCGTAGATGAATGGGTCCTCACAAACACGACTTTACCGGAACCAACCCAAAGAAGTAAACACCGGAAAGAAACACACAACATAGTAAACAGCCAACACATGAACATGGTATGATATGCGGGATGCGGGATGCGATGCATATGCATGATTGGACAAGGAATGCATGAAACTGGCCTCAACATGGAAATCCAAGAGTGCCACTGGAAAGAGGAGATGATTTCGGTTGAAATCGATATAAAGAACGCCGGAATCGGATGCACGGTTTGGAAATGGCAAGCAAAACAAATATGGCGACGATCTGCGATAAACAACAAGTAGCCATCTAAATGCATCAAGATAATTATGCTACAACACTCAAACATGGCAACAAAATACATGTCAGGGATCCACTCATGATGCTTGACAAAAGATGAACACTGAGCTACGACTAATTCATCCAATAACAGGTTCAAACAAGCATGGCAAAAGTGCAATTGGTAAACATGTTTCAGACTTAGTGAAATTAACACTTGTCTGGAATTTCAGATCAGGTAGCACACTTTGGAGCATGAAAACTATATGCTACAGGAACTTAACATGGCAAAGCAAGGCATGGCATGGAGCTACTCAAAGAGCTTAACAAAAGTCCCTTAGTGAGCCAAAAGGGATCAGAAAATACAATTGCAAGCATGTGAACATGGCAAAAACATAATCAGACTCTCAGACTTGGTGAAAAACTGGAGCGTGCAAATCAGATATCAAGTAGGCATGTTTACGAGCTCGACGCACTCACTACAGAGCGAGGCATGACAATCTAAGCATACACCCATCAAGAATACACATTATATAAGCTAGACATGGTAAGAACAATAACATAGCATGCACGGATCAACTACAACATCCTCAGCAAAATCGCTAACAAGTAGACAATCTGCCCAGATTCACGAAATAGCAAAAGTAGAGCTCGATTGACTCAACATAGGGTGCTCCATAAATGCAAACAAAGACATGGATGGATAGAGCACCACAAGATTAACAAATCATCCTTACTGATCATCCTCAAAAGAGGCAAGGATCACTAGGAAACAACATGAACATATGGCATAATGATAAGAACAGATCAAGGACTTAGTGGAATTGCTATGTCCATGAAATCAGCATTAACGAATGCACCACTTTGCAAGCTTGTGCTAGTCACCACACACATCACAAAAATACATGGGTTGCACCTCTGGATAGATGGCAAAACATATAACAAAACTCATGTAGAGCTCATGGGCATATCATGCACACATTAATCATGGCAAAAATGACAAATAGCTATTTGGTGCAGCAGATCTGACAATTAACTCAAATAGCACTCTTCCAACAGCATTTCGGACATCAAGATGAGCTCAAATGAAAATGATGCAATGAGATGAAATGATGTACTCTCTGAGACGAACATTTTGATATGCTAAACGCGCAAAACGGAGCTACGGGTGCAAAGTTACGGCACGATGAACATGGGCATATGAATCTGGGAATTTCGGGGACTTTGTGAAATTATACCTCTGCGAAAAGTCAACGCGGGATGAGGATATCCAGGACGTGGGGAAGGAGCCGTTTGGTTGGAGGGATGGGTGGATCTGATCCACCCTCACTAGATCTGGCCGGAGTTGACTCCGGTGAGGGCGAGCGTGAACTCCGGCGAGGAGCGCGGAAGCCGAGGCGGCGGCGCACGGCACCCGAGGCAGCGGGGCACGACGAGCGAGGCGGCGGCGAGCGCGGCGCACGGCGCGCGGCGGCGCATCTCACCAGGCGGCGGCGCAGGAGACATGGCGGCGGCCGGCGGGAAGGGGCGCGGCCCACAAGCGCGGTGGCGGCGCTCGGGCAAGGCGAGGCGAGGCGGCGGAGGGAGACGCGCGGCCCGGATGGCGGTGGGGAGGGCCCGCCCTGGGCTGGTACGGGCCTCACGCGGTGGAGGGCGCCGGTGTGGCGATGTGGCGCGCCGTGAGCGGGAGGCGGCGCACTGACGTGGCGGCGCTCCATTGGTCGAAGCGATGTGGCGGCGGCGGTGGACGCGTCCGCCGGTGAACGGACATGTCCGGCGGCGCGGAGGGAGGTGAGATCTAGGGTTTGATCTGCGCGGATTTTCGGGGGGAGACACAAATATATAGGTAGAGGGAGCTAGGAGAGTCCAAATGAGGTGCGGTTTTCGGCCACGCGATCGTGATCGAACGACCGAGATGATGGAGGAGGTTTAGGTGGGTTTTGGGCCACTTTCGAGGGGTGTTGGGCTGCAACACATACGAGGCCTTTTCGGTCCCTCGGTTAACCGTTGGAGTATCAAACGAAGTCCAAATGGTACGAAACTTGACAGGCGGTCTACCGGTAGTAAACCAAGGCCGCTTGGCAAGTCTCGGCCCAATCCGGAAATGTTTAATCCCCACACACGAGAAGAAGGTAGAAATGACCACCGGAGGAGAACGGAGCGCCGGAATGCAAAACGGACAACGGGGAAAATGCTCGGATGCATGAGACAAACACGTATGCAAATGAAATGCACATGATGACATGATATGCAATGCATGACACGCAAGAAATGACAAGGCAACAACAGAGAAAAACTGGAGGACACCTGGCACATCGGTCTCGGGGCGTTACAACACTCCACCATTACGAGAGGATATCGTCCCAAGATCTAGAATGGCACCGGAGGGAAAACGGAAGAGAAAGAGAAGAGGTAAAACTAAGTTGCTTCTTTGACAAACGAGTGAAACCACGAGCCTTGAGAGGTTGAACAAATTGAAAAGAATAATGCAACGGAGATGAACAAAGTGGAAAACACTCCGTTAGAAAAGAGGAACAAGGAAGAACAGCTTCGGGCAGCACTCCGATTGAAAAGAAAATGAATTGAATAAGAACTTGGTAAGATGAGAAGATACTTGATGAAATCACAACACACCGCCTCCAGAACTATTGAATGAATGCAACAAGGGGTAAGAAAGATCTCAGACAGTACTCCGGTTGAAAAGAGGTGCAAGGCTTGATAAGGCGAAAAGAACTTGAGCAAAAGGTCACAACACTCCGGTTAAATGGATAAGCACGAAAAGAAGATGATCTTTGACAAAACGAGATGATGGTAGAAAAGAGCAACATCACAATGCCTCCGGGAGAAAGAATAGAAGCTAGATCGTTGGAAAAGAAAGAATTGAGAAGAAAATGACAACTTCTGCCACAATTTAGCTTGGAAAAAACACCCTTCCAAGAAAAATATAACGGAGTTGTTGTAAAACCAACAACGAAAAGAATAAGCTTGATATGGTCTTATGGAATACATCTCAAATTATGAGGTGACAACCAGCCACTAACAAAACCAAAGATTGGATTGATATCAACAAGGAGACGAGAAACTTATTCACCGGGAGGATAAATGAAGAACTTGGGTCATTTATGAGCACCATATAACAACAATCCTCAGGGAAGGCTTTAGGTGAAATATAACCCAAGATAATTCCAACGAAGAGGTTGATGGATTTAAAATATCTCATACTTGATAACTTGTGAATCGTGAAAAACATGAACTCAAATTATCAAGAATGCCATAATACCACCTCCAAAGATAAGGGAGAACAATTGCACTCCGGATTGCAAGATGAAGAAAAAACTTGAGCTCCTTTTGAAAGAATCTTGATGAGCACTTCGAGAAAGATTTAAATCCTCGATGACCAGTCATGTAAAGCCTCGTTGAAGAACTCCGGTAAGAAAAGAATGAACAACCAAAATGAAGGATAAAAGAATAAGGTTGAGCCTTGCAATGATTTAGATGGGTCTCCTCCGTGATAATTAGAGCTTGGAACTCCGGGAAAGAAAAACGAGTACTTGAAAACCAGGAATTTAATTATCGTGAACAAACTCCGAAGGAAGGAATTGATCACTTGGGTGAAACAAGAATAAGAATTACATTATGCGTATCCTTCACCAATTAAATTGATGACAACCAATGGAACTGGCATACTACTTATTCTCGTAGAAAGGATTAAGATAGATAATGCGCAAACTTGAAGAGGCCTTCGATGATCCACCGGTAGGATTTGAAAGAACGGAAGTATGATAACGTAAGAAGAGGAATCTTGAACAAACCACTGTAAGAATTGAAATGAACGAAGAGAAGATAAAGAAACACCGGGAAGAATTATAAAATGAACGAAGATGCTTGAGAGGATTTAGATACATGAGAACGAAGAGATCGAGAACTGATTAGAGGATAGTTGATCGATGCACCGGTAAGATTAGGAGAACGATAACTGAAAGCTGGGAATGAATAATTATGAGATGATGGGCTCCGGAGAATCAAACTGAAAATACTCTGAATTACTCCGGATGGGTGAAAAGAATTCTAACAATCGAAAACAATTATGAGAGGATGGCCTTGAACTAGAACCACAAATCTTGAAGAGAATGGAGCAAGATTAAGAGAAAAACTTCTTCGGTCTTCAAATGACGACGAGAAACACCACCGTGAATTGTTGAGGCACTCCGGAATGAATAATGGAAAGGTTGAGCCAACAATGAAAAGAATTTGAAAGATCTTGGATAAAAACATATGACTGATGATGAATCATTCTTACGTCAAAACTTCGAAAAGAATTTGAGGATAGCTCCGGACAAATAAGAAGAGTCAGGTAAGATCCTGGGAAAAAACCTGTGGGTTAGGTCCCACTCAAAAGAAACACCGTAGAACGATTTAAAAGAGGGAATGCACCGGTTGAATTAAATGGCTAGAATGAGATAACATCCTCAAAAGAGTTTAAACGAATGTAGAGTGGAAACACGAATCTTCGAGATATCTTGAGCACTCCGGAATAATTGAATAGCGAGAAGTGGATGATTAAGAGGTGCACCGGCATAAGAATAACATTGGGCAAAATGAAAGGACTAAGCTCAATACCAAGGCTTGAATTGAATCCACCGGAGAAGAAAGAGAATGAATAATGATGAACTAGAAGCTCCGTTAGCAACTGCATGATAAATCACCGGATCGAAACTTGAAAGAAAAGGATGAAGAGGCTTCACATGAATAACATGGATAGTTGATTTAGGAATCTGAGTCCTCAAAGAAAAAGGGTGGGAGGGTGGGAAAACAAAGACAATTTGGAGACGGATGAAACCAACACCGTTGAGAAGAACTGATAATTGATCTTGCGAATGTTGAAGTGATCGGATCCACTTCAAGAGGAACACACCGGTAGAAAAGAATTTTAGATGACAATCTCGATGACCAAGAAGGATTAGTATTCACATAGAAGTATGAGAACACCATTTGGGGAAGGTATGGAATCAACATTTGACTTCGAAGCAACTCGAATACCACAACTCAAAACAAAAACAATGGATTGGCTTGCAAAATAAGCCGGAACAAACATATGATAGAGATTTCGTCCGAAGTTTTCATGGTGAGGCCTACACGGGCTCGATCGTACAGCACCATCATGTACAAGGCAGTGCACATGACATACGAAGCGTCCCCGAGTCGGCATAGCCAAGGACTCTTTAAGACACAACGAGACCACTGTAAAACCAACCGTGAATAGGCGGACCACTAGACGTCGAACCCCAATTTCATATCATACATCTGTCGGAAAGATATCCTAAGAGCTACTTGAATTCCCACTTATAAACTCCCGAAACTTTCCGGTTATGCAATCAGGTGTTGGGGATACAGGGGAAGCATAATATCTCACCCAAATCTAGCAAATCCTACATCCAGCTGTATCCATCCTTCAACACATAACCAAGAAACCTTCGGAAATCATCTACCTCAACCTTCAAAAAGCATCCGTTACACGAGTTATGGCAATACTCCCGAACTCCCGCCCCAGTACTGGGTGGCGTCGAGGTTATCTCACCAATGAACTGCATAAAAGAGATTTTCGATGTCGGCGTACTAAACTCAGGTATTCCAGAACTGCAACGATAAAATTGTGACGACAACACCTCAGAGCTCAACTCCCCAGGACACTGCCACAACCCCTAAATGACAGGAGGCACCAAGAACAATGTTCTCGTCACAAAACCATCGAAACGATTCCAAGATACCCGCGAGATCCTAATTTTTTTAGTGAAATTTGAGAAGAGAAGAGTCAAAACTCTACGTCAGGATGTCTTACCAGAGCGATGAGGAGACTGGGGAGTAAAAAGAATTCCTAAACTCTCTGATATATAATTCCTAAATGACTCAAAACATTTTTCTAGACTCAACAATGGTTGCTAAAAACGACCAAGCAGTGGGGGCTCCTAAGGTCGGGGAAGGCTCTGATTACCAACTTGTGAAACGCCCTCGATGCGGCTATATCTCCCACGTGCGAAGCACGACTTAGAGGGCATAACCGCCATTGAAAGCAATGTCGCAAGTGAGTAATCACACAACCCATGTAATACATAAGGGAAAGAGATACATAGTTGGCTTACAATCCCCACTCACACAATTAACATGATAAATCATTACAACATTCAAATGCAATTCACGTCCGACTACGAACCAAAATAAAAGAAGAACCCCAAATGCGACACGGTCCCCGATCGACCCCAACTGGCTCCACTACTGAATCAACCTAGAAAGAAACAACACAAAAGGACAAGATCTTTCATCGAGCTCCTTTCTAGAGTCGGACAAGTTAGCTTTTCTTGTAGCCCAAGTAAAGTTGCCGTGTGTGTTTGAAATCTGACCGTTGGAACACGTGTCAGTTCCTTAGTGACCCAGGGTCATTTCGGACAAATCAGGTCGGGTTGCCTAGTGGCTATTAATAGCCCACCCCCTACAACCATAAATGGTTGGCTGCTCAGAGTTAGAATACAGCTTTTGTCGTTTGAGAGCAACCCACCTCGAAGCCTTTGAGAGAGAATTCCTTGCGAGGATAAAGCCCTAACCACCCAGAGCCAAAGAGTGTTAGGTATCACTTAAGTCTTCATGTCTGTGTGATCTGAAGACTTATTACACTTGAGGACTGTGAATCCTCCAGCCGATTAGGCGTCACGTTCTAAGCATCCAAGAGTCATTGTGGATCGCCGGTGAACAAAGTCTGTGAAGGTTTGGGAGTCTACCTTGAAGACTTACCAGAGTGATTGGGCGAGGTCTATGTGACCTTAGCTCAAGGGGAATACGGTGAGGACTGGGTGTACTGAGCTGCGTGTTCAGGACTGGGTGTCCGGGACTGTGTGTCCTCAGGTTTAAATACCTAGCCGCCCTAACCAGACGTACAGTTGTCACAGCAACTGGAACTGGTCTAACAAATCATTGTCTTCAACGATTCACTGGTTTCATCCTTCCCTTCCCTTTACTTACTGATTGGTTCTTGTGAAGTCATTGTATGATTGCATTATCTTTTGTCTTCACTGAGTGACTGCTTGTTCTGATTGGCTTCATAATATCTCCTACCTGATCCTTACTACCTAGCTGCTATAAGTCATTGTGCTTTCACTTCATTGAATACTTGACTATGGTCTTCCTAGTGTAGTCTACCTTCCGCTGCATGGTAATAGGTTTATTTCTATCGTTTGTCTTCGAAACCTCCACGTTTTGAAGACTTTCATACAAATGGCCTATTCACCCCCCCTCTAGTCAATATAACGCACTTTCAATTGGTATTAGAGCAAGGTACTCCCTTGTTCTATGTGATTCGGTTTAACCACCTGGAGTTTTAGCTATGTCGACTGCAGGGATAATTAAAGTCTCCGCTGCGTGCCCCGTCTTCGATGGAACTGAATATCCCTACTGGAAGAATAAGATGCGCATGCATCTTGAAGCCATTGACGTCGACCTATGGTATGTCATCAAGAACGGCGTTCCCAAGGCTGGAGAAGGTGTCACTGCTGCTGATGTTAAGAAGTTCATTCAACTGGACTCTACTGCCAAGAATATCATCTGTGGTCATCTGACCAAAGGACAGTATGACCGCGTGAGTGCTTTGGAAACATCTAAGCTAGTATGGGACTGGCTCTCCAAGGTCAACGAAGGCGTCTCAACCCAGAGAGATCAGAGAATCAATGTCCTTCGCAACCTCTTCAACCGCTTCAAGAGAAATGACAATGAGAATGTCCAGCTCACGTTTGATCGACTCACTGACATCACAAATGAGCTTCAAGCCCTCGGCGCTACTGAGATCACCAAGCATGAAGTCGTCAAGACACTCCTGAGATCACTTGACAGTTCGTTTGACACCCTAGCCCCGATGATTCAAGAACGTCCTGATTTCAAGACACTCGATCCGCCTGACATACTTGAGAGGCTCAACACACACGAGTTTCAGCTTTCTGAGAAAAGAGACATCTACGGTCCCAACTATGGGAGAACTCGTGCCTTGAAGGAAAAAGCTGTCTCCTCATCTGAAGAAGAATCTGACAACAGTTCTGATGATCCTGAAGACATTGGAAAGGAGCTTGCTATGCTTGTGAAGAAGTTCCAAAAATTCACCAAGAAGAAAGGCTTCAGAAAGCCTTCACGGTCAAGCTCAAGGAATGATGAAGCTTCTGCTCATGACTACAAGAAGAAAACATGCCACAAGTGCAAGAAACCTGGCCACTACATCTCTGAGTGTCCGCAGTGGGACATTGAGAACAAGAAGAAAAAGAAGAGTAAGGAGTATGATTCTGATGACAAGAAGAAGAAGAAATACTCAAAGTCTTCTTCCAAGTCCTCCTCAAAGTCTTCATCACACAAGAAGAGCTCATCTGGCAAGGCACGTGCATTTGTTGGCAAGGAAATGGATTCAGAGGAGGAGTCCGCTTCTGAGGAGGCGGAGGTGGAGTCTGAGGAGGAGTTCGATTCTGGCGTTGCGAGTCTGGCTACAGCATGCGTTGCCAAGTCCATCTTCAACACTGAAGACAATGACTCCATCACCGACACCGATGCAAATGACAAGGACTACTCCGCTCCCACCCACTGCTTCATGGCACGCGGTGCCAAGGTAAACACACGCTCTACTCACTATCAAACATCTAGTGACGATGAGTCTGATTGTGGTTCCAAACCCAGCTACAAAACTCTCGCTAAAATTGCAACTAAACAACAGAAAACCATGGAACACATTCAAAAACTGTTAGACAAAAGCGATGATCTGTTAGATGCTGAAATGACTCGATCTCAATCCTTACTTGAAGACATAAAAAATCTTCACGTTAAGTATGAGGAACTTGAAAGTCGTCATGAAACGCTCTCAACAGCTCATGAAAGGCTTTCCTATGATTATCTTCAAAGGAAGCAAGATCTTGAGAAATTGAGAGCGGCTCATGAAGATCTTCAAAAGGAAAATGAGTCTCTTCGCGCCGAACAGATCAGTTCAGCTCAGGAAGGATTTGAACCACCATGTCTTAAATGCATTGAGCGTGACAACGCTACCTCTGTTGCTGAATGTTCTACTACTGCTACTATTGCAATATCTTCAACTGTTGATGTGGTAACTAACCCCTCCTGAAACGCCCTCGATGCGGCTATATCTCCCACATGTCGAAGCACGACTTAGAGGCATAACCGCATTGAAAGCAATGTCGCAAGTGAGGTAATCTTCACACAACCCATGTAATACATAAGGGAAAGAGATATAGTTGGCTTACAATCGCCACTTCACACAATTACATGAATAAAGCATTACAACATTCAAATGCAATCACGGTCCGACTACGGAACCAAAATAAAAGAAGAACCCCAAATGCGACACGGTCCCCGATCGACCCCAACTGGGCTCCACTACTGATCAACTAGAACGAAACAACACAAAGGACAAGATCTTCATCGAGCTCCTCCTGAGCTTGGTTGCGTCATATGCACGGTCTCATCGACACCTGCAAGCTGGTTTTGGAAGTATCTGTGAGCCACGGGGACTCAGCAATCTCGCACCCTCGCGATCAAGACTATTTAAGCTTATGGGTAAGGTAAAGGTAAGAGGTGGAGCTGCAGCAAGCGACTAGCATATATGGTGGCTAACATACGCAAAGGAGAGCGAGAAGAGAAGGCAAAGCACGGTCGATAAAGTATGATCAAGAAGTGATCCTAAAACAACCTACGTCAAGCATAACTCCAACACCGTGTTCACTTCCCGGACTCCGTCGGAAAGAGACCATCACGGTTACACACGCGGTTGATGTATTTTAATTAAGGTCAACTTCAGGTTTTCTACAACCGGACGTTAACAAATTCCCATCTGCCCATAACCGCGGGCACGACTTTCGAAAGTTCAAATCCCTGCAGGGGTGTCCCAACTTAGCCCATCACAAGCTCTCACGGTCAACGAAGGATATTCCTTCTAGCGGGAAGACCCAATCAGACTCGGAATCCCGGTTACAAGACATTTCGACAAGGTAAAACTAAACCAGCAACACCGCCCGAATGTGCCGACAAATCCCGATAGGAGCTGCACATATCTCTTTCTCAGGGCACACCGGATTGTCTAAACTTTCGGTAGGCCAGCCCAGAGTTGCCCCTGGTGGCCACTGGCAGCTGACAAGTTGGACCAACACTCAAAGGAGCACTGGCCCGGGGGTTTAAAATAATGATGACCCTTGGGCGCGCGACCCCCAAGGGAAAAGAAAAGGCTAGGTGGCGAATGGTAAAACCAATGTTGGGCGTTGCTGGAAGAGTTTTATTCAGGGTGAACTGTCAAGGGGTTCCCATTATTACCCAACCGCGTAAGGAACGCAAAATCCGAGAACATAACACCGATATGACGGAAACTAGGGCGGCAAGAGTGGAACAAAACACCAGGAATAAGGCCGAGCCTTCCACCCTTTACCAAGTATATAGATGCATTAATTAAATAAGATATATTGTGATATCCCAACAAGTAAACATGTTCCAAAAGGGAACAACATCTCCATGTTCCAACAAGGAACAAACTTCAATCTTCACCTGCAACTAACAACGCTATAAGAGGGGCTGAGCAAAGCGGTAACATAGGCAAACAACGGTTTGCTAGGACAAGGTGGGTTAGAGGCTTGGTTCAACAATATGGGAGGCATGATAAGCAAGTGGTAGGTATCGCAGCATAGGCATAGCAAAAGAGCGAGCATCTAGCAAAGCAAAGATAGAAGTGATTTCGAGGGTATGATCATCTTGCCTGAAATCCCGCAAAGAAGAAGAACGAGTCCATGAAGAAGACAAACGGGCATAGACGAACGGATCCTCACAAACGCGACTTTACCGGAACCAACCCGAAGAAGCAAACACCGGAAAGAAACACACAACATAGTAAACAACCAACACATGAACATGGTATGATATGCGGGATGCGGGATGCGATGCATATGCATGATTGGACAAGGAATGCATGAACCTGGCCTCAACTTGGAAATCCAAGAGTGCCACTGGAAAGAGGAGATGATTTCAGTTGAGATCGATATAAAGAACGCCGGAATCGGATGCACGGTTTGGAAATGGCAAGCAAAACAAATATGGCGACGGTCTGCGATAAACAACAAGTAGCCATCTAAATGCATCAAGATAATTATGCTACAATACTCAAACATCGCAACAAAATACATGGCAGGTATCCACTCATGATGCTTGACAAAAGATGAACACTGAGCTACGACTAATTCATCCAATAACAGGTTCAAACAAGCATGGCAAAAGTGCAATTGGTAAACATGTTTCAGACTTAGTGAAATTAACACTTGTCTGGAATTTCAGATCAGGTAGCACACTTTGGAGCATGAAAACTATATGCTACAGGAACTTAACATGGCAAAGCAAGACATGGCATGGAGCTACTCAAAGAGCTTAACAAAATTCCCTTAGTGACCTTGAGCCAAAAGGGATCATAGAATACAATTGCAAGCATGTGAACATGGCAAAAACATAATCAGACTCTCAGACTTGGTGAAAAACTGGAGCATGCAAATCAGATATCAACTAGGCATGTTTACGAGCTCGATGCACTCACTACAGAGAAAGGCATGACAATCTAAGCGTACACCCATCAAAAATACACATTATATAAGCTAGACATGGTAAGAACAATAACATAGCATGCACGGATCAACTACAACATCCTCGGCAAAATCGCTAACAAGTAGACAATCTGCCCAGATTCATGAAATAGCAAAAGTAGAGCTCGATTGACTCAAGCTAGGGTGCTCCATAAATGCAAACAAAGACATGGATGGATAGAGCACCACAAGTTTAACAAATCATCCTTACTGATCATCCTCAAAAGAGGCACGGATCACTAGGAAACAACATGAACATATGGCATAATGATAAGAACAGATCAAGGACTTAGTGGAATTGCTAAGTCCCTAAAATCAACATTAACGAATGCACCACTTTGCAAGCTTGTGCTAGTCACCACACATATCACAAAAATACATGGGTTGCACCTCTGGATAGATGGCAAAACATATAACAAAACTCATGTAGAGCTCATGGGCATATCATGCACACATTAATCATGGAAAAAATGACAAATAGCTATTTGGTGTAGCAGATCTGACAATTAACTCAAATAGCACTCTTCCAACAGCATTTCGGGCATCAAGATGAGCTCAAATGAAACTGATGCAATGAGATGAAATGATGTACTCTCTGAGACGAACATTTTGATATGCTAAACGCGCAAAACGGAGCTATGGGTGCAAAGTTATGGCACGATGAACATGGGCATATGAATCTGGGAATTTCGGGGACTTTGTGAAATTATACCTCCGCGAAAAGTCAACGCGGGATGAGGATATCCGGGACGTGGGGAAGGAGCCGTTTGGTTGGAGGGATGGGTGGATCTGATCCACTCTCACCAGATCTGGCCAGAGTTGACTCCGGTGAGGGCGAGGGTGAACTCCGGCGAGGAGCGCGGAAGCCGAGGCGGCGGCGCACGGCACCCGAGGCTGCGGGGCATGACGAGCGAGGCGGCGGCGAGCGCGGTGCACGGCGCGCGGCGGCGCAGCTCACCAGGCGGCGGCGCGGGAGACATGGCGGCGGCCGGCGGGAAGGGGCGCGGCCCACAAGCGCGGTGGCGGCGCTCGGGCAAGGCGAGGCGAGGCGGCGGAGGGAGGCGCGCGGCCCGGATGGCGGCGGGGAGGGCCCGCCCTGGGCCGGGACGGGCCTCGCGCGGTGGAGGGCGCCGGTGTGGCGACGTGGCGCGCCGTGAGTGGGCGCGGGAGGCGGCGCGCTGACGTGGCAGCGCTCCATTGGTCGAAGCGACGTGGCGGCAGCGGTGGACGCGTCCGCCGGTGAACGGACATGTCCGGCGGCGCGGAGGGAGGTGAGATCTAGGGTTTGATCTGCGCGGATTTTCGGGGGGAGACACAAATATATAGGTAGAGGGAGTTAGGAGAGTCCAAATGAGGTGCGGTTTTCGGCCACGCGATCGTGATCGAACGACCGAGATGATGGAGGAGGTTTAGGTGGGTTTTGGGCCACTTTGGAGGGGTGTTGGGCTGCAACACACACGAGCCTTTTCGGTCCCTCGGTTAACTGTTGGAGTATCAAACGAAGTCCAAATGGTACGAAACTTGACAGGCGGTCTACCGGTAGTAAACCAAGGCCGCTTGGCAAGTCTCGGTCCAATCCGGAAATGTTTAATCCCCACACACGAGAAGGTAGAAATGACCACCGGAAGAGAACGGAGCGCCGGAATGCAAAACGGACAACGGGGAAAATGCTCGGATGCATGAGATGAACACGTATGCAAATGAAATGCACATGATGACATGATATGCAATGCATGAGACGCAAGCAATGACAAGGCAACAACAGCGAAAAACTGGAGGACACCTGGCACATCGGTCTCGGGGCGTTACACCTCCGCTGAGGATACCACTGCTATTGTTGATGAGAATGCTAGGTTGAAGACACTGCTTGAAACAGGGATGTACAAAAGTCTCAAAGGGCATCAGACACTATGTGTTGTCCTCAAAAGGCAGATCCTGAACCGAAACCCTAGGAAAGAGGGTGTTGGGTTCGAAAGGAAAATGAATGCTGATGGCTCTTACTGGAAACCTGAGCAGTACCCCAAAACCACATGGGTTGTTGCAAAGGAACCTTCAGCGGATCCATCCACCCTATCTGGCTTCACTTGTGCTAATCCCATTATCATTGATGAATCCTTTGATGCAAACTATAAACTATTTAAGAATCAGAATGGTGAAGTGTTTGCCAGGTATATTGGTACTAACCGCAGGAATGGACCGCCTATGAAGAAGATCTGGGTGCCCAAAAGGTGTTTGGAGAATCTTCCTGTGAATGTCATCATGACACCACAGGTGAAGAAGACAAACCCCAGACCACAGGCTTCGTACGGTCCAAAGGCTTCATACAGACAGAGGACTCACCGGAGTCAAACTAACGCAAATGTTTTGCAGGGAAGCCATACTCAGGCCTATGAATATGAGCGCGGTTCATCAAACCGCCATGTTCATAAGACCAAGAACTATTCTGCTTATTCTTATGAGTACTATTGTCCTCCTGCAAGACTTTTTGCTAGGGCTCCAAAGCCAAAGTTCTCAGATGCTACACTTAGACTTATTGCTTCTAAGCCACCCTTGAAGATGTGAGTGGCTAAGAAAGCTTAACTCTCTTTTGCAGGGAAGGGTCTCCAGCAGAAAACCAAAATCGTGTGACGCTATTTCTGGGGACCTTAAACATCTTGAAGGGCGCAAGATCAAATGCCCGAATGGTCTTATTATGTACTTTGTTCCTGAATCGCTTGCTACTCGCCCTATCAGTCCAAATCTCGATCTAAGCTTTCATAACCCACTGGTTCGTCAAATGTTTTTGCTTCACAATTCTCTTCGTGAAGCCTATCCCCCTAACTGCACTATAGGGTACGACGCCAGCAGCTTCAGAATGGATTATTGATAATGGGTGTACCAATCACATGACTGGCAAGCGAAGCCTTCTCATGGACTCAACTTTACGTCCATCTGACAAAAGTCACATCACATTTGCTGACACTGGTAAAAGCAAGGTATTGGGTCTAGGTAGAGTTGCAATCTCAAAGGACCAACACATGGATAAAAGTCATGCTTGTTGAATCCCTTGGCTTCAACTTAATGTCTGTCTCAATGCTTTGCGATTTAAACATGATTGTGATGTTTGGAAAATATCGTTGCCTTGTTCTAATGGAATCTGACAAGTCTCTAGTGTTTGAAGGGTATCGGAAAGATGATTTGTACGTGGTAGATTTCTCAGCAGGACCACAACTTGCCGTATGTCTTCTAGCAAAAGCTTCAGAATGCTGGCTCTGGCATCGGAGGCTAGGGCATGCTGGCATGAGGAACCTCCACACCCTTGCAAAGAAGAAGCATGTCATAGGCATCGAGGGCGTCAAGTTCAAGAAAGATCACTTATGCGGTGCCTGTGAAGCAGGAAAGATGACGAGGGCCAAGCATCCCTCGAAGACAATCATGACAACGACTCGACCCTTTGAACTGCTCCACATGGATCTTTTCGGTCCCACCCATTACTCAACTCTTACTACTACTGCTTGTCTCTATGGCTTTGTCATTGTTGATGATTATTCCAGATATACTTGGGTGCACATAATCCTCTACAAGACTGAAGTGCAGGATGTCTTCAGACGCTTCGCCAATCGAGCAATGAACAACTATGGCGCCAAGATAAAGCACATCAGAAGTGACAATGGCACTGAATTCAAGAACACTGGCCTTGATACATATCTTGATACTTTGGGCATCACACATGAATTCTCAGCTCCGTACACGCCACAGCAGAATGGCATCGTCGAACGCAAGAACAGAACACTCATTGAGATGGCCCGAACGATGCTTGATGAATACAAGACTCCAAGAAAATTCTGGCCTGAAGCCATTGATACTGCATGCCATACAATCAACCGTGTTTATCTTCACAAGCTTCTGAACAAGACATCTTATGAGCTCCTTACTGGCAATAAGCCAAATGTCAGTTACTTCAGAGTATTTGGCGCCAGGTGCTGGATCAAGGATCCACATCACACTTCAAAATTTGCACCAAAAGCACATGAGGGTTTTATGCTTGGATATGGAAAGGATTCGCACTCCTACAGAGTCTTCAATCTCTTTCATTATAAAGTGGTTGAAACAGTGGATGTGCGGTTCGATGAGACTAACGGTTCACAAAGAGAGCACCTGCCAAATGTGCTAGATGAAGTTCCATCCACTGAATCAATCAAACTTATGGGAACTGGAGAAATCATACCCTTTAAAGCTCAACCTGAAGAGGAACTTATCATCTCCACACCTGATCAACCTGAAGACAGTGCTCAGCCTAAAGACAATCCCTCTAACAATGACAATGATCAGCAAGAGCAAAATCTTCGCCCTGTACATCCTCGTGTTGCCAATGAAGTGCAGATTGAGAGAATAATTGATAGCATCAATGCACCCGGTCCGCTCACTCGTTCAAGGGCAACACAGTTAGCAAATTTCCGTGGGCACTTCGCATTCGTCTCAATAACAGAACCCAAGAAAGTTGAAGAAGCCTTCATGGAACCTGAATGGATTCAAGCTATGCAAGAAGAGCTTCAACAGTTTGAGCTGAATAATGTATGGGAACTGGTTAAGCGTCCTGATCCCCGGAAGCACAATATAATAGGCACCAAATGGATATACCGCAACAAGCAAGATGAGCATGGTCAAGTTGTCAGAAACCAAAGCTCGTCTCGTTGCTCAAGGATATACTCAAGTGGAAGGGATTGACTTCGATGAAACATTTGTTCCCGTGGCTCGACTTGAAGCCATACGCATACTGCTGGCCTATGCAAATCATCATAACATACTTCTATATCAAATGGATGTGAAGAGCGCATTTCTCAATGCCAAGATTGAAGAAGAAGTGTATGTTGCACAACCGCCTGGCTTTGAAGATCCAAAGCATCCTGACATGGTATACAAGCTCAACAAGGCACTGTATGGCCTCAAACAAGCCCCTCGGGCTTGGTATGACACACTCAAATACTTCCTGAAGAGCAAAGGCTTCACACCTGGTTCTCTCAACCCCACTCTCTTCATGAAGACATATGATGGTGAACTGTTTGTGTGCCAAATATATGTGGATGACATTATCTTCGGCTGCACCAATCAGAAATATAGTGAAGAGTTTGGATATATGATGCAAGAGCAATACCAGATGTCCATGATGGGAGAGCTGAAGTTCTTCCTTGGTCTTCAAATACGACAGCAACGTAACGGCATCTTTATATCTCAAGAGAAGTATCTCAAAGATTGCCTGAAGAAGTTCGGTATGCAAGACTGCAAAGGCTTCACGACGCCAATGCCAGCCAAACATCATCTGGGTCCCGACGACAATGGTAAAGAGTTTGATCAAAAGGTATACCGCTCCATGATTGGTTCTTTACTTTATCTATGTGCATCTAGGCCAGATATTATGCTTAGTGTTTGCATGTGTGCTCGATTCCAAGCGGCACCAAAGGAATCGCATCACTTAGCTGTGAAGCGAATTCTTTGATATTTGGATTACACCCCAACTCTAGGATTATGGTATCCAAAGGGCTCAGAGTTTGATCTAGTTGGATTCTCGGATGCTGATTATGCTGGTGACAAGGTTGATCGCAAGTCTACATCAGGTACATGTCATTTTCTGGGACGATCACTTGTATGTTGGTCTTCAAAGAAGCAAAACTGTGTATCTCTCTCCACTGCTGAATCTGAATACATTGCTACTGGATCTTGCTGCGCTCAGCTTCTGTGGATGAAGCAAACACTCGAAGACTATGGCATTCATCTGAAGCAAGTGCCACTCTACTGCGACAACGAAAGCGCCATCAAGATTGCCAACAACCCAGTTCAACACTCAAAGACAAAGCACATTGAGATTCGTCATCACTTTCTTAGAGATCATGTTGTGAAGGAAGATATTGATATCATACACGTCAACACTGAAGAGCAATTGATAGATATCTTCACCAAGCCCTTGGATGAGAATAGATTTTGCAAGTTACGGTGTGAGCTAAATATCTTGGAATCCTCAAATGTCCTGTGATCAGGCACACATCCTAACACTTATGCATATTGATGACTTAGATGTGCAACACATGAAGCAAAGTATATCTTCAATCAATGAAGACATGCATTCTAAGTGTGAATACATTAATGAGGAATTTGACCTCGGAGCGCCACGATAATTGTGCGCCGTGTCTGGGTCTAACACTTCCTATACGGTGGGTAACGCCACCACCAAATGTTCTGTTTGAAGTGTTTCACTCATGGCGTTACATTTGCTATGTCTTCACATTTGGTTTGGCTTCAATCTCAACATGTCTTCATGATTATCTTCACTATGTTGATTATATATATATACTAGTGTTCTGTCCTCTACAACATTCACTTATAGCTATGTCTTCTTGTTGAATCTTTTGAACTAAGTGAATGTGATCAGACCCTAACCTCTCTATGCTTTCTATCTCAAACTCTAACTCTCCAAATCATATGCATTCTCTTGAAACTGTCAAATGTCTTCTCTGCATCCTTGTCAGCAGAAGATACAGAGACAAACATTAAGTCCGCCTTCAATGCTAATTCCTTCACCTGAAACCCGGAGAAGTGGGAACGACCACTCGACAATCCAGGCGTGCGTGGGACGTGGAACAACCTCCGATATGCTGCATGATGGCCACGTGTTCCTCAGATGTGAATCGCCAGGGGCACCTGTGTAATAACACCGAGCCGCCCCTGTCCCTATAAATACATGCCTCACCACAGTCATTATCTCTTCTTCCACTCTCGCACGAACCCTAGCGCCACGGCTAGCCCTCGATGACGCCGGTGACGAAGCGCTTAGCTGCCGCAACCTCTCCGACGCCGTCTTCACGCCGACTGCGGACATCGTCCTCTCCGCCGTCGCCGTAGGTGTCCTCCGTCGCCAAGTTAGGGCACGAACGATCGAACTGCTCGGCCTCCTCTTCCACTCCGTCTAGCAGTTCCTTGTGTGGTAAATAAAAACCTCCTTTTTACGGCCCCTTTGATCCTACAGATTCGTCACTTTCTACCACAAGTAGTTTCTGTTCACACATGTTGGATCCACTTCATACTGCATCTCATATTATGCCTAGTATGTTCACTTATGCTTCACAAAATAGTTAGATTCCTCACTTGTACTGATCCGTGGATTCGTACAAATCTGGAACCAACTCCTTATCTATGAGTGAATGTCTTCGCATGATGAGGTCAATGTCTTCTAAACTGATTTATCTTCAAAATCTTCTGAGAATGCATATGACCTCTTCCCCTTCCCTTGCACCTTAATGCTGTCACAGGTACATGTCCATGGGAGAATCCCTTGGTTCTCATAGTCTGCATTCATTTGCAGAATTCTTACAGTATCATATAAATTCTCCCGAAGCCATTTCCTGTTTGTCCAGCAAGCGAAAGCCTTTGAAGCCTTTGAACGTGTTGAAGCCATTTAGTTTGAAGTTCATGGCTGCAGAGAAATCAGCAAGGAAGGGTGGCTGACAACGTCGTGGGGGAACATCAAGAGATTTGCCTGATGACCTCTCAGAGCTTTACAAGACAGATCCTGAAGAGGATTACAATCAGCGCAAGACACGAATCCAATGGATTCGACGATATTGGGTAGAACAGTGGTTCAAGTACAGATTTGTGACAAAGGAATATGCTGAAAAGAATGCCATCAAGCGACCATGGGGAGACATCCTCTACAAAAATCTTCAACCCAGGTCCAGAGATGAAGCCATTGAACAAGGCTTCTATCCCTACATGGTCCGTGGACCACAGCCTGCGGATGCTGACCCATCGTCACTGCTATGGTGTCGAGATGACAATCTGTTCAAGCGCAACTTCCAGTTTGCCCAGAATTCGGCGAAGCAGAACAAGAAGTCTTTGGGACTAGACTTCAACCCTGGTCCCTCTGCTCCCCATGCCGATGGCACCCGCGAAGCTGAACCCAATCTTGTTGGGCCCTTCTACAACCTGGAAGGTCTCATCACTCATATCGTGGTTCAAGGGACAACCGTGGATGAGCCTGCAGATGACGCTGAATCAGATAAAGCGCCTGCAGCGCCGAAGCCAAAGAAACTGAAGCAGCCTAAAGCTTCAAAGCCTGCCTCAGCACCAAAACTCTCACGGGCGAAGCCACTGGCTACTGCACCTCCTGAAGACAGTGTGCAGTCTGAAGATCTGTCACGCATCTCCAAGCCCCAGAAAGTCAAGATGCCTCTGCCACACACCAGCCAAGAACTGACTGCTGCTGCTATTCTGTGCAACGATGCCATTCATCTGTCCAGTGATGAAGATCTTGCAGATGACGCTCTTGAGCAACTGATCAAGAGCAAAGAAGAAGCAGAAATCTTCAATGATCTGCCTCTCTTTGATGTGGCAATCATCCACAACTTCATTGATGAGTGGTTTGACACGCCCAACCTCAGCTTCGAAGATCTGCAACTTCCAATTGGCCTCAGTGTCGCCTTCCATGGTGCCATTGCTTCAGAGCTAGCTCTAGCTTAGCGCATCGTCGAACTGAAGCAAAAGATTGACTTTGAGAAATCTCAGTTCAAGAAGCATATGGCCAAGCTCAGCGTGCAAGAGGTGAAAAACTTCAAGATTATGCTGCACGAGCTCAAAGAAGCCTTTCTCAAGAAACATGCAGAAGCTCAAGGTTCTCGTGAGCGCATGAAGGTCCTGGCTGACAAGAGTGTGCAAGCCTACAATGAGGTTGAGAAGCGCAAGGCCCTTGGTCGTCCTGGCATCGACCCCAGGATGGCTGCAAAGCAGAAGAAGAAGAAGAAGAAGAAGAAGAAGAAGAAGAAGCCCGCTATGGCCGAACCCGACGCACCAAGGCAGGAAGCACATCCCATTGTCTTCCCAACCAGCATGACTGGCTCGAAGCCAAAAGCCAGGTCTACCGCTTCAGAACTGAAGAAGACAAGGACAACTGAGGCTGAAGCTAGAAAGAGGAAACATTCTGAAGCCTCTGATGCTGCTCCCTCCAAGAAGAAGCGGAAGACCAAGAAGGAACGGGCTGCTCCCATAGAGCCCTTACTTGTTGAACCCATCTCCATGGTTCGCCATGCCGCTGAACATCAAGAGCGCCAACTGACTGTCCATGAGCCTGCTTTCACAGAGGCTCATGAAGCTGAAGACTTTCCAGCAGCTGATCCCACTGCTGCTGAAGACATTGGTCACCATGACCATGTTGAAGATGATGTAGTTCTTCCTCAGATCGAGCACCAACAGGTATCATCGCCTGTGCTTACGCACAGCGAACTCATCAGCATTGGTCGTCCTCTGACGCCAATTGCTCAGGATGCATCATGGGCTGATCACCCACAAGAACAAGAAGACGATGACCTTGAGGCCCAGCCAACTCCTTCTCCAAAAGCGTCACCAGCGTTACGCAGGCTTCGCAAAGGACCAAGGCCTCCAGTCTCTGAATCTGAAGCTAAAGCTGCTGAAGACATTCCGGCTGCATCAGCCGATGACACCCAAGAAGAAGAACGTGTCCCCACTCCCCCAACTACTGACGAAGCTGTTCTCGCGGAGAACGTGTCTGTGCTCGACCCTCCAGCTCATCAAGTGGAGGTAGAAAATCTTGTGGCTGCCACCACCAACACCAATGAAGCCACTGACGCTGTCATGGCTGAAGCAAATGTGGAGCCTACACTAACCCAAGAACCAGAAGTCAGCGAAGCCAATGATGCTACTGCTTCTGTTCCTGCGCCTGCTGCTGGTCCTCAGTTTGACTATCATGTTGAGCACAGGCCTCAGGTACAGAAGCCAATTCCAAGGTTGCCCAGGTTTCCAGGTCCTGCATCAGCACCTGGATCCTTCAATGTCAACGGCTTCAAAGCAGACAACACTTTCTTCAACAGCTCCAAGAACCCCTACTCAAGGGAACGAATATCTTCTGATCGGTTCTGGAGCTATCCACAGCGAAGCTATTACTCCTGCATTCTGTACAATCAAGGTCGCATCTTCCCACATAAGCGTACTGACACCGAAGCAATAGCTGGTCTGCCCTGTCTGGAAGAAGCTCTGGATTGCTTCAAAGAGGTTGGACCGTTGCCTTTTATCACTGACCAAGAGTACTGGAACAAAGAGTTGTCGCTCCAATTTTATGCCACACTTCACATACGTGGCTACAACAGAGATCCGAAGACTTGGGTCCTGGAGTGGATGACAGGAAATGTTCATCACGAAGCCAAAGCCTTTGATATCATTGAGCTCACTGGTCTGCCCACTCCTGGAGATGTCTATGAACCTGACTGTCAGCTTCACAGTGAAGCTATGGAGAACATCTTTCAGAAGCCTGAACCGAACATGAGTCAGATGCTCAGTATGATGAAGCCCTTGCCACAAGATGCTGCATATCCTAACGAGTTCTTTGTTGAAGACCTTGAGTATCTGCCAAGGACTATCTATCACATCATAAGGCGAACTCTCTAGCCCATCAAAGGGAATTCTCCACATGCCAAGCTGGAAGGTGCAATGAAGACTTTGGTCTTCTATATTCTTCATGGCAAATGCTTCAATGCACAAGACTTCTTCATCCGCCAACTTGCTGCATCAGGCTCTGATCTTTTTGGCTTGAAGTTCTATGCTCCATGGATAATGCGGCTGATTAAACTCCACTCCGCTATCTCATATCAGCCATCTGCTCGCAATCATCGGATCTTTCTGCCTGATGTGGATATGTCTGTTGAAGTCATTTATCCTGAGCCTGCCAAGGAGCCTCTTAGTCTTCAGAATGTGGAGCATCAAAGTTTCTTTCAGAGCATTGAAGGAGTTGAAGCAGTCACTCGTGTTTATCCTCTGGCTGGAACTACACGTGCACCTCATCGTGCCCTTACTGAAGCCACCGAAAGCACTATTTCCCAACGACCCAAGAAGCGATCTCGTGTTCTCAATGACCGAGAGCTTCTGGTGGCTCTTCATCAGAAACAGGATAGGCATCATGACTGGCTGAAGCGCCAAATGCAAAGCCTCTTGGTGGATGTTAACCACATTCGCAATCTTGCCACCAAGAATGCCTTTGTTGCCCATGAAACCTCTCGATGCACATGGAAAGGGCTGACGCTTATGTGCTCTGAAGATGATCTTCAAGAGGATGGCTTCTCTGAACGCTTCAAATTTGACTCCACACCTCCCAGAAGGGCAGTGCTGCGACGAACTCCATCTCTTGAAGACTCTAAGTTCTCTTCCTCTGCGGCAACTGTGAATGCCCGAGTGATCGAGGACGAAGACGATGCTACTTCACTGCCCCTCCTTCAGCACGCTTCGACACTGCTCCAAGTTCTTCTGCACCGCCGATCACCACCGACAACCCTGCTGCTTCACCTACTCTTCATGGGAACGAGTAGATGCTCTATGTCTTCAAACCTTTTTGGTCCTTACTGACAAAAGGGGGAGAAGCATATGAGTTCGATAGTCTTCAAGCGGGTCCATATGGGCGGTTGCTTTATATTTTGCCTAGTGTTTACAACTCTCGTTTTGATACATTTGGTTCTTTGAGTTGTAACACTTAAACTCAATGGTCGTCTGCTACTTATTTGCTACTTTGTGATGTGATGATAAATTCCGCATGTGCGACGATAAACTCCGCACTTAGATCATTTTGCAGACGTCCATTTTTCATTATGCATGTCATTATCTTCACATACCTTCACATGCATAATGAATTGTCATTATAAGTTGAAGAGGATCTCCACAAGTACAACCTGCCATGTGCATTTGCATTCCAAAAGCAAATTACTCATATGCACATCTTCAGGGGGAGCCCTTCCAACTTATGAAGACAATTCCTTATCCTTTACAATTTCACATATTATATTCCCCTTTGAAAACTTCAACTAGTTTGTCATCAATCACCAAAAAGGGGGAGATTGGAAGTGCATCTAGTGCCACCCCTAGTTGGTTTTGGAGTATTGACGACAAACCTAGTTGAGGGACTAATGTGTTTGTGAGAATTGCAGGATAACACAGGTAGAAGTCCCTCATTGATTCGGTTTTCCTACCAGAGATGACCCCTAAAAATATATGAAGACATTGAAGTCAAATGTGGTATGTGAAGATATTCACATTGAAGACTATGACAAGAGAAGACATCGCATGAAGCCTATGGAGCTCGAAGACTTAGATCTTTCGTAGTTCTTTTTCTTCTTTGTTGAGTCATAGGAACCACCGTACTATTAAGTGGGGTCCAAGAGAACCAGTCAGAATGACTGAAGTGATGCTTAACCAAAACCTATGTCTTCGAGTGAAGACTATGAGAGCGAATCTTGTCCAGAGTCGGACAAGTCAGCTTTGCTTGTAGCCCAAGTAAAGTTGCCGTGTGTGTTTGAAATCTGACCATTGGAACACGTGTCAGTTCCTTAGTGACCCAGGTTCATTTCGGACAAATCAGGTCGGGTTGCCTAGTGGCTATAAATAGCCCACCCCCTACAACCATAAACGATTGGCTGCTCAGAGTTAGAATACAACTTTTGTCATTTGAGAGCAACCCACCTCGAAGCCTTTGAGAGAGAATTCCTTGCGAGGATAAAGCCCTAACCACCCAGAGCCAAAGAGTGTTAGGCATCACTTAAGTCTTCCTGTCTGTGTGATCTGAAGACTTATTACACTTGAGGACTGTGAATCCTCCAGCCGGTTAGGCGTCATGTTCTGAGCATCCAAGAGTCATTGTGGATCGCCGGTGAATGAAGTCTGTGAAGGTTTGGGAGTCTACCTTGAAGACTTACCAGAGTGATTGGGCGAGGTCTGTGTGACCTTAGCTCAAGGGGAATACGGTGAGGACTGGGTGTCCTGAGCTGCGTGTTCAGGACTGGGTGTCCGGGACTGTGTGTCCTTAGGTTTAAATACCTAGCCGTACTAACCAGACGTACAGTTGTCACAGCAACTGGAACTGGTCTAACAAATCATTGTCTTCAACGAGTGACTGGTTTCATCCTTCCCTTCCCTTTACTTACTGATTGGTTCTTGTGAAGTCATTGTATGATTGCATTATCTTTTGTCTTCATTGAGTGACTGCTTGTTCTGATTGGCTTCATAATATCTTCCTACCTGATCCTTACTACCTAGCTGCTATAAGTCATTGTGCTTTCACTTCATTGAATACTTGACTATGGTCTGCCTAGTGTAGTCTACCTTCCGCTGCATGGTAATAGGTTTATTTCTACCGTTTGTCTTTGAAACCTCCACGTTTTGAAGACTTTCATAAAAATCGCCTATTCACCCCCCCTCTAGTCGATATAACGCACTTTCAGTCACTTTGCTTGCAAGGCTTATAGTGATGTGCATTACCGAGAGGGCCCAGAGATACCTCTCCGATACTCGGAGTGAAAAATCCTAATCTCGATCTATGCCAACTCAACAAACACCATCGGAGACACTTGTAGAGCATATTTATAGTCACCCAGTTACGTTGTGACGTTTGATAGCACACTAAGTGTTCCTCCGGTATTTGGGAGTTGCATAATCTCATAGTCATATGAACATGTATAAGTTATGGAGAAAGCAATAGCAGTAAACTAAACGATCATCGTGCTAAGCTAACGGATGGGTCATGTCAATCACATCATTATCTAATGCTGTGATCCCGTTTATCAAATGACAACACTTTGTCCATGGCTAGGAAACTTAACCATCTTTCATCAACGAGCTAGTCGAGTAGAGGCATACCAGTGACACTATGTTTGTCTATGTATTCACACATGTACTAAGTTTCCGGTTAATACAATTCTAGCATGAATAATAAACATTTATCATGATATAAGGAAATATAAATAACAACTTTATTATTGCCTCTAGGGCATATTTCCTTCACTACACCCTTCCAATGTTAACTCGGTAACAAGTATCTTCATATACTTCATGCACACATTTCTTGCATCAACCTTGTGTAGGTTGTATCATGATATGTTATTCATTCTTTCTTGTGGTACTTGTTTCCTTTCTCAAAGCATCCCAACAATGATCTCTTGTTGCTAGTTGTGAGCTCTTTGATGTTCGTGTGGTTCGAATTCATTTATATACAATAAGACCATATCTAGCCATGTGCTATGCTCTCAAGCAAATTTCTTATTGGTATATTTATGACTTCCTTGTGGATATCTTGTTCTTTCCTTTTTGTAACTATTTCATGTGTATATCCTTCTTTGTGGATTGATATCATCATGATTTTAATCTACCTAGAATCTTATACACTGGAGAGAAGTTACATATGTAGTCGATATCCTTATTCTTTCTCATCCACCTTTCCTTGGTGGTTATGTGAAAGTATTTATCTTGAGTGCGGATCTTATATCATTGCATCTTGATGCACTCTGTTGTGGTGAAGATAATTTTTCTCTTGCTTGTCTTGATGAGGCTTTTGCCATTTTGATTGGTATCCCTCCTCTTGACAAAGCTATCATTTTCTTTCTTCACCATGAGTTGTCACAAGTGTTGGTTATTCATTTTGCATATTTAGTGTGCTTGTGAACCCATTTGCTTGGTGTGTGTGGGAAGGACATGTCATGCACCTTGTATCTCCACTATTCAAGACTGTGTTGATGCTTAATGCTCACCCTTACATTTAGTCTTCTCAAGTGCTTTACCATGACTCACACACATCATTTTGGTTGATCCTACTCTTAAGTTGCCTCTTTTATATGTTGCTCAACCATTTGTTTGTTGCAAGTGCTAGGATTTGTTTCCTACATGCTCACTTGCACTTGTTGTGAGTTTCTGTTGATTTTCAGGGAGTGATGATCCTATTTTGTGCACTTGGTATCCTAATGCGAATATTGTAAGGAGTGCACAAATCATGGGGAGCTTCACTAGTGTCTTTAGAACACTCCGTTGCTCTCTTGCACTTGTCGTGAGGATCTATTGATCTTGGGGAGTGACGATCCTATTTTGTGTTTGTTGTATCCAATTACAAAACTAAGTTGTGCACAAATCATGGGGAGGTTCTCTAGTTTCTCTAGAGCACTCCTTTGCTCATATCATAATACCTTTTATTCATGTGGCACGTAGGATCATTGGTCTAGTTGGTTCAATTGGTATCTTTTCATAGCTTGCTTCAATTGGTATCTTTTGATTGCTTGACTGCTTGTTTATCTCTTTGTTATGTCTTTGTGGCATATCATTCTTTTGCAATCTTTGGGCCTCAATATACTTTGTATTCCTCCAAGTATTTACCATTGGATATGTGTATTGGATTCCACTCTCTTGTTGAGAAATACACAATTTATGGAGGAACACAATTTATATTGACCTTCTAAGCTTTTCTCCCATTTTGGCAATCGATGCCAATGGGAGAGAAGTTTCATAGAGTTTTTGTGGAGAAGATTAGAGAGTTGTTTCTTCTTGCTTTGCATTGCATGGTGATGCATATTTCCTTATATAAACTCTCTTGAAAATGATTGTCATCAATTACCAAAATGGGGGAGATTTAAAGAACATGCGGTGCCCCAATGTTTGGTTTTGGTAATTAATGCCAATCTCTATGGACTAATGGTTGCCTTGAGTTATATTTGAAGGATTTGTCCATAGGCTTTTCTTGGAGTCCATTTGTTGGTTTCAAGGAGAGTTTGTGATGACTAAGGTGCTATTCAAGGAATTACCTAAAGGTTAGTCATGTGAGAGGTTGATCAAGACTAAGTCAAAGAGTGAATCAAGTTGATAAATATACAAAGTGTATAAGATGTACCGAGAGGGATCAAGTGATCCCATGGTATGGTAAGCATTGTAAATTACATTTTGTGTAATAACCCATGGTCTTCGTGAGAGTTCTTTGTGGGGTTAGGTTGCGGTGTGCATGTTCAAGTGATGCATCACGAAGAGATCAAGTGCTTGAAGATTGCCTTCCATTGTGGTGACAATGGACTTGTGAACATGTGCCAAAGAGTGGCTCACCCATAGTGGAGTATAGGGGAGCAATCTACTAGTCTTCACCGAGCCAACGCAATCAAGAAAGGTGGTCCTACTTGAGGAAGTCAAGATCGTCTACATCTAGCTCAAGTGGACTTTGCGCAAGGCAAAGGTTTGGCCTTGATAGGTTCTCTATTTTACCGGTCTCATGGTGGTAGTTTGGAGACCGGGTTATAGGATCGATTGCCGTACTATCAAGGGGGGCTCTCAAGTGAGTAGCTTGATCCTATCGTTCGTAGAGAGCTCAAACCATTGCATGCTTGCATCATATTTCTTGGTTCTTTTTTGGTTTTCTCCTTGTGATATTTGGAGCTTATGGTCATCTTCTTGACAAGCTCGAGTTCATCAAAAACGGAGTTCACATGCTTCTTCTATTGCGTTTTCGGTGTTGGAGGTTTTACCGGTCTTATGCGAGGAAGGGTTCTCACCATTTTCTTATGGGCCTTTTCTAATTTCCTTCTTATTGTTATTTCTATCAAGATTATGTTAGCCCTTGTCGCTAGCTTTCCAACAAACTTGGTTTCATTGAATTTAGAGTCCGTTTGCAGAAGTTCTGTCAGTTTTGGTGTCCTTCAAAAGACTGCAACGGTACTACCGCTCATGGGAGCGGTACTACCGCTTGGAGGGGATGTAATTTTTTACTACCGCTCTTGGGAGAGGTACTACCGCTTGGAGTGGATATAATTATTTACTACCACTCTAGAGCGGTACTACCATGGCTACTTCCATGGCTACTTCCGCTCCAGACCAAAAACTCGTCTTAAGTCCAGCGGTGGTAGGCACGGATGTATTTTTGTTGTATCGCTCGCAAGCAGTAGTACCGCTACCCCTAGCGGTAGTACCGTGAGGACGAGCGATAGTACCGCTCCGGCGGTTCTGCTGGCCTTTTGCCTCCTGGATGTTGTTTTTCAAAGAGCTTCCACCGCCCTAGCGGTAGTATCGCTCCCATGAGCGGTAATACCGCTCTGTGCGGGCTGTGAGCACAATGGTTGGATTTTCCCCACCTATAAAAGGGGGTCTTCCTCCCTAATGAACCTAATCTCTTAAGCTCGTGTTCTTCCCCCATTGTTGACCTTCTTCGAGCTTGCTATCTCTCAATCCCTCCATGGATTCTTGCTAGTTTTGGGGGGAAAAGAGAGAGGAGATCTAGATCTATATTTCCACCAATCACTTTCTCCTCTATGTGAGGGGAACTCCTTGGATCTAGATCTTGGAGTTCTTCGTGTTCTCTTCTTTGTTCTTCCTCTCATTTTCCTCCCTAGCATTAGTTGCTTTGGTGGGCTTTGGGAGAGAAGGACTTGGGCACTCTGTGTGCCCTTGCCATTGCATTTGGTGCATCGGTTTGACTTCTCCACGGTGATACGTGGAAGTTACAAGTTGAGAAGCTTATTACTCTTGGGTGCTTGGTACCCTTGAGCTTGTTCATCTTGGGTGCCTTGGTGCCCTAGACGGTTGGTGGTGTTTGGAGCTCAATCATTGTGGTGTAAAGCTCCGGGTATGCGTGGGGGTCTCTAATTAGGTTGTGGAGATCACCCTGAGGAATTTGGCGGGTTTCGGTGACCGCCCCCAAGGGTTGCCAAAGTGTACGGGTTCGGTGACCGCCCCCAAGGGTTGCCATTTGTGCGGGTTCGGTGACCGCCCTCAAGGGTCCCTTAGTGGAATCACATCATCTTGCATTGTGGGAGGGCGTGAGGAGATTACGGTGGCCCTAGTGGCTTCTTGGGGAGCATTGTGCCTCCACACCGCTCCAAATGAAGATTAGCATCCGCAAGGGTGTGAACTTCGGGATGCATCGTCGTCTCAGTGTGCCTCGGTTATCTCTTACCTGAGCCCTTTACTTATGCACTTTACTTTGTGATAGCCATATTGTTTCTTGTCATATATCTTGCTATCACCTAGTTGTTTATCTTGCTTAGCATAAGTTGTTGGTGTACATAGGTGAGCCTAGCCGCTGTAGGTTTTGTGCTTGACAAATTAACCGCTAGGTTTATTCCGCATTTGTTCAAGCCTAAACCATAATTATTAAAGTGCCTATTCACCCCCCTCTTGGCGACATCCAGGGTCTTTCACTGTGCTCCACCGAAAGGAGGGGACATGATCCCATTGCTTTGTTTAGGTCGTAGGGTTAGTGAGGGAGTCCGGTATTAGGGGGTCTCCGGACAGCCGGACTATATTGTAACGCCCCGAGACCGATGTGCCAGGTGTCCTCCAGTTATTCGCTGTTGTTGCCTTGTCATCGCTTGCGTGTCATGCATTGCATATCATGTCATCATGTGCATTTCATTTGCATACATGTTCGTCTCATGCATCTGAGCATTTTCCCCGTTGTCCGTTTTGCATTCCGGCGCTCCTATCTCCTCCGGTGCCCTTTTCTACCTATTTTCGTGTGTGGGGGTTAAACATTTCCGGATTGGACCGAGACTTGCCATGCGGCCTTGGTTTACTACCGGTAGACCGCCTATCAAGTTTCGTGCCATTTGGACTTCGTTTGATACTCCAACGGTTAACCGAGGGACCGAGAAGGCCTCGTTTGTGTTGCAGCCCAACACCCTTCCATTTTGGCCCAAATCCCGCCTAAAGCTCCTCCATCATCTCGGTCGTTCGATCACGATCGCGTGGCCAAAAATCGCACCTCATTTGGACTCTCCTAACTCCCTCTACCTATAAATATGTGGCCTTCCCCGAAATTTTCGCGCAGTCTAACCCTAACCTTCGTCCTCCTTGCACCGCCGGACACGTCTGCCCGGCGGCCGGACATGTCCACCCCGTCTGGCCACGTCGCCTGACCAATGGCGCGCTGCCACATCGTCACCGCCGCCTCCCTCCTCCAATCCCGTTGCGCCACGTCGCTCCCGCCGCGTCCCACCGCGGCCGCGGCCCGCCAAGCCCATCTAAGGCCCGCCCGGTCCCGGATCTCTGCCTCGCCGCGCCCGTAGAACCCGGCGGAGAGCGCCGCCCGCCCCCGCTGAGAGGCGCGCCTTCCGCCGGCCGCCGGGAGCTATCTCCGCCGCTGCCTCGTTTTCGCCATCGACAACCGCCACCGCCCTCGTCAGACTCCCTCCGGCGAGCTTCGCCATCGCCGGTGCACCGCACCTAGTGCACGATCCCGCGTCGGATCCGGAGAGCCGCCGCCCGGATCTGTCGATACCGCGCCGTCCTCGCCTCCTCGGCACCCCGCACCTCCCTCGCCGGCCCTGCGTACTACGCCACCGCCGCCGCCGCCATGGCCCTTCTCGGGAGCGAGCAGAAGAGCCGCTCGCTCCCCATGCCCGTTGACCGCGGCCCACTTTGGGTCGTGGCCCAGCAGCGCCTGTCGGCCCACCTTCCTCTCCCTCCTTCCTGGGCCGAGCCCAGTGGTGAGCGCCTCTAAACCCCGCCCGTGCGTCTTTTAATTATTTCGCGCTCATCATGTTTTTTTCTGGAAAACTGCCAAGTCCCCAGATCCCAATATTTTTTATGCATTTTCATCGCATCATAACTCATCATCCGTGGCTTCGTTTTGAGCGTGTAGCATATCAAAATGTTCGTCTCAACGAGTACATCATTTCATCTCATTGCATCATTTTCTTTTGAGCTCATCTTGATGCCCGAAATGCTGTTGGAAGAGGGCTATGTGATAAACTTGGCAGATCTGTTTCATCAAATAGATATTTGTCTTTTTTGCCATGACTAATGTGTGCATGATATGCTCCTGAATTCTACATGAGTTTTGTTATATGCCATGCCATATTTACAGAGGTGCTTACCATGTATTTTTGTGATATGTGTGGTGACTAGCACAAACTTGCAAAGTAGTGCATTCATTAATGCTGATTTCAGGGACTTAGAATTTCACCAAGTCCTTGTTCTGTTTTTGTCATTATGCCATATGTTCATGTTGTTTCCTAGTGATCCGTGCCTCTTTTGAGGATGATCAGTAAGGATGATTTGTTAACATTATGGTGCTCTATCCATCCATGTCTTTGTTTGCATTTATGGAGCAACCTAGCTTGATTCAATCGAGCTCTACTTTTACTATTTCGTGAATCCTGGCAGATTGTCGACTTAATAGCGATTTTGCCGAGGATGTTGTTATTGATCCGTGCATGCTATGTTGTTGTTCTTGCCATGTCTAGATTCTATGCCATGTATTCTTGATGGGTGTATGCTTAGTTTGTCATGAAATGCTCTGTAGTGAGTGCATCGAGCTCGTGAACATGCCTACTCGTTAACTGATTTGCATGCTCCAGTTTTTCACCAAGTCTGTAATCTGATTATGTTTTTGCCATGTTCACATGCTTGCAATTGTAATTTCTGATCCCTGTTGGCTCAAGGTCACTAAGGGATTTTTGTTAAGTGATTTGAGTAGCTTCATGCCATCCCTTGCTTTGCCATGTTAAGTTCCTGTAGCATATAGTTTTCATGCTCTAAAGTGTGCTTCCTGATGTTAAATTCCAGACTTGTGTTAATTTCACTAAGTCTGAAACCTGTTATCATTTGCACTTTTGCCATGCTTGTTTGAACCTGTTAATGGATGAATTTGCCGTAGCTCAGTGTTCATCTTTTGTCAAGCATCATGAGTGGATCCCTGCCATGTATCTTGTTGCCATGTTTGAGTGCTGTAGCATATTTATCTTGATGCATTTAGATGGCTACTTGCTGATTATCGCAGAACGGTGCCATATTTGTTTTGCTTGCCATTTCCAAACCGTGCATCCGATTCCGGTGATCTTTATATCGATTTCAACCGAAATCACCTCACCTTCCAGTGGCACTCTTGGATTTCCAAGTTGAGTCCAGGTTCAATCATTCCTTTCCAAATCATGCATATGCATCGCATCCCGCATCCCGCATATCATACCATGTTCATGTGTTGGTTGTTTACTATGTTATGTGCTTCTTTCCGGCGTTGCTTCTTCGGGTTGGTTCCGGTAACGTCGCGTTTGTGAGGACCCGTTCGACTACGTCCGTTTGTCTTCTTCATGGACTCGTTCTTCTTCCTTGCGGGATTTCAGGCAAGATGACCATACCCTCGAAATCACTTCTATCTTTGCTTGCTAGTTGCTCGCTCTTTTGCTATGCCTATGCTGCGATACCTACCACTTTCTTATCATGCCTCCCATATTGTTGAACCAAGCCTCTAACCCACCTTGTCCTAGCAAGCCGTTGTTTGGCTATGTTACCGCTTTGCTCAGCCCCTCTTATAGTGTTGTTAGTTGCAGATGGAGATTGGAGCTTGTTCCATGTTTGGAACATGGATATTTTGTTGGGATATCACAATATCTCTTATTTAATTAATGCATCTATATACTTGGTAATGGGTGGAAGGCTTGGCCTTATGCCTGGTGTTTTGTTCCACTCTTGCCGCCCTAGTTTCCGTCATATCGGTGTTATGTTCCCGGATTGTGCGTTCCTTACGCGGTTGGGTTATAATGGGAACCCCTTGACAGTTCACTTTGAATAAAACTCCTCCAGCAAGGTCCAACCTTGGTTTTACCATTCGCCACCTAGCCTCTTTTTCCCTTGGGTTAGGCCAGCCCAAGGGTCATCTTTATTTTAAACCCCCGGGCCAGTGCTTCTCTAAGTGTTGGTCCAACCCAGAGCACCGTGCGGGGCCGTCCCTTGGCAACTTGGGTTACGTTGGCTCCCGTACGCTTAGCTTATCCGGTGTGCCCTGAGAACGAGATATGTGCAGCTCCTATCGGGATTTGTCGGCACAACGGGTGGTCTTGCTGGACTTGTTTTACCATTGCCAAGGATGTCTTGTAACCGGGATTCCGAGTCTGATCGGGACTTCCCGCTAGAAGGAATATCCTTCATTGACTGTGAGAGCTTGTGATGGGCTATGTTGGGACACCTCTGCAGGGTTTTGAACTTTTGAAAGCCGTGCCCGCGGTTATGGGTAGATGGGAATTTGTTAATGTCCGGTTGTAGAAAACCTGAAGTTGACCTTAATTAAAATGCACCAACCGCATGTGTTGCCGTGATTGTCTCTTTTCGGCGGAGTCCGGGAAGTGAACACGGTGTTGGAGTTATGCTTGACGTAGGTTTCTCTAGGATCACTTCTTGATCATAGTTTCTCGATTGTGCTTTGCCTTCTCTTCTCGCTCTCTTTTGCGTATATGTTAGCCACCAAATATGCTAGTCGCTTGCTGCAGCTCCACCTCATACCTTTTACCTACCCATAAGCTTAAATAGTCTTGATTGCGAGGGTGTGAGATTGCTGAGTCCTTGTGACTCACAAATACTTCCAAAACCAGCTTGCAGGTGCCGATGAGACCGTGCAGATGATGCAACCAAGCTCAAGGAGGAGCTCGATGAAGATCTTGTCCTTTGTCTTGTTTCGTTTCTAGTTGATCAGTAGTGGAACCCAGTTGGGGTCGATCGGGGATCTGTGTCGCATTTGGGGTTGCTCTTTATTTTGGTTCCGTAGTCAGACCTTGATTGTATTTGGATGTTGTAATGCTTAATTCATGTAATTGTGTGAAGTGGCGATTGTAAGCCAACTATGTATCTCTTTCCCTTATGTATTACATGGGTTGTGTGAAGATTACCTCACTTGCGACATTGCTTTCAATGCGGTTATGCCTCTAAGTCGTGCTTCGACACGTGGGAGATATAGCCGCATCGAAGGCGTTACAAGTTGGTATCAGAGCCTTCCCCGACCTTAGGAGCCCCCCTGCTTGATCGATTAGCTGGCGTTGTTGAGTCTAGAAAAATGTTTTGAGTCATTTAGGAATTATGTATCGGGGAGTTTAGGAATTCTTTTTACTCCCCAGTCCCTTCATCGCTTTGGTAAGGCATCCTGACATAGAGTTTTGACTCTTCTGTTCTGAAATTTCACTAAATTTTTTTTAGTATCACGCGAGTATCTTGGAATTGTTCCGATCGATTTGTGATGAGAACATTGTTCTTGGTGCCTCCTGTCATTTAGGGGTTGTGGCAATGTCCCGGGGAGTTGAGCTCCGAGGTGTTGTCGTCACAATTTTATCGTTGCAGTTCTGGAATACCTGAGATAGTTTCGCCGACATCGAAAATCTCTTTTATGCAGTTGTTGGTGAGATAACCTCGATGCCACCCAGTACTAGGGCGGGAGTTCGGGAGTATTGCCATAACTCGTATAACAGATGCTTTTCGAAGGTTGAGGTAGACGATTTTCGAAGGTTTCTTGGTTATGTGTTGAAGGATGGATACATCTGGATGTAGGATTTGTTAGTTTTGGGTGAGATATTATGCTTCCCCTGTATCCCCAACACCTGATTGCATAACCGGAAAGTTTCGGGAGTTTATAAGTGGGAATTCAAGTAGCTCCTAAGATTTCTTTCCGACAGATGTATGATACGAAATTGGGGTTCGACGTCTAGTGGTCTGCCTATCCACGGTTGGTTTTTACAGTGGTCTCGTTGTGTCTTAAAGAGTCCTTGGCTATGCCAACTCGGGGACGCTTCGTATGTCATGTGCACTGCCTTGTACATGATGGTGCTGTACGATCGAGCCTGTGTAGGCCCCACCATGAAAACTTCAGACGAAATCTCTATCATATGTTTGTTCTGGTTTATTCTGCAAGCCAACCCTTTGTTTTTGTTTTGAGTTGTGGTATTCGAGTTGCTTCGAAGTCAAGTGTTGATTCCATACCTTTCCTAAATGGTGTTCTTATACTCCGATGTGAATACTAATCCTTCTCGATCATCGAGTCTGTCATGTCAATCCTTTTCAACCGGTGTGTCTCTCTTCAAGTGGATCCGATCATTTCATCATCCGCAAGATCAAGTATCGGTTCTTCTCAACGGTGTTTGTTTCATCCGTCTCCAAATTGCCTTTGTTTTTCCCGCCCATCCACCCTTTTTCTTCAAGGACTCAGATTTCTCAATCAAGTATCATTTTATTGATGGAAGTCTCTCCATTCTTTTCCTTCAATGTTCTTATCCGGTGATTCTCATGAAGATTCTAACGGAACCTCAAGTTCATCATTATTCATTCTCTTTCTTCTCCGGTGGAACTAATTCAAGCTTTGTTGATCATATCCTTCCCTCGTTTCAAATGCCTTCTCATACCGGTGCACCTCATAATATTTCATTTCACGATATTCAATTCTTTCGGAGTGCTCAAGATATCTCAAAGATTCGTGTCTACACTCTACATTCGTTCAAGCTCTTTCGAGGATGTTATCTCATTCAAGTCTTTTAATTCAACCGGTGCATTCTCTCTTTAAATCTTTTCAACGGTGTTTCTTTTGAGTGGGCCCTAACCCACAGGTCTTTTCCCAGGATCTTACCTGACTCTTCTTCTTTTCCCGGAGCTATCCTCAAATTTCTTTTCGAAGTTTGACGTAAGTATGAATTTTCATCAGTCAAATGCCTTTCTCCAAGATCTTTCAAACAATTTTCATCGTTGGTTCAACCTTTCTAATTTTTCATTCCGGAGTGCCTCAACAATTCATGGTGGTGTTCTCATCGGTTTTCTCAACATTTGAAGACCGAAGAAGGGTTTACCTCCATATCTTATCCGTTCTCTCAGAGATTCGTGATTCCAGTCGAGCCATCCTCTTATATTTGTTTTCGATTGTGGGAATTCTTTTCACCCATCCGGAGCTATTCAGGAGTCTTTTCAGTTTGATCATCCGGAGTCCATCATCTCAGATTTATTCATTCTCAGCTTTCAGTTGTCATTCTCCAATCTTACCGGTGCATCAAGTGATCTCTAATCAGTTCGTGATCCCTTCGTTCTCATGTATCTAAATTCTCTCAAGCATCTTCGTTCATTTGCTAAATTCTTCCCGGTGTCTTCCTTATCTTTTCTTTGTTCATTTTTAATTCTTACGGTGGTTCGTTTAAGATTTCTCCTCCTTCTTTATCATACCAACTCATTTGCTGTTTTCAATCCTACCAGTGGATTCGTCGAAGACCTTCTCAAGTTTGAGCTATATCTCTCTTAATCCTTTCTACGGGAATAAGTTGTATGCAATCCGTTTGCTTGTCATCAATTTAATCGGTGAAGGATAAGCATAATGTAATTCTTATTCTTGTTTCATCCAAGTGATTTAATTCCTTATTCTGGAGGTTCATCATATCACATTCTTGGTTCAAGATGCTTTATCTTTTCTTTCCCGGAGTTCCAAGCTCTAATTATCATGGAGATCCATCTAAATCGTTGCAAGGATTCACCTTGTGTTTTCAATTTCTCTTTCTTTTCGTTCCTTTGTTTATCGGAGTTCTTCATGGAGGCTCGACATGGTGATTCATTAAGGATTTAATTCCTTCTCGAAGTTTTCATCGAGATTCTTTTCTGGGAAGCTCAAGCATTCTTCATCTTGCATCCGGAGTGCAATTCCTTTCTTCCATATCATTGGAGGTGGTATTATGTTATGCTTGATAATTTCCTTCGTGCTTCATGATTCACAAGTTATCAAGAATGAGGTATTTAAATCCATTAATCTCTTCGTTGGAGTTGTCTTGTGTCATATTTTCACCTACAACTTTCCCTAAGGATTGTTGCTATTATGGTGCTTATAAAGGACCCAAGTTCTTCTTTTATCCTCCCGGTGAAATAAGTTTCTCGTCTCCTTGTTCTTATCAATCCAATTCTTTTCCCGTGAGTGGCAGGTTGTCACCTCATCATTTGAGATGTATTCCATAATACCATATCAAGCTTATTCTTTTCGTTGTTGGTTTTTCCAACAACTCTGTTCGACCCTTCTCCAAAAAATGCCTTGTCGAGCTCTTTTATGGCAGATGTTGCCTTTTTCTTCTCCATTCTCCTATTTCAATGATCTAACTTCTATTCTTTTCTTTCAGAGGCATTGTGATGTTGCTCTCTTCAACCCATCTTTTCGTTTTGTCAGGATCGTGTTCTTTTCTTGGTTTATCCATTTAACCGGAGTGTTGTACCCTTTTTCTCAAGTTATTTTCATCTTATCAAGTCTTTCTTAACTTCTTAACCGGAGTGGTTTCAATATATATCTTGCCCTTCAACCTCAAGGTTTTTCGCAATGTTCTTTGTTCCTATTTTCTATCGGAGTGTTGTCGACTTTGTTCATCTTCGTTGTATTCTTTTCTTGAAATTGTTCAACCTCGCAAGGTTCTTTGGTTTCAACCATTGGTTAAAGAAGCAACTTAGTTTTTACCTCTTCTCTTTCTCTTCCGTTTTCCCTCCGGTGCCATTCTAGATCTCGGGACGAGATCCTCTCATAGTGGTTGAGTGTTGTAACGCCCCAAGACCGATGTGCCAAGTGTCCTCCAGTTATTCGCTGTTGTTGCCTTGTCATTGCTTGCGTGTGAAAGCACAAGTGCTCCCTAGGTGGTTTTGATAATTGATGACAACATATCTCTTGTTGGACTAACACTTCTATCTAGCATGTTTCAGATAAGTTCAACAATGGAGTGGCATGGACTAAAGGTTGTGGTAACTCCTTCAAGATGTTAAGGATAAGGGATTGGCTAAAGCTTCAAGCTCAAGACTCTTCATTTTACATTTTAGTGATCCAAGATCACATTGAGTCCATAGGAAAAGCCAATACTATCAAGGAGGGATGAGGTGTTGCTTAATGAGCCTCTTGCTTCATGTGCTTAATGATATGCTCCAAAATCCTCAGCTACTTTCCCACTTCCACATATGACCTAAACTCTAAGCCAAACTCGGTCCTACCGATTCTTCCTATCCGGCGCCACCGAGTTTCACTTGTCATTAGCCACTGCCAAACCCTAGCAATTCGGTTCTACCGATAAGGATCTCGGTCTCACCGAGATGGGCTTGCAAACTCTCTGTTACCCATTGCAATATTCTCGGTCCCACCGAGTTTGTGTAATCGGTCCCACCGAGATTGCAATGTAAACTCAGTGTTTCCCCTTTGTAACTTTTCGGTCTCACCGAGTTCCACTCGGTCTCACCGAAAGAGCAAATCGGTCCCACCGAGTTTGCCTGACCAACTCTCTGGTTAGCTAATTACCAAATTCGGTCTCACCGAGTTTGTGTAATCGGTCTCACCGAGATTACGTTATGCCCAAACCCTAACCATATCGGTCCTACCGAGTTGATCCAGTCGGTCCCACCGAAATCACTAACGGTCACTAGGTTTACATTTTCGGTCCGACCGAGTTTATTGATTCGGTCCCACCGAGATTGGAAAACTGTGTAACGGTTGGATTTTGTGTGGAGGCTATATATACCCCTCCACCTCTTTCTCATTCAGTGAGAGAGCCATCAGAACACACACATCATTCCAACTCATTTGTTCTGAGAGAGAACCACCTACTCATGTGTTGAGATCAAGACATTCCATTCCTACCATATGAATCTTGATCTCTAGCCTTCCCAAGTTGCTTTCCACTCAAATCTTCTTTCCACCAAATCCAAATCCTATGAGAGAGAGTTGAGTGTTGGGGAGACTATCATTTGAAGCACAAGAGCAAGGAGTTCATTACCTACACACCATTTGTTACTTCTTGGAGAGTGGTGTCTCCTAGATTGGCTAGGTGTCACTTGGGAGCCTCCGACAAGATTGTGGAGTTGAACCAAGGAGTTTGTAAGGGCAAGGAGATCTCCTACTTCGTGAAGATCTACCGCTAGTGAGGCAAGTCCTTCGTGGGGGATGGCCATGGTGGGATAGACAAGGTTGCTTCTTCGTGGACCCTTTGTGGGTGGTTGCTTCTTCGTGGACCCTTCGTGGGTGGAGCCCTTCGTGGACTCGCGCAACCGTTGCCCTTGGGTGGAGCCCTGTGTGGACTCGCGCAACCGTTACCCTTCGTGGGTTGAAGTCTCCATCAACGTGGATGTAGGATAGCACCACCTATCCGAACCACGGGAAAAACATCCGTGTCTCCAATTGCGTTTGATCTTTCCAAACCCTTCCCTTTACATTCTTGCAAGTTGCATGCTTTACATTCCGCTGCTCATATACTCTTTGCATGCTTGCTTGATATGTATTGTATGTGTTGAAATTGTGCCTAAACTCCACTTAAACCGAAAGAGATTAAAAATTGCTACTTTAGCACTAAGTGTCTAATCACCCCCCCTCTAGACACATCTACTTCTAGATCCTACAGCGTGTCATGCATTGCATATCATGTCATCATGTGCATTTCATTTGCATACATGTTCGTCTCATGCATCCGAGCATTTTCCCCATTGTCCGTTTTGCATTCCGGCGCTCCTATCTCCTCCGGTGCCCTTTTCTACCTATTTTCGTGTGTGGGGGTTAAACATTTCCGGATTGGACCGAGACTTGCCATGCGGCCTTGGTTTACTACCGTAGACCGCCTGTCAAGTTTCGTGCCATTTGGACTTCATTTGATACTCCAACGGTTAACCGAGGGACCGAGAAGGCCTCGTTTGTGTTGCAGCCCAACACCCTTCCATTTTGGCCCAAAGCCCACCTAAACCTCCTCCATCTTCTCAGTCGTTTGATCACGATCACGTGGCCGAAAACCGCACCTCATTTGGACTCTCCTAACTCCCTCTACCTATAAATATGTGGCCTCCCCCGAAATTTTCACGCAGTCTAACCCTAACCTTCGTCCTCCTTGCGCCGCCGGACACGTCCGCCCGGCGACCGGACATGTCCACCCCGTCCGGCCACGTCGCCTGACCAATGGCGCGCTGCCATGTCGTCACCGCCGCCTCCCTCCTCCAATCCCGTTGCGCCACGTCGCTCCCGCCGCGTCCCACCGCCGCCACGGCCCGCCAAGCCCATCTGAGGCCCGCCCGGTCCCGGATCTCTGCCTCGCCACGCCCGCAGGACCCGACGGAGAGCGCCGCCCGCCCCCGCTGAGAGTCGTGCCTTCCGCCGGCCGCCGGGAGCCATCTCCGCCGCGGCCTCATTTTCGCCATCGACAACCGCCACCGCCCGTGTCAGACTCCCTCCGGCGAGCTTCGCCATCACCGGTGCACCGCACCTAGTGCACGATCCCGCGTCGGATCCGGAGAGCCGCCGCCCGGATCTGTCGATCCCGCGCCGTCCTCGCCTCCTCGGCGCCCCGCACCTCCCTCGCCGGCCCTGCGTACTACGCCACCGCTGCCGCCATGGCCCTGCTCGGCAGCGAGCAGAGGAGCCGCTCGCTCCCCGTGCCCGTTGACCGCGGCTCACTCTGGGTCGTGGCCCAGCAGCGCCTGTCGGCCCACCTTCCTCTCCCTCCTTCCTGGGCCGAGCCCAGTGGTGAGAGCCTCTAAACCCCGCCCGTGCGTCTTTTAATTATTTCGCGCTCATCATGTTTTTTTCTGGAAAACTGCTAAGTCCCCAGATCCCAGTATTTTTTTATGCATTTTCATCGCATCATAACTCATCATCCGTGGCTCCGTTTTGAGCGTGTGGCATATCAAAAATGTTCGTCTCAACGAGTACATCATTTCATCTCATTGCATCATTTTCTTTTGAGCTCATCTTGATGCCCGAAATGCTGTTGGAAGAGGGCTATGTGATAAACTTGGCAGATCTGTTTCATCAAATAGATATTTGTCTTTTTTGCCATGATTAATGTGTCCATGATATGCTCCTGAGTTCTACATGAGTTTTGTTATATGCCATGCCATATTTACAGAGGTGCTTACCATGTATTTTCGTGATATGTGTGGTGACTAGCACAAGCTTGCAAAGTAGTGCATTCGTTAATGCTGATTTCAGGGACTTAGAATTTCACTAAGTCCTTGTTTCTTTTTGTCATTATGCCATATGTTCATGTTGTTTCCTAGTGATCTGTGCCTCTTTTTAGGATGATCAGTAAGGATGATTTGTTAACATTGTGGTGCTCTATCCATCCATGTCTTTGTTTGCATTTATGGAGCACCCTAGCTTGAGTCAATCGAGCTCTACTTTTACTATTTCATGAATCCTGGCAGATTGTCGACTTAATAGCGATTTTGCCGAGGATGTTGTTATTGATCCGTGCATGGTATGTTGTTTTTCTTGCCATGTCTAGATTCTACCATGTATTCTTGATGGGTGTATGCTTAGTTTGTCATGACATGCTCTGTAGTGAGTGCATCGAGCTCGTGAACATGCCTACTCGTTAACTGATTTGCATGCTCCAGTTTTTCACCAAGTCTGTAATCTGATTATGTTTTTGCCATGTTCACACGCTTGCAATTGTAATTTCTGATCCCTGTTGGCTCAAGGTCACTAAGAGATTTTTGTTAAGTGATTTGAGTAGCTTCATGCCATGCCTTGCTTTGCCATGTTAAGTTCCTGTAGCATATAGTTTTCATGCTCTAAAGTGTGCTTCCTGATGTTAAATTCCAGACTTGTGTTAATTTCAAGTCCGAAACCTGTTATCATTTGCACTTTTGCCACGCTTGTTTGAACCTGTTAATGGATGAATTGGCCATAGCTCAGTGTTCATCTTTTGTCAAGCATCATGAGTGGATCCCTGCCATGTATCTTGTTGCCATGTTTGAGTGTTGTAGCATATTTATCTTGATGCATTTAGATGGCTACTTGCTGATTATCGCAGACCGGTGCCATATTTGTTTTGCTTGCCATTTCCAAACCGTGCATCCGATTTCGGTGATCTTTATATCAATTTCAACCGAAATCACCTCACCTTTCCAGTGGCACTCTTGGATTTCCAAGTTGAGGCCAGGTTCAATCATTCCTTTCCAAATCATGCATATGCATCGCATACCGCATCCCGCATATCATACCATGTTCATGTGTTGGTTGTTTACTATGTTGTGTGATTCTTTCCGGTGTTTCTTCTTCGAGTTGGTTCCAGTAACATCGCGTTTGTGAGGACCCGTTCGACTACGTCCGTTTGTCTTCTGCATGGACTTGTTGTTCTTCCTTGCGGGATTTTAGGCAATATGACCATACCCTCGAAATCACTTCTATCTTTGCTTGCTTGTTGCTTGCTTTTTTGCTATGCCTATGCTGCGATACCTACCACTTGCTTATCATGCCTCCCATATTGTTGAACCAAGCCTCTAACCCACCTTGTCCTAGCAAGCCGTTGTTTGGCTATGTTACCGCTTTGCTCAGCCCCTCTTATAGCATTGTTAGTTACAGGTGAAGATTGGAGCTTGTTCCATGTTTGGAACATGGATATTTTGTTGGGATATCACAATATCTCTTATTTAATTAATGCATCTATATACTTGGTAATGGGTGGAAGGCTCGGCCTTATGCCTGGTGTTTTGTTCCACTCTTGCCGCCCTAGTTTCCGTCATATCAGTGTTATGTTCCCGGATTGTGCGTTCCTTACGCGGTTGGGTTATAATGGGAATCCCTTGACAGTTCGCTTTGAATAAAACTCCTCTAGCAAGGCCCAACCTTGGTTTTACCATTTGCCACCTAGCCTATTTTTCCCTTGGGTTAGGCCAGCCCAAGGGTCATCTTTATTTTAAACCCCCGGGCCAGTGCTTCTCTAAGTGTTGGTCCAACCCAGAGCACCGTGCGGGGCCGTCCCTTGGCAACTTGGGTTACGTTGGCTCCCGTACGCTTAGCTTATCCGGTGTGCCCTGAGAACGAGATATGTGCAGCTCCTATCGGGATTTGTCGGCACAGCAGGTGGCCTTGCTGGACTTGTTTTACCATTGCCGAGGATGTCTTGTAACCGGGATTCCGAGTCTGATCGGGTCTTCCCGCTAGAAGGAATATCCTTCGTTGACCGTGAGAGCTTGTGATGGGCTAAGTTGGGACACCCCTGCAGGGTTTTGAACTTTCGAAAGTCGTGCCTGCGGTTATGGGCAGATGGGAATTTGTTAATGTCCGGTTGTAGAAAACCTGAAGTTGACCTTAATTAAAATGCACCAACCGCGTGTGTTACCGTGATGGTCTCTTTCCGGCGGAGTCCGAGAAGTGAACACGGTGTTGGAGTTATGCTTGACGTAGGTTGCTCTAGGATCACTTCTTGATCATAGTTTCTCGATCGTGCTTTGCCTTCTCTTCTCGCTCTCTTTTGCGTATATGTTAGCCACCAAATATGCTAGTCGCTTGCTGCAGCTCCACCTCATACCTTTTACCTACCCATAAGCTTAAATAGTCTTGATCGCGAGGGTGTGAGATTGCTGAGTCCTTGTGACTCACAGATACTTCCAAAACCAGCTTGTAGGTGCCGATGAGACCGTGCTGATGACGCAACCAAGCTCAAGGAGGAGCTCGATGAAGATCTTGTCCTTTGTCTTGTTTCGTTTCTATTTGATCAGTAGTGGAGCCCAGTTGGGGTCGATCGGGGATTTGTGTCGCATTTGGGGTTGCTCTTTATTTTGGTTCCGTAGTCGGACCTTGATTGTATTTGGATGTTGTAATGCTTAATTCATGTAATTGTGTGAAGTGGCGATTGTAAGCCAACTATGTATCTCTTTCCCTTATGTATCACATGGGTTGTGTGAAGATTACCTCACTTGTGACATTGCTTTCAATGCGGTTATGCCTCTAAGTCGTGCTTCGACACGTGGGAGATATAGACGCATCGAGGGCATTACATATATCCTTTGGCCGGACTGTTGGACTATGAAGATAAAAGATTGAAGACTTCATCTCGTGTCCGGATAGGACTCTACTTGGCGTGGAAGGCAAGCTAGGCAATACGGATATGTATATCTCCTCCTTTGTAACCGACCTTGTGTAACCCTAGCCCCCTCCGGTGTCTATATAAACCGGAGGGTTTTAGTCCGTAGGACAAGATACAATGATACCATAGGCTAGCTTCTAGGGTTTAGCCTCTCCGCTCTCGTGGTAGATCAACTCTTGTAATACTCGTATCATCAAGATTAAATCAAGCAGGACGTAGGGTTTTACCTCCATCAAGAGGGCCCGAACCTGGGTAAAACATCATGTTCCCTGCCTCCTGTTACCATCCACCTTAGACGCACAGTTCGGGACCCCCTACCCGAGATCCGCCGGTTTTGACATCGACATTGGTGCTTTCATTGAGAGTTCCTCTGTGTCGTCGCCGTTAGGCTTGATGGCTCCTGCGATCATCGATAGCGATGCAGTCCAGGGTGAGACTTTTCTCCCTGGACAGATCTTTGTGTTCGGCGGCTTCGCACTGCGGGCCAACTCGCTTGGCCATCTGGAGCAGATCGAAAGTTACGCCCCTGGCCACCAGGTCAGGTATGGAAGCTTAAACTACACGGCCGATATCCGTGGAGACTTGATCTTCGACGGATTCGAGCCACTGCCTTGTGCGTCGTGCGGTCATGATGAGTACGATTTAGCTCTACCATCGGACCGTATTCAGGAGATCGCACCGGCCGCTCCGAGCCTCAATTCGGAGCCAGTTGCGCCATCCATGGATGGGTGGATAGACCCTGTCACGGAGGCCGTACCCTCAGCGGCGATCGAGCTGAATATCGACCTTACCCTTCACGAGAGCCGTGTTGCTAAACTGCCGGATCCTTCTCCAGCCACGGACTCCGAACCGCCTGCGCCCGTTCCCATCGAATCCAATTGGGCACCGATCATGGAGTTTACCTCCGCGGATATTTTTCAGCACTCGCCCTTTGGCGACATACTGAACTCATTAAGGTCTTTCTCCTTGTCAGGAGAGTCCTGGCCGAACTACGTCCGGCAGGATTGGGATGCGGATGACGAAGAAATTCGACGCCCACCCACCACCCACTTAGTAGCCACTATCGACGACTTAACCGACATGCTCGACTTCGACTCCAAAGACATCGACGGTATGGACGACGATGCGGGAGACGAAGAGGAACCACTACCCACAGGGCACTGGACAGCTACCTCATCATACGATATATACATGGTGGATACACCCAAATAAAATAACGACAAGGAACAGAAGGACGCAACGAAGGGTGGTTCCCTTGAGCAGCAGTCAAAGCGGCGGCGTAAACGCCGCTCCAAATCCTACCTCGGCAGAAATAACAATCACATAGACCCAGCGTTAGAGCAGGGTGAACCATTGCCCGACCACGGCAACACGGAAAATCAAGCCGAACAACCCAACCCCGTCGAAGATAACAGTCTAGACGACATCACACCGGACAGGCGCCAGGAGCAATATAATGCCCACCAAAGGCTTGTTGCCATGGCGAGGAGTCTGAAAAAACAGAAGCAAAGGCGCAAGGCTGCACAAGACACACTCAAAATTAAATGGAGTGAAGTACTCAACACTGCAGCGAAATACGGCACTAATCGCCACACCAAGAGCTATCCGAAGTGAAAGTTGCTACCTCAATTTAATGAGGAGGCCTTAGATCCTCCACAATTAAAAAATAAAACGGCCATCCGGTCGGATAGACGACCTCATAGCCAACATAAAGCGGCAATCGACGCCGCACATAAACCAGCACGCGATCCGCGTAAGGGCTCGCATCAAAAGGATGGCGCAACCAGATCCATCTATGGACCACGCAGGCGCGCTTCAACATACAATGCAACACAACAAACATTCGAATACTACGGTACACCCAAATACAGGGGTGCCGCACACCCTCTATGTTCCACCGACGAGGTGCTGGATCATGAATTTCCAGAGGGATTCAAACCCGCAAGCATAGAGGCATACGACGGAACAACAGACCCTGGGGTCTGGACTGAGGACTACATCCTCCATATCCATATGGTTCAAGGAGATGATCTCCACACCATCAAGTACTTACCCCTCAAGCTCAAAGGGCCAGCTCGGCACTGGCTTAAAAGCCTCCCCGAAAACTCCATCGGAAGCTGGGAAGAGCTCGAAGACGCCTTTCGAGCAAATTTTCAAGGGACATATGTCCGACCACCGGATGCATACGATTTAAGTCATATAACTCAACAACCCGGCGAGTCAACCCGAAAACTTTGGAACAGGTTCCTCACTAAAAAGAACCAAATAGTTGACTGTCCGGACGCCGAAGCCTTAGCAGCCTTCAAGCATAGCATTCGAGACGAATGGCTTGCCAGACACCTCGGTCGAGAAAAGCCGAGAACAATGGCAGCATTAACAAGCCTCATGACCTGTTTTTGCGCGGGCGAGGACATCTGGTTAGCCCGATGCAGCACCAATGACCCAAGTACATCCGAATTCAGGGATGGAAATGGGAAATCACGACGCAGCAAGAATAAGCGTCGGAATAAGGAAGACAACCCGAAGAGCATGGCGGTAAACGCCGGATTTAGAAGCTCTCGGCCAGGCCAGCAGAAGCCGCCCTCCAAAGGCAACAGAGACGAACTGTCCAGCCTAAACAAAATTCTGGATCAAATATGTCAGATCCATAGCACCCCTGATAAACCTGCAAATCATACCCACACAGAATGTTGGGTCTTCAAACAGTCCGGCAAGCTCAACGCTGAACACAAGGGGCAGGATACACCAAGTGAAGACGAGGACGAACCTCACAAACAAAGCATAGGGGAGCAGAAGAAATTCCCACTAGAAGTCAAAACAGTCAACGTGTTACACGTGATAAAAGGGAGAGACAAAGCGGCACCTTTAGAGGAACATACCCCAGGGCCTATCACCGCGGAGCTCCGCCACTGGTCGTCCCAACCGATCGCCTTCGACCATCGGGACTACTCGGCAAGTATCCGGCATGCAGGATGGGCTGCCTTGGTATTAGATCCAATAATTGATGGACACCACTTCACCCGAGTCCTGATGGACGGGGGCAACAGTTTGAATCTGATATATCAGGACACAGTCCGCAAAATGGGGATAGACCCAACAAAAATTTGCCGCAGCAATGCTACCTTTAAAGGAGTAACGCCAGGCCCGGAGGCTCACTGCAGGGGCTCCCTACTACTAGAGGTTATATTCGGCTTCCCCGATAACTTCCGCATCGAAAATTTAACTTTCCACGTCGCTCCATTCCAAAGTGGCTATCAAGCACTACTCGGACGTGAAGCTTTTGCTCGCTTTAACGCAATACCGCATTATGCTTCCCTCAAGCTCAAGATGCCTGGTCCACGCGACATCATTACAGTAAATGGAAATATTGAGCGCTCCTTGCGCGCCGAAGACGGTGCGGCCGCCTTGGCCACCGCACACTAAAACGGCCTCACCAACTCAAGCATTTGACAGGTCGTTAAGACCACAGACACGGCTAGACGAGTCCGGCTCAACTATATGTAATTAATACAAGTTTGATGGCTATACCCCTATTACAATACAAGGGGCTCAACGCGCGCGCAAAAGTGGCAATAAGGCTCACCTTTACTCATTTTCAACTATATATTGTTTATTTAGTATAACTTAACTTTTGCACGGCAACTTTTCAATTAAATTCCTCTCTTTTTCAGATGACCATCGTGCTACACCCGTCCAGGATACGGCACAACGGAGACACAGGCGCATACATGCAGCAGGGACCTGTTCCAAGGATTCTTTGTAGATTAAGACCCTGCGTAAACCTTTTTTACTGTCTCTTGTTGATTTACATCCCTCGGATTCTCAGTACAACCGAGAAGGATGCTGACGTCTTGGCATGTGGCCACGCCAGAATAATGCACGTACCTGGACACCAGGGGCTTATCACAAAGGGTACTGTTTATACCCGGCTTGCACCATAAAAACTGAATACCTTAGGGAGTGTTTGGCGTCGCGAGTTTGGCCTTGTATGCATCAGCTCCGAATCATGTCTTTGGTCAAATGTTGGGTTTGCCCGGCTCCTGTGTTTTGCTGCCTTACGTTCCGCTCTAAAGGCTAAGGCGGCACCGGGAGAACTACTGCGATTGTGCCCTGGTTCATCCGGACGAGCACCTCAGTAGAGAAAGCCGAAAACTGACTGTCATGATATAGCGTGAGACTGGTCAACCACTCGATGACCTATTGGAATCTTCGGGATTCCTCCGCATTAACGAAGGGCCGTTTCCCGGCCAGGCATGTACGCACCCCGAATCCGGATGAGTGCGGAGCCACCAGGGGCTATATAGTAGCCCCACTGTCAAACTCCTATGGCTAAGTGAAAGTGTTAAAGCATTATAGTCCGGTTGCCTAGTTCGCTGCGCTATCACCTCCTTATTAGGACCAAGACATTGGATTAAGTGTGAATACGCGTCTTCTGCGAACACCCCCACATTATATGCGTGGGGGCTAAAGCCGACGACTGCAATCTTTCAGGTTATATACATGTATACATAAACGGCCGCATAGGAGGCATGACAATACTTTTGGGCAAAAGTATAAATACAGCCTTGATAAATTCAATAAAACATTGTTTTTACAATGGGAATACATGTCACTCAAACATAACATTCTTCGAGCACTGGGCCTCTATCGTACGAGCGCCCTCAAGAACTTCTTCAAAATAGTGCTCGGCAGCCACTCGGCCAATGGCCGAACCCTGCGCCGCGACAATGGTGGCATCCATCTCCGCCTAGTATGTTTTGACACGGGCAAGGGCCATCCGCGAGCCTTCTATGCACGCCGACCTCTTCATTGCATTAATGCGCGGCACCGCACCAAGGAACTGCTGCACCAAGCTAAAATAGTTGTTCGACTTCGGCCTTTCCGGCCACAGATGATCCACGACAGACCTCATGGCGAGTCCAGACAATCTATTGAGTTCGGCCCATTCGGCAAGCTGATCAGTCAATGGAAGCGGACACTCTGGAACGTTAAATTGTGACCAGAATAGGTTGCCCACTTCACGATCTGTCTGGTATTCGGCCGCATCGACAGCGCTTGCCGCTAAGTCCAGACATGCATCGGCCGAACTCCATAGCCGATCTAGAGGGGCATACCACAGATCGCCGAACTTCCTCCGCAGCATAAATGGCTTCCCAGCCACAATGTCCCCGGCTTCACGTAGTTCCTCCTTCTTCGCTCTCATTGCAGAGCGGGTGTCTTTAGTCGCCATTGTGGCCTTTTCAAGGTCCGTAGCCTTCGCCCGGTTTTATTCTTTAAGAAACTGGCAGCGGTCGGCAGTGTCTTTTAACTTCTCAGCCATTTTGGCCATTTTCTCTTTGCTCTCGCTATGAGCGGCATTCTCGGCTTTCAACTCTTCGACCGCCTTCAAAGCGGCCGCATTACTACTCCTTGCTTGCTCCTTGGCTCGGGCAAGCTCCGCCCGCAGGGCCTCCACGGTGGCAGCTCCATCTGTAGTCACAACATATTAAAGATACTGGCATTACGCTGCTCTTACTATGTGACATCAACTATAAATATCACCTACCCTGTGCCTCGTGAAGCCGCTTGTTAACAAGCTCGATGTCGGCATCCGCTGCATCCAGTCGCCATTCTAGTTCGGCAACCCCATCAGTCCGGCTAGCCACCGGAGCTTCAGACACCTGCACATAACGGCAGTCTGGTTATTACATGGGACTACAATCCTCTGTTCGCCGCCGTTCTCGACGACAACCAGAGTCTCAGGGGCTACTATCTACACAGGGCGCACCTAAAAATGTGCAGATGCATATCATTTCATGTACCTAAAAGCCCGTCAGTAGACTCATAAAGGCTTCATGCAACCCTCTTTCGGCGGACGAAATCCTTTCAATCACCATACCCATCAATGTACGGTGCTCTTCTGAGATAGCGGCTTGCCCTAGCAGATCCCTCAATGCGTCCGACCGCATACCAGACAGTGTCGGATTCTTTTGGTTGCTCTCTTCAAGAGCCGGATACTGAGGGCTTCGGATGACCATGGGATTACCTTCTAGCCTTGCCGGATCTGGAGAAACTCTCCGTGATGACACTTCAAGGTCGCCCACTTCTTGAGCCGGGGAGTCCGGGGAGGCGTTTCGCTCTCCATCATATCCGGAAGAAGATCCCCCGAAGACGAGCTCTGCTGAGAAGGGCTTAGATCCGAACTGCAACATAGATGCTTCGGTTATCTTCCTCAGAAGCAAGGTACAATATATTCACTATTAAGTACTTTTTAATTACTTACAACTCGTTAGAGGGCTGATCCCCGCACGTACTTTGTGCGGCAAGAGCACCCTCCGAGATGGGACCCTCTGGTGGAGTTTTCTTCTCCCGTTTGGAAACCTTGGTTTCCGGATCATCAGAGGTAGTGCTCTTCCTCCCCCGGGGTGAGGGAATGTTAGATTCCTTCTCTTGGCTATCCTCCCTCACGGAGGCGCTCGTTCCCTCGGTTGGAACAGGTAGCAGTGGAGGCTCGCATGCCCTCTTTATTCCCACCTTCATCTTCCTTTGAGGGCACCAGGCAAGGTGCTGGCTCGAGCATCTTTTCCAGCACCGGATTGTCCAAGCCTTCGGGAAGGGGGGCCGAACACCGGATCATCTTCGCCTTTGTTATCCAGTCCTGGTCAAAAAGCGATTCTTCAGAATGACGTCATGATAAATAAAAGACAGTTTGTTTGACTAGAGGATTACTTACTTGGGCTGTGGTGCGGTTGCTGCTCAGGCCCACGTCCTCGGAAGTGTCTGGACACTCTATTTGGGGTCCGAAGAACGACTTGTACATCTCCTCGTGCGTCAGGCCGAGGAAATTCTGAATAGCGCGCGGTCCTTCTGGGTTGAATTCCCAAAACGGACGGGCCGGCGTTTGCAAGGATGGACTTGGCGAACCAGCATGACTTGCACTACCATAACCAAACTAAAATCTCCCTCAAAGAGATCCCGGATGCGGCTTTGCAGTATGGGCACATCCTTGGCTGGACCCCAGCTCAGCCCCCTGCTGATCCATGACATCAGCTGTGGTGGAGGGCCCGAGCGAAAGGCGGGGGAAGCTACCCACTTGGCACTTCTGGGAGCGGTGATGTAGAACCACTCCCGTTGCCATAATTCACACACCTCTGGAAAGCAACCTTTTGGCCATGGAGCTCCGGCAATCTTGCTTATTAATGCACCCCCGCACGCTGCATACTGCCCTTCGACCGTCTTCGGCTTCACATCAAAGGTCTTGAGCCACAGGCCGAAGTGAGGAGTAACGCGGAGAAAGGCCTCACATACGACAATAAATGCCGAGATGTGGAGAAAGGAATCCGGGGCTAGATCATGGAAATCAAGCCCGCAATAGAACATCAAACCCATTACGAAGGGATCCAGAGTGAGGCCTAGTCCTCGGAGGAAGTGGGAGATGAACACGACATCTTCATTGGGTTCAGGAGTAGGGACGACCTGCCCTCGGGCAGGCAGCCGATGCGAAACTTCGGTGGTCAGGTATCTTGCCTCCCTCAGCTTCTTGATATCCTCTTCCATGACGGAGGAGGGCATCCACCGGCCCTGGAGGCTAGATCCGGACATGATTGAAGGTCCGAAGCACCTGACCTAGGCTTTGGGTGTTAGAACTCGAGGCGGGGGAGGGATTCGATTGAGCATGGGAGGAAAAAAGTAAAAGCCTTGTCCCTTTATAAAGAGGGTGAATATCAAGCGTCCTCCTCGTGGCCGTTTGGGACTTGCCTAAAATCTAGGAGTCCTAAGCACGGTTGGGTTACCCACGCCCGTATTGATGAGAATCCCGTAATAAGGGGGACACGATCTCTACTTTGACAAGACGTGTCAAGAAACTGCCTCGTGTTATGTTCGGGGCTAGTTAAAGGAAACAGTTCGAATAATCACCGGGCCATGGCATAATGTCATGTTGCCAAAATGTGTCAGCAGATTAGGTTTGTGGAAATATTATTCTCTCTACGGTGGTATGTGGAACTTATTTTGCAGGGCCGGACACTATCCTTGTATTCAAATTCTTCCGTGGTGTATTCGGAGGAGGAACCCGCCTTGCAATGCCGAAGACAACACTGCACGCTGGACTCATCATTATTGAAGCCTGGTTCAGGGGCTACTGAGGGAGTCCTGGATTAGGGGGTCTCCGGACAGCCGGACTATATCCTTTGGCCGGACTGTTGGACTATGAAGATACAAGATTGAAGACTTCGTCTCGTGTCCAGATAGGACTCTACTTGGCATGGAAGGCAAGCTAGGCAATACGGATATGTATATCTCCTCCTTTGTAACCGACCTTGTGTAACCCTAGCCCCCTCCGGTGTCTATATAAACCAGAGGGTTTTAGTCCATAGGACAAGATACAATGATACCATAGGCTAGCTTCTAGGGTTTAGCCTCTCCGATCTCATGGTAGATCAACTCTTGTAATACTCATATCATCAAGAATAAATCAAGCAGGACGTAGGGTTTTACCTCCATCGAGAGGGCCCGAACCTGAGTAAAACATCATGTTCCCTGCCTCCTGTTACCATCCGCCTTAGACGCACAGTTCGAGACCCCCTACCCGAGATCCGCCGGTTTTGACACCGACAATTAGGATTAAGTTTGTGGTTTGGACTTCGTTCGCCCGTTCTGAGAGGTGTTGTCATTGACGTGAAGTAAGCCTTCCCTGCAACATCTTCATTATGGTGATGCTTCCTGGTGTCATTTGGATGTGTGTCGAGAAATATGCGCCCTTAGTCTACTTTTTTGGATTTGAATTTTTGTGTGCAGGTTTGAGGTCTATCTTGGTGGCACTGTCTTGCGAAGTGGCTGGCATGGATTTGCATTTTGGTCTTTCTGCTCCGGTTCCAGTCGGAGAAGTCTAGTCAATCTTGGATTCTTCAGGGGGCGTTTGAGGTTTGCATTTTCAGATTACGTCTAGGGGACATTCAACAAGCCCCTCTAATTGCATATGTCTTATCTTCTACATCAACGACTTCCCAGTCGCTGCTTTTACAAACTCCTAAGTTTCAACTATTTGAACTCTCGTACATTCGACTTGTTTGTGCTAGCTTTGTGCATCAGATCAAAGGCCTCAACCAACACCCATTTGCACGTTGCACCAAGACACCGAGGAGTTTCATTGTTGGTTTATGTTTTTTTGAGTTGGTCACCATCTGTTTCTTGCAGTCCACAGTCAATACCGCCTGTTCACTTGAATTATTTTTATTACACTATTTAATTTATTAATCATGCTTGCCTCGGCCTCCGGTTTATTTCATCAGTAACTAGATGTTCTACCTCGATAGCCATGCCATTCCCTCTTCCATCATGTCGCCCTCCTCTAGCGACATGGGGAACATAGTCGTCATCGTCGTTAGAGGGTCCACCCGTGAAGCCTGGGGAGGCTCAGTGAAGGTCGCGGTGAGGCGCTCCCTTCATGGTGATGTGGCACTAGATCCGAGAGCACCTGCTGGCTTGGGACGATGTCCTTCCTCGTGGCGATGGTGACAATCACTGGCACACGGGGCATAGGGTGAGCAACCTCGGCTAGATCAAGGATGATGGTGGCGTGCATGATGTTGCGGCGCGGTGGGCATCCGACTTGAGTCTATATGGGCTCAATCTGAGCCCGTACAGGCCTGTTGGATTTTGGGTTCCGGCAAAACCCTTGAGGTTCAAACTCTGGGGTGCGCATGAAGATCTTTCCTCCCACTAGCTCACGCTCTCACCGCAATCTCAAAGCTCAACACGTCGAACTCGTAGAACAAAGGACACAGGGTTTATACTGGTTCGGGCCACCGATGTGGTGTAATACCCTACTCTAGTGTGGTGTGGTGGATTGCCTCTTGGGCTGAGGATGGACGAGTACAAGGGAAGAACAACCTCCTAAGGAGAGGTGTCCTTGAGCTCGGTGAGCTTGTGTGGTGGCCTTGGTGGAATGGATCCGGTCCAAGATGAGATGCCTCCCTATGGTGGTGGCTAGTCCTATTTATGGAGGCCCTGGTCCTCTTCCCAAATGTTGGGCGGGAAGGGATCCCACAATGTCCAATTTGAAGGGGGACAACTAGTACAAGCTATCCTGACAAAATGTGGTCTTCGCCTGCCAAAGGCTCTGATGGTGACGCCGTCATGGGCTCCACGATGACCTCCATCCTGCCGTCCTGCTGGTCTTGGTCTTGTTGCACCAATATGGAAGCCTTTTCCTGATGCCTCGGGACTCCTCGCCTGCGCCTGTCCCTTTAGCACCAAAGAGGAAATGCGGACACTAGGCGCGCTGGCGCCCGCCTGGCCTTGGTTGTCATGGCTTGCGTCACATCATGGCATTTCGGTCATTGCATATCATTTCCCTTTTTTCGAATACATAACAGGTTATTACTTACCTTGTTTTTCCTGGAGCTGCCTCTTCACCTGGCCTAGCTCCTCCTCGGCCTCCGCCAGTTTTTGCTTCAGTCTGGAAACTTCGGCAGTATGCGAGGCTGCGGCCAACAACGTCGCCTGTGTTTACATTTCAGAAAAATTTAGTTAGTTTCCTGCAATAGGAGATTGGTCCTCTGTCCGGCTTTTTGTTTCCGAACACTGGATAGTGTCTCAGAAGCTACTATCTATATTGGGATTTTCTCTTTTTTGCATCGCTTACCTCAAAACCTGTTAGCAGGCTGCTGCAGGCTTCAGTTAGTCCGCTCTTGGTGGACTGAACCCTTTTAATTACTGTGCCCGTAAGGACACGGTGCTCATCCACAATGGAAGCGCCTCGCAGTGCTTCCAGCAGATTATCCGGTGCCCCTGGTTGGATAGGGGTCAGCGGTGGAATAGGCATCCCCCTTCTTTCGAAGGAGGTTGCGTGCTGGATTCTGGAGCCGCATCGGTCTCCAAAATCGAGTCTGGCTGAGGGCCGAACTGAATACGGCCCTTTCCACCAGTCTCCTTGGGCATTGATTCCCCCTGGTGTCCAACGACGGGGGTTTCGCCTTCTGGCGCCTCCTGAGCTTCTCCCCTGCCTAGAATAGTCCTTCGGGACAGCACCTCCGCATCGTCCTTGGCCTTGGGGGAGTGAGAGGCCGGCAGAGACTCGCTGGCCATTGCCTTGGAATCCAGCGAACCTCCTGACGAGGATCGCGGGGAGCTGTTGTGGGCCGGACTACAATAACATAACCAATCATGTCAATGCAATGAGGAGGAGAAACTTTATGGGCGGATATAAGTCTTAGCACTTACGATGCGGCCCGCGGCTTAGTGCGGGGGCGTTGCTCCGGACTGCTTTCAACGTCCCATGCAGAGCTGCCCACGAGTGGGCCTTTCCCCTTCTTGGGCGCCTCCGCCTCCAGAATAGTGGAGGCCGCCCTCTTTTTCTACCCCTCATCAGGGGAGGGTTGTTTTCCTCCTCCTCGTCGTCATCGTCTTCGGCGGCGGAGGAATGAGTCTTGTCTTTGGACGTTGCGTGCGAAGCACCCTTGACACTACTAGGAAAAGGGCTACTAATGGCGCACCAGTTTTGCCTACTAATGGCGCATCACTGGTGCGCCATTAGTATCACGCCACTAGTATTTATTACTAATGGCGCACCACTGGTGCGCCATTAGTATCTGGTATACTAATGGCGCACCACCCAGTGTGCCATTAGTATATAACACCATGCACCATTAGTATGCCTCCCAGGGGCCATATTTAACCATGTGCTTTGGCACACTAATGGCGCACTGCGGATGGATGCGCCATTAGTATACTTGGCATACTAATGGCGCACTGTTTGGTGATGCGCCATTAGTATACTTTGGCATACTAATGGCGCACTCTGTAGTGATGCGCCATTAGTATGAATATTAGGTTTTATTTTTTTTACTTTTCTAATTTTTGCACAGGTTACAAAATATATTATTTGACAGAATATAGACAGTAGCACACAGCAACAATAGATTCATTGAATACAATAGAAGATTAGTCTCCGAATACAATTCATCATATTAGTCTCCGAATTCAAAAGACCGAACAAAGATAAAACATTACAAGTCTCGAGACCGTGAGTATCGAGTTTGTCTTCACATTACAAGTCGATATCGATCATATAAACTACCATCAAATAGAAGAGAGCTGCGGTCATCACAATGAGCATCATCGCGATGAAACTGGTCTTCATCCGGTTCCTCCAACGCTCCCTCCTCTCTCCCGCTAGATAGCGGGCGTATCTAGATTCCGCCTCCGCCCTAGTGGTGTACCCTTTGTAACTATTACCGCTGAAACGGTGAACCTATCTCCGACACTCCTCCCAGTCGTCGTAGACTCCGGGAACCTTACCCTTGTACACGACATACGACGACATCTCTATGCACAAGCCAAACAACAGACAATACATACATAAGCAATATATAAGTATGCAACAAAAGGATCTGAAGAGAAAAGCAAGACATTAATAGCACGATTCATGGTCCTACTAATAAATAGCATCGATTACATCTAAGTTGAACGACTGTCCAAACCAAAGAGAAATACAATTCATTAAATTTTAATTATAACATGAGCCAATCAATGTTTCAGAACTACACATCACTACTTTCGACTCGACTCATGGACAGGAGCGTGGATGAAGCCGCCGTCTGTCGTGATGGTCATGAAATCGCGGGCGTTGTCAGCTTGCATTTGTAGCATTCCGTCTATCTCAATGTTGGACGGTTGATATCTGAGGAAGAACTGCCCCGAGGTATGAAGGACATCTTGATGGATGATGTCCGCAAACTCCGACTGGATGCGAAAGAATTCTTGTCTGATGTCCGCGTCCTGGATTGCCGACAAGCTCGCGACCCAATCTTTGAGATTATTTGGTAGTAGAAGGTGATGATGGTCCCTTACGATCGCCCGCATGTGATGGAGGGCGTAGTAGGCATCCTTCTGACCGCCAGGCGGCTGCTTGACGCAGCAGAATGTCGTATTGTGGGCGAACACGTGCTTGCCGTATTTACGAACTGCCCTGATGAAGGTGCCTATAGATTTGGTGTAGCGGGGGAGAACATCATCAAGAACTTTCTTGATATTTGTGTAGTCTATCTTGGAGTTACGGTTCGGGTCGAAATACGTGGCCATGGAATATTTCGGGCTTAAGAGGATGAGTGTGCAATGTGTGTCACTGCACAGAACACGGAATGTTAGAAAAAAAGAACGATCGAAATCTAAGAAATCATATGTTACGGGGCGGTTAAGGGATGACTTACTCGGGAAAGTAAGCCACAAGGAAGTTATCCTTATCTGGGTTTGCCAGAATGACGTCTTCGAGGTGTGAACTCGCGACTTGGCGGTCCCCAGCGCTGCTCAAGAGCTTGGCACGCATGTAGAAGGGGTCGACGATCACGATGTCCGGGGTCTTGTCTCTAATGATCCGCATCTCCATACTCAGCGAAAACAGCCGAACGAAGGTGTAGTGCAGCGGATGAAGGTTGAACATAGCAAAGATGTCATCAAACCGCAGGACGATCGTACCCCCGATGGCGCCATCCACAAAGCCCTTGCCCTCTGGCACCTTGGCCACGAAAACCGGGTATGCCACATCATTCTCTCTGAGACGCCGCTTCTCCAAAGAAAGAACACTGTCGTGCAGACTCCGCATAGCACCGGTTGCAGCATTGAGAATATTTGTTGGTAGCATCGCCCTACCCGCCACATGCACCCTCCTCGAGATATCCTTAGGTGAAGGTGGCCCGTCCTGAGCACGGATCGTACTCGGTGCCAGCTGGCTCACACCGGCGGCCTTTTTAGTCTGCCGTTTCCGTCCCTTCTTCTTGATCTGCTGTAATGGGACCGAGTTATGCTCACAGACCTCCTTCTTGAGCGTGTTGGGGCTGATAATATTTGGCACCTCCGCTATCTGAGGCTCGGTGAAGGCCGCAGCTGGAGGCGTCTCCTGAGAACTGAACGCCAGACGACGCCTGTTGCAATTGGGTTTCTCCGTCGTACCAGCTAGATCGCGGTCGTCTTGTTTGGGTTCTTGAGAAGGAGGCCCGCAGAACTCGTCACCGTATCCATGTTCGGCAAAGTACTTATCAACGTTGGTAAATGTACCATCGTCGTTGTCGTCGTCCGGATCCTGTGCCATATGCATGTCCGGATCCTGTGCCATAGGGATGTCCGGCATGTCCGGTAGCGTTGTGGCGTTCTTGCCATGGCTTGGCGCCGGCATGACTGGCGGTCTTGTCTATGGGGTGGTGTCCCCCGCCCCCAAACAAATCTGGCTCTTCGGCCAAAGCAGGGGCCAGCTTACGCAGGCGCTGAGGGTCATCTCATCTTCTTCGTCGGCCCCAGCGGGTCGAATCGGAGGTAACAGCTCGTCGCAGCCTGGGAGCACCCGAACCACTTCAACCCTATACATTGTGGGTGGCATCGAATTACCGTGGAACACGGGGTTGCCCGGTTGAACGATTCTGCCCTTGGCGACATCGACCAACTCGCCGCCCACGAAGTGCAGGAGAGTGCAAGGAACGTCGGCGGCGCCCTGCGAAAACATGTAGGGTGTCAGGGATGCCCAGTCAAAGGCAAGGAGATGAAGTCCTTGGCCAAGGCTTAGTTACTGTGATGCCGTCGAGCTCGGCTAATGTCGAGGCACCGCCAACGGCGGGCGTGCAACTGACGGAGGGGCCGCTTGCTGGCAAGGTGCCGGCCAGCGTACACCCGGGTGCATTAAGCTCCAATGCCGGCGTCGGAGACACCAATACCGCCGCCGCCGGAGACACCAATGGCGCCGCCGCCGTAGACACCAATACCGCCGCCGCCGGAGACACCAATGGCGCCGCCTGCGCGTTGTGCGAGTTGCTGGCCGTGAAGCTGGGAATCGGGGGCGGCCCCTGTTGGCCACCCGCAATCCACGTCATTATCCCATGAATCAAGGTAGGCATAATGCCGGTGAGCGTCGATCCCAGTTGTTGTTGCACTTGCTCTTGGACCATCTCCGGAATCCGCGCCACTTGCGCCTTGAGTGCTTCAACCTCGCGCGACTGGCTTTCCGAGCTGGTCTTTTTCTCCTTTCGCCCACCAGCGGCATAGTATGACGACCATTTTGTGGACAAGCCTTTGCCGGCCACACGACCAGCTGACGTCGGCTTATTGAGCTTATCCCTATTTTTCATTACGTTCAACGCCCTATTCAAAGGGGTGTCGAAAGGGGAGCTCTGAGATGACCCCGCGCTACTGCTTTCTTTGTCCTGCGGAAGGAACGTGAACCATTTGGAAATATTGGGGATTAATTAGAATGCAACCATATGGAGCTAATTACGCGGGGGTGTATTCCTTACCAGAACAAGCTCAAGCTCATTGGTCTTCGGATCCATGGTAAGCTCCTTTGTTACCGGGTCCTCCTTGTACCGGGCCCTGAGAAAGTTCCTGGCATGCTTGTCACTGTATTTCTCGAAGCGGGGCGGTAGGCCTTGCTCGGCATGCTCCATGTCCTCCTTGTCCCATACAGGCTCCGCCACTCTGTAACCGCCAGGACCGAGTTGGTGGACCCCTATGTTCAACTGCCGCATTTCTTTCCCCCACTGACTTGATTCGGAGGTTGCGGGTCTCTCGCACTTGATCTTGAACTCCTTGTAGTCATCTTCGCTCATCAAAGGATATTTCACCTTGATCTTCTCATAACTATCACCTTTGTCAATCATTGCCTTCACCGTGCTTTTCCAAGTAGACAGGGCCGTGCTCATCGCCGTGAGGGCGGCACCGTTCACTTTATTACCCGAGAGGCGTGTGTTTGCGAACTCAGCGGGGAACTTATATCGTTCGTGCAGCTTCGTGAAGAGTAGGCTGCGCAAATTCCCTCGGTCCTTATGCCTTAGGTTATCGGTGTTGATCGAGGCGGTGCTCCGGAGAATGCACCCGAGCTGAATCGAGTACCCCTTGACTACGTGTTTGGGCGCCGTCAGATGCCCGTCGGAGTTCACTTCAGTAAATTCCTCCCTGACGGTGCCGAGCACATTGGGGCGCCGGTCCTTCCGTTGCCTCTTCGGTTGGCTGCCATCTGTGCGTGCGCCGCCATCATCAGTGGTGGCATCCGCGGCGCCATCATCAGTGGTGTCATCCCCGACGCCACTAGGGGTTGTGTAGTCAGGATCGGTGTCTTCCACGGCGTCCTCATAGCGGTGAGGTTCTTCCTCCAACTCCTGGGACAACTCCCAGAATTGCTTGCCGCCCGAACCGCCGGCCTCATCGTTGTGGGCCATGTTTCGCTCTAAATAGGAGAAAAGTTTGGTCAAAAAGTTGGTTATTGTCAAGGAACAAGATCATGGTCTCATCATTTAGGGTTTGTCGAAACCGAGGCATCCTAAAAGCTAAGCTTTTATCATTTAGGGTTTGTCGACGCCGAGGCACCCTAAAAGCCTAAACGTACATCATTTAGGTTCTCATCGATACCGAGGCGCCCTATAGAAGCCAAGTTAAGTTTTCATCATTTAGGGTTTATCGATGCCGAGGCACCCTAGGTTGGGCCTAATCACTTGGCACTAATCACTTGGCTCTATTGCCACCTATGTTGGGTTTATCATCTAGGGTTTATCGATGCTAAGGAGAATTCTAAGTTGGGCCTAATCACTTGGCTCTATTGCCACCTATGGTTTAATGCAGCAAGAATGGTGGGGCAGTTGATCCTACTTAACTAAGTACTAAGATACCCCGGCCCATGCATTAGTCGCAAGTACCCCATATGTCCTATTTTTAGCAAAGTCATGCTAAAATTCACGGAAAATTTTAGCATGACCTTTGCTGAAAATAGGACATATGGAGTACCCGAATTTGCCGGAACGTAAGTTAATCGACATTCCGGCAAACTCAAGGGCCTCTCGGGGTACCTGCAAATTCATCACGACACAATGGTCGGAGACAAAACCCAGCCACAGACCATATGGTCCTCTGCTTTCATATGGAAAAAAATCAGCTCAACTTATGTGAGCTTCCATTCCAGATATAATAGGTCACCAAACAAAAAATCATCCAGATATAATGGTACAGCAAAGAAACAGCTTAATCCATGCCTCAGCTTATGAACAGTCATTACTTCAAATACAGAAGAAGGAACAATTTATTTGTGACATAGTTACAAATGATGACAGAATAAAGCAACACCCTGCACTAGCCTAAAAACAAGTGAAGTTTCACCCATATAAGAACAACTTTATAAAATCAGACAAGTTGCTAAATTTTTTGTATCCTTCATATACACTGGAGTACAATGCTTTATAATGTTCCATCATCATTACAGAAAATTGACAATTGTCCATAACAGTTAACTACTAGGAGATTATTTCAGTTTTACATGCAGATTTTGACCAAAAAACACATGGTCTTTTTAACAGTTTTCAGTTTGGACATAATACTGAAAACTACATTTATGTATCAACAACATCTTGTTTGCCCCCTTCAAGGGGCAGTTAGTTGGCGCTATGCAATTCAAGCATCTACACCCACCAACCAGTTGGCTGGACCTACAGTTAGCTAGCAATGAACCAACATTTTTTGTGGGTAAAAAGCAAAGAGCTTGTGCATAATTACAAGGGTTATGACCCTCTTTTCCTGTTCAAAAGAAAAAGGGCATAAAGAGGGGGAGAAGACCAGGCCCAAGAGAAGTCTACTGCTATTTTTCTACCCTAGAAAAAAATGCACTCCTAGTACATGGCTACTGCTATTTTTCTACTGCTAGGAAAAACATCACTCATTGGAAATGAAAATCTTAGTACCAGCATTTTGAACTTTGAAATGAAATACAGTAGTGGTGGAAGTAGTATATGGAGTAGTGGTATCTTGTGTAAAGTGCCAACTCCACAGATTTCTACAACCTTAGCAGCAAGTACAGCAGCAGCAAGAAGAAACCAGCAGCAGCAGATAACAACACAACAACAGCAGAATAACAACAACAGCAGTAGCAAGAATAAGAAGCAGGACTATAAGAGTACATGGGTCAAATACTAGTACAAAAAAACTCCTTTTATCTTTGGAGTCAAAATTGAGACCATATGGATAGCAGAGGAAAATGAGACTTTGTCTCGTGGCTACAAGTGGCAGCAGCTAGCAAGCACATTTTTATTACTATTTATCTCAGGAAAGAATAATAAGCAATACTTAAGTGCAGCTTTAGGATTGGTGTGAGATTAGTCATAGAATAGTGGTGGCCATTGATACTTGTTGTGCTTCATATGCAAATGGTGGTAGATATGCTAGTTTTATTCCCCGTCACGAACTTGTATGTTTAGTATCTCATATATGATCGGTTCTCCTGGCATACTTGCATTATATTAACTCGATTAAACTTATTAATAAATCTACGACGATGGAATCAAAGGGTGAGTATCTATCACTAGGTGAGCACGAGCTCGGGCGGAGGCGGCGCACAACATCTACGGCGATGGAATCAAAGGGGAAACAGGGGGAATCAACGTGGTGCTCACCGGGGAGCACAAGGGTGGCTCGGCGATGGCTTAGGAGCAGCAGAGGCGGCGGATCGACGGCGGAGGCGGTGGTGCCCGAGGAAAAAGAAGGCGTCGATCCCGTCGATGTGGTCTAGCAGCACGTCCTCCGCGGCCTCCTGCTCCGCGTCAGCCGCCTCCGTCTCCTCCTCCTACTCGTCCTCCTCCTCCGGCTCGGGGCGCAGGGGCACGGGGGCGGCGGGGATTGGGGCAGCAGCGTGGAGAAGAAGGCAGGGAAGGAGAGGCGGCGGCGTCGCCGACGGCGCGCGGCGGACGGAGGTGGCGGAGCAAGGCGGGGCGGCGGCGTATGGTTGGGGCGGGTTAGGTCGATTGGGGGATCTGGCGAGGGAGGGAGAGAGGCCAGAGGGAAATAGGTGGAGTGGGGGGAGGTTAGCAATGGCGCACCTCCCCCTAGTGCGCCATAAGTACGACGACAGCAATGGCGCACCTCCCCCCGGTGCGCCATTAGTAATTGTTTTTTGATTACAGTTCAAGCACTCAAGTTATATACCACCTAACTATATCCCCATCAGAACACACACACACACTAGTCCGACTGGTCAGCACGCAGCACACACACTGGGAGGTCCTGGGTTCGATTCCCAGGCTCCCAAATTTTTGTTTTTATGCATTTTTTCTTTGCACATATCTTTTTATGCATGCATCCAAATATAACATGTCACATATGCTAGATGCTCAGAATTTCATGTAGAAAAATAATATGCAGTTTGTTGCCATGTTAACAACATTTAAAATGTTGTTTGATATTTATTTGTGTTTAAATATGTTCAAACTTGTTTAAATCATAACTAAATATCCATGGCTCCAAATTTGACAAACATTATATGCTTTTGGGAGTAACATATAACCAAGCACAACTAGTCTTTTTTTGGATTTTTAGTTGCATTCATTTGTGAATTGGTAAAACATTTATGAGTATGAAAAAATAGCATCAAATTTGTTATTTAAAAATATCATCAAAAAGTGGGGGTGGGTGCGGGGTGTCGGCGGCGGCGGTGCCCATTGAATATGAAAAAATATCATCAAATTTGAAAAAATATTCATGAATTCAAAAAGTGCGCATGAAATTTAAAAATATTCATGATATCAAAAAGTGCCCGAGAAATGAAGACTATGATTTAAATACAGTCGATCTTAGCTAGCTATCTGTTCATAATCTTCTTTCCCTTCTTTTTCGCAAATGGAGCTCTTTTGTGGAACGGACGTACTTTAGGTAGGGTGGTCCTGCTTCTTCTTGTGGTGTATGCTGCTACTTCATCGTCGTCGTCATGTTCGATCTTCGGGTCGCCGTACTTGTCGAAGTCTTGCTCATTGGCTACTCCATCCATTCCGATGATCTTCCTTTTGCCTCTCCTCACGACAACACGACTGGGCTTTGACGGGTCGGTAATGAAGAAGCATTGGTCCACTTGGGAAGCCAGTACCCATGGCTCATTTTTCGCGGTGACGTTTGCGCCCGCGGTCTTGGATTTGGCTTCGGGTATAACCATGGTGGTGAAATACCGGTCTTCTTTTAGGACGCTCTTGGCCCATCTGACAAGGAACATCGGGACCTTCTCTCCAGCATAGCTCAGCTCCCAGATCTCCTCGATCCTTCTGTAGTATCTGTCCTTGTCATTACCGGTGTAGGATTCCATCGTTACCTCGGAGTTCTGATAACCATCGCTCTTCATGTCCTTGTCCTCAGTGTAGAATATGTAGCCGTTGATATCGTACGCCTCATAGGTCATCAGGTTGTGGTCGGCGCCTTGTGACAAGGCGAATATGAGTTGTTCTTCCGCGGAAGAATCCTCATGTAAAGGGTACGACAGAAGCTTCTGCTTGAACCAACGCGTGAAACATGAGTTGTGCTCTTTGATTATATCTCCATCCGTCCACTGTTGGCCTCGGTCATTGTACATCTTCTCAATAAAGGTTTTGTGCTCTACCACCCAAGGATCGACCACGTCTATGTGTTGTAGCGCGACTAGGTTTGCTCTTTCAAAGTCGGCGAGTCGACCCTCGAAGTCGACATGCATTTCACGGCGACCCTCACGGTGACCCCATCCAGTGAGCCTGCCGAGGTGCCTGTTGACGGGCAGACCAACGGGGTTCTCGATGCCTAGATAATTCGTGCAGTAGGAGATGCACTCTTCGGTCAGAAAGCCCCTGGCTATACTTTCCTCTGGACGTGACATGTTGCGAACGTATCCTTTGATGACACCATTCATCCTTTTGAACGGCATCATGCTGTGGAGGAACGTCGGCCAGAGTCGGATGATATCCTCCATGATATGGACCAGCAGATGCACCATAACATCGAAGAATGCGGGCGGGAAGTACATCTCAAGCTCGCATAGTATCACCACGATCTCTTCCTGTAGCCTTCTGAGTTGCCTCACGCCAACCGAATTCCGAGAGATGACGTCAAAAAAGTTTCATAGGACAAATAGCGTTTCACGGACGTGCGCGTCCATGATCCCACGGATTGCAACTAGAAGTATCTACGTCATCAGCACGTGACAGCCGTGAGACTTCATCCTGCTGAACTTCTGCTTCGCTGGGTCTAGGTATTTGCTTATCTTCCCCGCGTAACCGTAAGGAAGTTTTACTCCTACAAGGCAGGTGAAAAACTGCTCGATCTCCTCTTGACTTAGAGTGAAGCACACGGGAGGGTAGTCATTTCCGGTCTTCTTGGCCTTTTTGCCTTTGCGACGACTTTCTGTGTCCTGCTTCGCCTCATCATCATCATCATCATCATTAGCGTGAAGCTCCTACCTGATGCCCATTGATTTCAAGTCTGCCCTTGATTTCGGCCCATCTTTGGTCCTCTGTGGCATGTTGAGCAGGGTACCAAGCAGACTCTCGCACACGTTCTTCGTGATATGCATGGCATCAAGGCTGTGAGGCACACGGTGGATCTTCCAGTACGGAAAGTCCCAGAAACTAGACCTCGTTTACCATACCTTCAGCAGCGGCTCTGGTGCCTTTCGCTTCTTTCCCGGCTCTGGCACCTTTTGCTTCTTTCCCGGCAGTGGGCAATCTTTCCAATTTTTCAACAGCCCGTCTATTTCCTTGCCGCTCCTCGTACGCGGGCGTCTTCGGAGTTCGGTTTCACCATCAAACAGATCCTTGCGTTTCCTCCACGGGTCATCGTCGTGAAGCCACCTCGATGTCCCATGAACACGGTTTTCGAAGACCCAGGATCTCTATCTAGCTGGCGATACGTTGTGTCATCCATGCACCTGACGCATCCAGAAAATCCATGGACCACCTGCCCCGCGAGATGTTCGTAACCGAGATAGTCGTGCACCGTCGTGAGCAGTGCGGCTCTCATAGGGAAATATTCTTTCTCTGCGACGTCCCATGTATTGGCTGGCGTTTTCCACAGCGTGTCTAGCTCCTCTTTCAGCAGCCCCAGATACAGATTGATGTCGTTCCCTGGTTGTTTCGGCCCTTCAATTAGCATACTCATGTGAATGTACTTCCTCTTCATGCACAACCAGGGGGGAAGGTTGTACATCCACACAAACACAGGCCAGGTGCTATGTGTGCTTCTCTAGCTGCCAAACGGATTGACTCCATCGGTGCTCGCGCCCAGCACGATGTTCCTTGGATCCTTCCCAAATTCTGGGTGTTCGAAGTTCAACGCTTGCCACTGGCTCCCATCCTTAGGGTGACTCAGCATCTTGTCTTTTTTATTTATCTCCGGATCATTTGCGTCATCTTCTCGCTTCTTCTCCTCCCTATCCGCGTGCCAACACAGGAGCTTTGCTACCTTAGGGTCCGCGAAATACTGCTGCAGACGAGGAGTGATCGGAAAGTACCGCACCACTTTTTGAGGAGCTTCCTTCCTCTTCTTGTATCGAGTGACGCCGCACACCGGACATATGGTAGACTCCGCGTTCTCGCCCCGATAAATGATGCAATTGTTCATGCACACATGGTATTTCACGTGCGGTAAATCCAGAGGACACACGACTTTCTTCGCCTCCTCGAAACTGGTCGGGCACTTGTTCCCCTTGGGAAGACGTTCGTGCCAGAATGACATGTTCTCGTCGAAGCATGCGTCGGTCATTTTGTGTTTTACCTTCATCTCCAAAGCCATGAGCGTTACTTTCAGGCAGGTATCCTCGGGTCTGCATCCTTCATACAATGGAGTAACTGCGTCTATCTCCAGTTGATCCAGGTTGGCTTTCTCTCGGGCGGCAGCTCTTGCGTTATCCGTCTACTTGAGAAGCAACTCTTGAATATGAGGGTCCTGCACCTAGCCCATCGATGGTCCATCATCGTCTGCTCCTCCGGCATCTAGATCTTCATGATCATGCCCTTCGTCTGCTCTGGCATCTTCCTCATCATCATGTCCGACATCTTCTACATGATGACTGTGTACAGCATCACCGTCGTGATCATGTCCTGGAGATTCTTCGTCTTCTCGCCCGCCCGAGCCGCGGTGGTTGTCTTGCTGCCCTTCCTCATTTCTTGCCCGGCCCCCATGGACGACTTCATAGTCATCTTCATCACCTTGCCACCGATAGCCATCCATGAAACCACGCAAGAGCAGGTGGTCCCGCACCTGCCCGGAATCCGGGTCCGCAATAAGGCTCTTCAGCTTGCATCTTCGACACGGACATCTTATCTCCGTCTCGTTATTTTGAAGCATCTCGGCCTTCGCGGAGCTCAAAAACCTATTCACGATGCCTTCGGTTATCGTGCGGACCATGGTCACCTGCGGGGTAGAGCAAAACGATATTTTAGAACCAAGAAATTTTTTTGGCATGACTTTCCCTAAAAATAGGACCAAAAAGAATGCATAGTGCCAAAATTCTCGCCGAAACGGAAATGAATCAACATTCCGGCAAAATATTGGCAACTATCGCATTTCAAATACCGGTACCTGCAAACACAAACATATATGCAACACCACAAACATATGCAACACCACAAACATACATAGATCTAGCTAGGCCACAAAAAGTGCATGTGCACGTTGTTGGAGCGAGCTAGGGAGAAAAAAAAGTAGATCTACAACATGAAGATAGCTTTCCCCTTACTTACCTATCAAAAAAAGGTAATTTCAAAACTTAATTTTGATGAATCTATGGTGCAAATGAGGTGAGGAGGAGGAGGCAGCCGACAAGCTTAGAGAAGGAGGTGGGGGGAATGAAGTGGGGAAAGTGAGTGTGTAAGTGTGGCTGTCCAAAAATATCTAGCTGGTCCCAGGTTAGTAATGGTGCACCACAGAGACATGCGCCATTAGTAACCCAACATACTAATGGCGCACCACACAGACATGCGCCATTAGTAGTTTTGCAAAAAAGTAAAAAAAATAATTTTTATACTAATGGCGCACCGTGGCACAGTGCGCCATTACTAGTTTAAACTAGTAATGGCGCACTATGCAACGGTGCGCCATTAGTAGTTTTGCAAAAAAGTAAAAAAAATACAGTAGTGGCGCACTCTGTGGCTGGTGCGCCATTAGTATGTTTGAAAAAATGAAAAAAAAACATTTTGTTACTAGTGGCGCACCATGTGCCTGGTGCGCCATTAGTGTCTTCCACACTAAGGGCGCACCAACAGATGGTGCGCCATTAGTATATAGTAATGGTGCACCACGTGTCTGGTGCGCCATTAGTGTCAATTCCATCTATAGCCCTTTTCCTAGTAGTGTGAGGCAGGGGACACTCCGGACCCCCTTGGCCTTCCCTATGGCCTTCTTCTCCGGAGCCTTGTAGGGCACCGGCACCAGCATCTTCGCTGAATGCGGGATGACTGGTTCTTCAGGCAGCGGAGCCGGACATTGGGTCCGCTTCGCCCTCTCCATCCAGTCCTGAAGAAATGATGATGATAAAAGCTTAGACATCATCCTTGAAACATGCAAGTAAGGGATGTAGTAAGAATAACATACCTTGTTGGTGAGGTGGTTAATGTCATGCCTGCGGTCCGAATCTGTGGCCGGCGGTGTTTCGTTGCCCTTAAAAAGCAACCTCCAGGCATCTTCGTGAGTGGTTTCGAAGAGCCTCTTCAGGGTATGGTGCTTCTTCGGATTGAACTCCCATAGAGGGCGGCTTCGGCTTTGGCATGGGAGAATCCGGCGAACTAGCATCACCTGGATTATATCGACGAGTTTGATATCTTTATCCACCATGCTTTGAATGCGCGTTTGCAGCGCTGTCGGCTCGTCTGACGAACACAATTCGGGCCCTTCTTGACCCAGGAGGTGACTCGCATGGGAGCGCTAGAGTTGAATTTGGCAGTTGCGGCCCAGGTGGTGTCGCGGGGTTCTGTGATATAGAACCAATGTTTCTGCCATTCTTTTACAGTCTCCACGAAAGTGCCTTTCGGCCAGGAGACATTGGCCAGCTTGCTCACCATGGCGCCTCCGCACTCCGCGTGCTGGCCATCCACCATCTTCGGCTTCACATTGAAGACCTTGAGCCACAACCCGAAGTGGGGTTGGATGTGGAGGAAGGCCTCACACACGACAATGAACGCCGAGATGTTGAGGAGGGAGTTCGGGGATAGATCATGGAAGTCTATCACGTAGTAGAACATCAGCCCGCGGACGAAGCGGTGGAGTGGAAACCCTAACCCATGGAGGAAATGAGGGATGAATACTACCCTCTCGTTGGGCTTCGGCGTGGGAATGATTTGTCCCTGGGCCGGAAGGCGGTGGGCGATTCCCTTCGCCAGGTACCCGACCGCCCGAAGCTCGGTGATTGTGGCACCCCGGCTCAGAGAAACCAGTTTACCTTGCATTGCCAGCCTAGAGATCGAGTCTTCTGGTAATACACAACAACATGGTACAGAAACAATAGCTTTATTGATACTAGCGGAATACACAGGTCTGATATTACATCGAGATACGAGGCCAAGCGGCACACACGGTGTTGCTGGACAGTATGTACATTATTTAATGAACATGGATGGGGCCTCGATCACACGAACTACGCGGCAGCGGAAGAACGATGAAGTGGAACTCCATAGCACAGGGACACCGACGTGGACACGGCCTAGACACAAGATGCGCCCCGATGCGAATCGACTTGCCTGAAAGATGGCATAACACGCCAGGTCAGTACATTGAATGTACTTGCAAGCTCACAACAAACATAAGCACGATGACATACAATATCATGATAATTAATCAGGTTAAATCAATGCAAGAAATACTACAGATGCAATGCAGCCAAACAGTGCACCGAGTCACACAGACTCGCTTACCAGACGGTTACCTCTTAATCAAACGGTGACCACACTGGGGTCACACATGAAACCAATTACTCATGAACACCTCGAGTGTTCGAGTTTCACCACGAAACAATGCATCACAACAATCACTTAGTTTCCAAGATTTATTATAAAAGTTGATCCATGGTGTGACTTACTCCCGAGTCTTGCCCATAACCGAGGACGCGGCTGTCGATAGATTAAATACACTCTGCAGAGGTAGTGCACTTTACCCACACTACGGAATACCTGGCCTCGCACTCCCATTCGGGTGGACCAAAGTATTCCGACGAAACCCTTCCTTTGTCATGCACTCTCCCCGGCCACTCCGACCATCTCCCTCTTAGGGCTAGGTCTTGGGTGGCCCCGTGTCTACCAAAGACACAACGGCCACCATCATGGCAAAATGGTCCCAAACAGGGACAAGGTACCATAAAAACAAAAACGAGCACACAAGGTTATGTCTGCTTACCGGGCCAGGGTATGCATGCCCATAACCTTCCCTCGCGGGAGGCACCGGTGAGAGCCACAACAAAGGACCGAATCAAGACCTTCCCATTAGGTGAATGTGGTCGCACTGAATTAAAACCCGATTCATTGGCATCATGATGTGATCAACATCATATCCAAGTTGAACTTAATCCAATTTAACTTTGATAAAAACTTTTTATCAATAACATGATATAAAAATTTTCATGCAACTACGCGTCATGCAAAGCAAACAACTCATATTCATGGATCAAACTTAACCACATAATTATCTTGCAACACTAAAGATCAAAACTCTCTGGTTATAACTCATTTTTATCATCAAGCAATATTTTTATTAGTTCTTTATTTAAATGAAAGTATCACTTAGTAAAAATTGCTACCATTAATTTCCATAGCAATATGCATAGTGCAAAATCTTACTCTACTTAACCAAACAAGTTCATGCATTCAACCAGGAACAAAACAAGCATATCATGCATAATAAAGTAACGAACAATCAACCAAATTTATTTATCAAATTTTAAATACAAATAAGAACTCATATTCAAGTAGAAAATCATAGATATTGAAATAACACCATCCAAATGCTGGTGTGGCTTGCCTTAGTGTAGAGGAGGATCACACTCCTCTTAGGTTGCTTCAAGACAAGCTTCTCCTTCTGAAAATAATTTAAAACCACAAAAAAATATCAAAACACATTCTGAAAATCACCAGAAATTCTAGGAAGAAGAGAAAAATCCACCCTTTGTTGTGCTGCTAGAGCTTTCTGTAACAAAGACAATGCAAAAAGAATCAATTCATTTGGACTTATGGTTTAGAAATGGTGGCTCGTCAAAGTTTAGTCAAATTTCTGAATTAAATTTGAATTAAACAGAAATGGGGTGGGTGAATAGGCAACTAACAATTTTTAGCTTTTCTTTACCAAATTAAACTTTGCATCAAAGTAGGTTGTCTAGATGTGCAACTAGGTTAGCAACCTATATGATGCAACAACAACGAACACACAAGCAAGCAAGAGAAGTAACACTAATAAGCTTGCACAAGTAAAGGTAAGAGATAACCAAGAGTGGACCCGGTGAAGACGAGGATGTGTTACCGAAGTTCCTTCCTTTTGAAGGGAAGTACGTCTCCGTTAGAGCGGTGTGGAGGCACAATGCTCCCCAAGAAGCCACTAGGGCCACCGTATTCTCCTCACGCCCTCACACAATGCGAGATGTCATCATTCCACTATTGGTGCCCTTGGAGGCGGTGACCGGACCTTCACAAACAAGTTTGGGGCTATCTCCACAACTTAATCGGAGGCTCCCAACAACACCACGAAGCTTCACCACAATGGACAATGGCTCCGTGGTGACCTCAACCGTCTAGGGTGCTCAAACACCCAAGAGTAACAAGATCCGCTAGGGATTGGTGGGGGAATCAAATTTCTCTTGGTGGAAGTGTAGATCGGGGCCTTCTCAACCAATCCCGAGCAAATCAACAAGTTTGATTGGCTAGGGAGAGAGATCGGGCGAAAATGGAGCTTAGAGCATTAATGGAGCTTGGAGGTGGAAGAGGTAGTCAACTAGAGGAAGAAGACACCCCTTATATAGTAGAAGAACAAATCCAACCGTTATCCACCAACTCAGCCTGCACAACGCGGTACTACCGTACCAGAGGCACGGTACTACCTTAGGGGCACGCGGTACTACCGCAGGGCCCCACGGTACTATCGCCCACGCAGCAGATACCAGAAGAGCCCAAAATGCACTAAGGCAGAGGGCGGCAGTACTGCTGGCGCGGTACTACCGCGCCCCCTTGCGGTACTACCGCAAGGCAGGGACTATTCATAGATGGGAAGGCACGGATATAATAAATTACATCCGTGGCTACTTCCGCAGAGTTGGAGTCGATGCGAAAACATGATGCAGTAGTACCGTAAGCCAGCAGCGGTACTACCGCGCTAGGCGCGGATGAATTTTTTTTCATCCGCCCCTTACTGCCGCATACTTGCGGAACTAAGCCAGATACCACGGTACTAGCGTGCCCAGTGCGCGGTACTGCCGTGATGGGTGCCACCCACTAGAGAGAGGGTGACAACATCTGGACTCCGGCCACAGTACTTCTGCTTGCCAGGAAGCGGTACTACCGTGGGCGCTTGCGGTACTACCACACCGGCGGATGGTACTACCGCAAGAGCCTGCGGTACTACTGCTGTGAGGAGCAGTACTACCGCACGCCCTAGTTCAGCAAGCACGAGAAATATTCGCATAGACAAGGAAAACATAGGATGCTACAAAGGCTAGAAGAAAAGGAGGTACAAAGGAAGATGTGTACGTGATGAATCCACCCACCCTTTCCTACGCGGACCCCCTCTTAATAGTACGGCTTCCCTATGACTCAATACCACCGAAAAGAAACATAGAGAAACGCTGTCTTCCATAGCCTTCGAGGGGAACCAACTCATCTTGTGCCTAGTCAATATATATCTGAAATATTCAATGCACATGATTAGTCCGCAAAGGTATTGTCATCAATCACCAAAACCAACTAAGGGATAAAATGCCCTTACAATCTCCCCCTTTTTGGTGGATTGATGACAACACGGGATTTGCACAAGAGTATAATGCAAAGAGCAAGGGCAAACCCCAAGTCTCTAAAATATAGACGGGCTCCCCCTAGATGTGTGCTATCTCGATGAGTGCTTTGGACTGCACGGCACACATACTAGGATCAACACTCCCCCTATATTTTATAGACATGGCATATCTTGCAATAAGGCTAAAACTAAGCAAGATAGGAAAGAGCATAATGAAATAAGCACAAGATAGAATAAGCTCACTATGGTACGATAGAGTGCATATGTCTTACACCATATGATAGAAGGACTCACAAGCACAAACCAAAGCAAACCAAAGCAAACGACATAAACAAAGTTCAACTGACCCAAACACGACACAACTCACAAATCCTACATTCTCTCCCCCTTTGGCATCGAGACGCCAAAAAGGTAGAGAGGACACCTACAATAATAGTGGTGGCTCAAGCTGAGTGGTCACTTGCACACTCCCCGTCAGACTCGGCAGCTGGGACGGACTCTTCCTTAGACTCGGTCCAGTGATAGCCCTGCTTGGCAATCCATTCTGCCTTTGGGGTGACGTCCTCCTTTGAACCGCTGGAGATGTTCTTGCCAAAGGTCCTGAAAATCCGCTTGTAGCGGCGGCGAGTCTCCTTGGAAGCCACATGGGTCTTGTACTGCCCCTTTGCCTGCATACAGAACAACATCTTCATCTTGTTCTTCAGTCGCTTAGCCCAAGATGGCTCAGAAGTGGGAGGGGTGTAACCCTCAGAGTTGTCCTCGTCTGTTGCCTCCTCCCCATGCTCATTTGCACCCACGTCCATATCAGCCACAACATCAGCGCGAGAGGTAGTGTTGGCCCACTGAGTCTTGACACAGGGGTTGATGGGCTCATGCAGGATCCAACTAGGGGCCTCAAAATCATCCTGAGGGAAGAGCTGCTCCCAAGTGGCTGAGATCAACTGAAACAGATAAGGTCCATAGATGGGGACCTTGCAGTTGTAGACCGCAAACCGAAGCTCATTCCACATGATATGTGAGACATCAAGTGGTAGTGTCTGAGAGTTGCGAGCATCTTCACACAGGAGCATCATATCCACAAGATATGCATGCACCTTGTCCTTGTCCCCGATGCATGGGAAGAGAGTGTTGCGGAAGATCTGGTGCATGATGTCAAGAAAGGAGTTGAGTACCCAAGTTGACTTGCCATTGGAGAGCTTCTTCGCCACATAGAAGGGCAAAAGCCTGGTCTTGTTTGCAGACTCGGAATTGGCATGAGGGCGAACACCTTGGGGTGTGGCGAGCCCCTCATCCGGAACCCCAAGAAAAGTCATGAATTCCTTCCAAGTAGCAGTCAGCTGCCGACCATTGGTCATCCAAGTCATGGTCCTTTCCTCGTTGGGATGAAAATGCACTAAGGCAAAGAACTGAGCAATGATCTCAGGATCAAAGTCTTTGTGGAATGAGATGATATGCTCAATGCCAAATTGCTCCACGAGGTCTAAAGCCTCACCAAAGTATTCCCGGTGCTTCTCTTGCTTCATGTGATGCATGTTGATCAACTTCACCTCCACATAGGTGTTTTGCTTGGCCTTGATGACATCCAGATAGATGAGATTCTGCTGCTTGGTCCAGAATAGCTCATTCCCTCGAAAGTTGGCACGAGGGTTTCCATATGGATTGATCTTCCTCCGAGCGATGAACTCAGCAAGCGGTATCTCATCCATACCCATGGTGGGTTCCTTCTCTTTGGTGGCGGTGGTCTTGGTTCTGCGTTGGGGGGCATTGGAGCCCTCTGCTGCCTCTGAGTTGCGCATACGCTTGGATCCCGTGTTACGGCTTGGATTGGAGCGGCGAGCCGGAGCACCTGAGCCACCACCTAAAACACACACCACAAAACAACCACGCACGAAACGCGAGAAGGATCAATGCAAAGACCACAACAAAACGGGTGAAACAAGTAGACATAGCACGTGAGAAGTGCCACAAGAGGGATTTGAGACAACGGTAGTAGCGTGTGTTGCGCCACGTGCGGTAGTACCTCTCCAAGGAGCAGTAGTACCAGCGACGCGGTAGTACCACACTAGTAGGGCGGTAGTACCAGACGGGCGATAGTACCGCACCTGAAGAGTAGTAGTATTGCACGGTTGCAGATTGATACGTCTCCGTCGTATCTATAATTTTTGATTGTTCCATGCCAATATTATACAAATTTCATATACTTTTGCAACTTTTTATACTTTTTTGGGACTAACATATTGATCCAGTGCCCAGTGCCAGTTCCTGTTTGTTGCATGTTTTATGTTTGGCAGAATATCCATATCAAACGGAATCCAAACGAGATAAAAATGGACGGAGCTTATTTTTGGAATATTTGGAAAATTCCGAAAGAAAAATCCACGCGAGACGGTGCCCGAGGTGGCCACGAGGCAGGGGGTGCGCCCCTGACCCTCGTGGGCCACCCGTAAGGCGGTTGATGCCCTTCTTCGGCCGCAAGAAAGCTAATTTTTTGTATAAAAATCACAGCGAAGGTTTCAGGCCAATCGGAGTTATGGATCTCCATATATATATGAAACGGTGAAAGGGCAGTAGAACAGAACGCAGAAACAGGGAGAGACAGAGAGACAGATCCAATCTCGGAGGGGCTCTCACCCCTCCCATGCCATGGAGGCCAAGGACCAGAGGGGAATCCCTTCTCCCATCTAGGGAGGAGGTCAAGGAAGAAGAAGACGAAGGGGCTCCGTCTCCCCTTCTCTTCCAGTGGCGCCGGAACGCTGCCGTGGGCATCATCATCATCACCACGATCTACACCAGCACCTCCGCCATCTTCACCAACATCTCCATCACCTTCCCCCTCTATCTACAGCGGTCCACTCTCCCGCAACCCGTTGTACCCTCTACTTGAACATGGTGCTTTATGCTTCATATTATTATCCAATGATGTGTTGCCATCCTATGATGTCTGAGTAGATTTTCGTTGCCCTATCGGTGGTTGATGAATTGCTATGATTGATTTAATTTGCTTGTGGTTATGTTGCTGTTCTTTGGTGCCCATCATATGAGCGCGCGCGTGGATCACACCATAGGGTTAGTTGTATGTTGATAGGACTATGTATTGGAGGGCAAGAGTGATAGAAGCTTCAACCTAGCATAGAAATTGATGCATACGGGATTGAAGGGGGACCAATATATCTTAAGGCTATGGTTGGGTTTTACCTTAATGAATGTTATTAGTTGCGTACGCTTGCTAATAGTTCCAATCATAAGTGCATAGAATTCCAAGTCAGGGATGACATGCTAGCAATGGCCTCTCCGACATAATACTTGCTATCGGTCTAGTAAAGTAGTCAATTGCTTAAGGGACAATTTCGCAACTCCTACCACCACTTTTCCACACTCGCTATATTTACTTTATTGCTTCTTTACTTACAATAACCCCTAGATTTTATTTACGTGCTCTTTACTATCTTGCAAACCTATCCAAAAACACCTACAAAGTACTTCTAGTTTCATACTTGTTCTAGGTAAAGCGAACATCAAGCGTGCGTAGAGTTGTATCGGTGGTCGATAGAACTTGAGGGAATATTTGTTCTGCCTTTAGCTCCTCGTTGGGTTCGACACTCTTATCGAAAACTGTTGCGATCCCCTATACTTGTGGGTTATCACAGATCCGTAATGGCCACGGAGATCTGAGCACAACCGTGTCAACACGCGGTACTACGGTCGATCAAATCCATCACGGGACAACTATAGCAAGTACCATCACTACACAAAACCACTCTCCTATATCCTACTCTTGCAAAGATTTGGCCTAAAATTGCATGAACAACTTGCATCTCCCCAAAACCTAAAAACAACAAGACGAACAAGAAAAAGGAAGGGATTGGGGACAAACCTTGTTCCATGGCAAGAGGGAGTGGTGGGGAACGATCCCACCGGTTAGAATCCGAGGAGAGCGGCCGGAGACGGAGATCCGGCGAGGACCTCTGGCACCGTTCTTGAGCGAGCGAGAGAGATACGGAGTGGGGAGAGAGACGAATGGGTATGGGGGAGTTAGAACTCCCCCTGCCCGTGTTTAACCCCCCATGCCCCTCGACCACACAGTAGTAGCGCACGTCATCGCGGTAGTACCGCCCCGGGCGGAAGTACCGCACCGAGCGGTAGTACCGCACCGTGGCTTTAGTACTGCTCCCCCAGGCGGCAGTAAAAAATTTCTGCCACGCTGGGTGCGGAAGTACCGTGTACTCCTCACGTGGTAGTACCACACGTCATTGCGGTAGTACCGCACCGAGGCCGTAGTACCTCTCCCCGAGGCGGCAGAAAAAAATTCTGCCGCGCTGGGTGCGGAAGTACCGCGCACTCCCCTCGCGGTAGTACCGTGGCAGGCCGTGGTAGTACCGTGAGCTCAAGAGAGAGCAGTTTCAACCAACCGAGAGAACACAGAAGCACCGAACCTTCAAGCGAAAGACCACACCAATGAGCTAACACACAGGACACCACAAGCACAAGCTCGGCATGAAGGAAGAGAAGCAAGAGACAACACAGACCAAAAACGAGACACAAACTCTCCAAGGAGAGGGCGATGGCCGGAGCCACCTATGTTTGAGTCAATTGGTATGGCACCGCGAAGAATTATCCTTGGGCCCATGACCAAAACTCGTCTTTGAAGCACAAGTACCATCAAAAATGGCTAATGTGAAAGAGTTGATCGCTTTATGCATAATGGGGGAGGGAGAGTTCATTGAGAGAACAACACTCCCCCTATGTCCATGCCTACACCTAGATTAGACAACAAGTTGAGTGATGTGGGGTGTGCAAGGGTTCAAGCAACATTGCTCAAATCAATGATATTTAGCTCATGCCTTAACTCACGAAATCTTGCTTCATCCAAAGGCTTCATGAAAATATCTGCAAGGTTATCATGGGTGTTGACGTAGTTGAGCTTGATCTCCCCTCGCCTAATGTGACCACAGATGAAGTGATACCGAATCTTAATATGCTTCGTCTTGAAGTGTTGCACCGGGTTGAGAGAAATCTTGATGGCACTTTCATTGTCACACCAAAGAGGCACTTTGTCACAAATGACACCGTAATCCTTTAATGTTTGCCTCATCCATAAGAGTTGTGCACAACAACTACCGGCAGCCACATACTCCGCTTCTGTGGACGAGAGAGATACGCAACTTTGCTTCTTGGAAGACCAACTCACCAAAGAGCAACCAAGAAATTGGCACCCTCCGGAAGTGGACTTCATATCCACTTTGTCTCCCGCCCAATCCAAATCCGACTAACCTACAAGCTTGAAGTTTGCTCCCCTTGGGTACCATAAGCGAAAGTTTGGGGTATGAGCCAAATATCGAAAGATTCGCTTGACCGCCACAAAGTGACTTTCCTTAGGTGCGGCTTGAAACCATGCACAAATTCCCACACCCAACATGATATCCGTTCTAGATGCACAAAGGTAAAGCAAGGAGCCAATCATGGAGCGATATACCTTTTGATCCACCGCTTTACCAATGGGATCAATGTCAAGTTGGCACTTGGTGGGCATGGGAGTGGAAGCCGGCTTGACATCACTTAGCTTGAATCTCTTGAGCATTTCTTGAGTGTATTTGGCTTGGTTGATGAAGGTTCCTTCTCTCCTTTGCTTCACTTCGAACCCGAGAAAGAACTTCAACTCTCCCATGGAAGACATCTCGAACTTTGAGGTCATGAGAGCGCAAAATTCCTCATTGAAAGCTTTGTTAGGGGAACCAAAGATAATATCATCAACATATAATTGGCACACAAATAAATCTCCTTTGACCTTCTTAGTAAAAAGAACAGGGTCGATTATCCCAACTTCAAAACCACGGTCTTGTAACAACTCGGTAAGGTGGTCATACCACGCACGTGGGGCTTGTTTAAGGCCATAGAGTGCCTTATCGAGTTGATACACATGATCGGGAAAGTAGGGATCCTCGAACCCGGGGGGTTGCTTGACATATACCAATTCATTAATCGGACCATTAAGGAAAGCACTCTTCACATCCATTTGTTGTAACTTAAAGTTACGATGAGAAGCATATGCAATCAACATGCGAATGGATTCAAGATGAGTAACAGGGGCAAAGGTTTCACCGTAGTCGATACCCTCGACTTGGGAGTAGCCTTGTGCTACCAAACGAGCATTGTTGTTAATGATAATCCCATGAGCATCTTGCTTGTTCTTGAATATCCACTTGGTTCCAATGACATTGTGGTTCTCTGTTGGCCTTGGCACCAATCTCCACACTTTGTTGCGCTCGAAGTTGTTGAGTTCTTCATGCATGGCATTGAGCCAATCCGGATCTTCGAGCGCCTCATAGACCTTTTGGGGTTCAACACAAGAGACAAACGTGTGATGTTCACAATAGTTGCTAATTTTGTACGAGTGCTTACCCCCTTTCTTAAGCTTCCAAGCACATTTGTCATGATATGATCCTTGGTGGAGAGCTTGGAAGCAATCTTAGCGGCACGACGAGGAGTGGTCACTTGATCATCTTGAGCGCCGTCTTGAGCTTGTTCGTGATCTTGAGGAAGCTCTTGATCTAAAACTTGCTCGGAGGAGAGAACTTGGCCTTGGGCATCACTTGATGTTGCAACACCATCTTGAGATTGACCTTGCCCTTGGTCTAGTTCTTGAGGTTGAGGGCCTTCACTTTGTTCTTCGGAAGCATGTGGGTCTTGGGTTGGTGATGGTTCCACTTGAGTGGAACAATGTCCTTCTCCTTCGGCCACAAGGGGTTCCTCAATGGGTAGGATATGACCAACAACCATTCTTCTTATGGCTTGGGGAGGAATTTCATCACCTACATCACAAGTACCACTTTGCTCCACTTGGGAGCCGTTATTCTCATCAAACTCTATGTTACACGTTTCCTCAATAAGTCCCGTGGACTTATTGAGAACACGGTAAGCATGCGAGTTTGTAGCATAACCAACAAATATGCCCTCATAAGCTCTAGCCTCAAATTTAGACAAACGGACACCTTTCTTGAGAATGAAACACTTACACCCGAACAGCCAGAAGTACTTGAGGTTGGGCTTGTTACCGGTGAGTATCTCTTATGGAGTCTTTTTCAAGCCTTTGCGGAGGTAGAGCCGATTAGATGCATGACATGCGGTGTTGATGGCTTCGGCCCAAAAGTTGTAGGGAGACTTGAACTCCGCCATCATGGTCCTTGCCGCATCCATCAACATCCGGTTCTTCCTCTCCGCTACACCATTTTGTTGAGGGGTATAAGGTGTGGAATATTGATGCTTGATTCCCTCATCACTCAAAAACTCATCCAAGGTGTAATTCTTGAACTCGGAGCTGTTGTCACTTCTTATAGTCAAGATCTTTGTATTGTGTTGTCGTTGAGCTTCATTTGCAAAGTCGATGATGGTTTGTTGGGTCTCGCTCTTTCTCTTGAAGAAATATACCCAAGTGTATCTTGAATATTCATCCACAATCACCAAGCAGTACTTTCTACCGCCAAGACTATCAAAGGATGGAGGCCCGAAGAGATCCAAATGAAGGGAGCTCCAAAGGCCTCTTCGAGTAGATGATAGTCGTGGGAGGGTGAGCCTTTTGATGTAGCTTTCCTTTGATACAAGCACTACAAGCACGATCTTTGGCAAAACTAACATTTGTTAGTCCACGGACATGGTCCCCCTTGAGAATACTTTGCAAAGATCTCATATTGACGTGAGCTAAACGGCGATGCCAAAGCCATCCCACGTCAACCTTAGCCATTAGGCATGTCGCGGTCTTAGTGGGTCGCTCTGAAAAGTTAATCACATAGAGACCGTTCTCGACATGCCCAACAAAGGCTACTTTAAGAGTCTTGCTCCACAAGAGGGCCACGGTATCAATATCAAAGAAAGTGGCAATGCCCATAAGTGCTAGTTGATGAATGGAAAGTAAATTGTATGCAAGGGACTCAACAAGCATGACATTCTCGATCGTAAGATCATGAGAAATGACAACTTTGCCGAGTCCCAATACCTTAGAGGACGAGGCGTCACCCCACTCGACGTTGGTGGGCATGGATGGAATCTTTTGCACGTCCACCACCAAGTCCTTGCTTCCGATCATATGATTAGTAGCTCCACTATCGAGCAACCAAGGTCCCCCACCGGAAGCAAACACCTACAAGAGATCAATGCTTGGTTTTAGGTACCCATTTTGTAATGGGTCCTTTGATGTTAGTAACAAGGGTCTTAGGAACCCAAATAGACCATTCAATGTACTCATAATGAGAACCAACAAATTTGGCATAAACATTCCCATCTCTAGCACGTCACAATACATAAGACGGGTTAAAGTCGTCGGCTTTGTTGGGAATGGAAGCGTTGCCCTTCTTGGCATCACTACCCCTCACGGTGTTCTTCTCCTTCTCCTTAGTAGCACCCTCTCCCTCCTTCAAAAAAGTTTGCTTGAGAGGAGGAGGTCGTTTGGCCTTGTCATTCTTCTTCTTGTTCTTGGACTTGGGCAGGTACCCAATCCCCTCCTTGGCCACAACTCCCTTTTGGTTGGTCAAAAGGTCGTCGAGATTCTTATCGCCTTATATGCAAGACACAAGACCTTTCTCAAGTTGCACCTTTAGCTTAGCATTCTCCTCAACAAGATGCACATGCTCACAACATGGGTTAGTAGCATTTGCATTATCAATTAACATCATACGGGTAAAAGTGGCTTTCTCCTTGGTTAGGTTTACTTGAAGTTGATCATGAGACTCTTTGAGGCTAGCATGAGCACCCTTCAAGACCTTGTGAGCCTTTTCAAGTAGGTCAAACTCCTCTTTGAGTCTAGCAAGATCAACCCCAAGCTTGGCCTTCTCGGAGTTTAGCACACGAGAGGCAACAAGAGCATGATCAAAATCTTTCTTTAACTTAGCGTGATCAATGTTGTGTGACTCCTCAAGAGCCAAACGAAGACCACACTCTTCCTCAAGAGCATCAGAAAGATCCAAAATCTCATCGGCATAGTCACGACTATGCCCCTCCATCTTGGAGATAGTATCTTCGTGAGCCTCGATCATGTCATTGTCTTCACCAAGTTGTTCCAAGAGAGCAACAAAATGCTTCTTGGATTTACCCTTGAGTTTACCCATAAAGGACTCAAACTCATTTTCCTCCACATTGGATCCCTCATATTCATCAATGCAATCCGTCAAGGAAGGATTATTAATGATGGTAGTTTTGATGTTGGGGGTTACCTTGTTTGTGGCTTTAGCCATGAGGCACTTGGCGGTGATGTTCTCATTGGGTGAGTCGAAGAGAGACACTCGTGGAGTTTTTGCAATGGCAACGGAGGCCATGGCAACCAACTCACCATCTTCTTCATCATCATCGTCATCCTCATGGTACTCTTCTTGAACCACCAACGCCTTGTGAGGGGTCTTCTTGGTGAAGTTGCTCCTGTTGGGGAAAGACTTGGCATTGTCCTTTCGGATGAGCTTGCCACCATTGTCTTCCCTCTTCTCATACGGACACTCCGCAACAAAATGGCTCACATTGCCACAATTGTAGCAAGTCCTCACACGTTGCTTGCTCTTCATGCCACTTGAGTTGTTCTTGTTGAAGTTTGGCCTTGAGTTCTTCTTCCTCCAAAATTGCCTTGAAGCAAGTGCCATGTGTTCATGATAGGCATACTTTGTATCTTCGGGGTTGCTTTCCTCTTCTTCCTCTTCTTCTTCTTCTTCAACACAAACCTTGGCCTTCAATGCAAGGTTGGGCTTCTTTGCCCTTTGAGAGCGAAGCACCGCATTGTCGATGGTCTTGTCCAAGATGTTCATAGCCACAAACTCATCCAACACTTCACTTGAGGTCAAGGTGTGGAAGTCGAGCCTTTGACGAATGACGGAGGACATGGCCTTCTGGTAAGGCATCATTGCCTTGAGGAATTTGCGCTTGATCCAATTGTCATCCGTGTCCTTGCTCCCGTGATCTCGGAGTGAGACCGCGAGTTTGGTTACTCTCCGATAAAGCTCATGAGGTTCTTCATCTTCTTTCATAGAAAACTCATCGGCTTCATCTTGTACTACTTCATAGTTGGAGCGTTGAATGCTTGCGCTTCCCCGATAGAGAGAGACAACACAAAGCCATGCATCTTTGGCCAAGGCGAATGGCCGAAGATGAGGTAGATCTTCGGGTCGAATTGCATCTTGGATGATGAAGAGAGCATTCTCATTGAATTTATTATCCGCGGCTTCTCGAGGAGTGAAGTTGCTTGGGTCATGCGGATAGAAACCTTCTTCAATGATTCTCCAAAGATTAGTATTCACATGATTTAAATGACGCTTAAAGTGATAAACCCAAGAATCAAAGTCCTCATTTTTCACAATCTTAGGGGGGGGACCGGCATGATTCAAATGAGTGGAAGGAATCGGTCCACCATAAACAAGTGGTGGTTCCACATGGGCAAAGATGCCGGTGCCATTTTTACCACTAGAAGAAGGAGCCTTTTCACTACTAGCTCCCCCCTTGTCGGAGTTAGCATCCATCACCTTGTCTGTGGGATCACCCACTTTCAATGGTGCGGTGGATAGTTTAAGCCCTTCAATGAATTTAGTAAACATGCTTTCAACCTCGGTCGTCATTGAGGTTTTCAATGTCTCCAAGGCTACATTGAATTCCTCACGATAGACTGAGGTTCCCCCATCACCCGTAGACGAGATTGGATTCACACCGGAGTGCTCCTCCACGCCATCTACGGTGTCAACCATACTCTTCGGACGACAAAGTCCTTAGTAAAGAGACGAGGCTCTGATACCAATTGAAAGGATCGATATGGTTGACTAGAGGGGGTGAATAGGCAACTAACAATTTTTAGCTTTTCTTTACCAAATTAAACTTTGCATCAAAGTAGGTTGTCTAGATGTGCAACTAGGTGAGCAACCTATATGATGCAACAACAACGAACACACAAGCAAGCAAGAGAAGTAACACTAATAAGCTTGCACAAGTAAAGGTAAGAGATAACCAAGAGTGGACCCGGTGAAGACGAGGATGTGTTACCGAAGTTCCTTCCTTTTGAGGGGAAGTACGTCTCCGTTAGAGTGGTGTGGAGGCACAATGCTACCCAAGAAGCCACTAGGCCACCGTATTCTCCTCACGCCCTCACACAATGCGAGATGCCGTGATTCCACTATTGGTGCCCTTGGAGGCGGCGACCGGACCTTCACAAACAAGGTTGGGGCTATCTCCACAACTTAATCGGAGGCTCCCAACAACACCACGAAGCTTCACCACAATGGACTATGGCTCCGTGGTGACCTCAACCGTCTAGGGTGCTCAAACACCCAAGAGTAACAAGATCCGCTAGGGATTGGTGGGGGAATCAAATTTCTCTTGGTGGAAGTGTAGATCGGGGCCTTCTCAACCAATCCTGAGAAAATCAACATGTTTGATTGGCTAGGGAGAGAGATCGGGCGAAAATGGAGCTTAGCGCATTAATGGAGCTTGGAGGTGGAAGAGGTAGTCAACTAGAGGAAGAAGACACCCCTTATATGTAGAAGAACAAATCCAACTGTTATCCACCAACCCAGCCTGCGCAACACGGTACTACTGTCCTAGAGGCGCGGTACTACCACAGGGGCACGTGGTACTACCACAGGGCCCCACGGTACTACCGCCCACGCAGCAGAGACCAGAACAGCCCAAAATGCACTAAGGCAGAGGGCAGCAGTACTGCTGGCGCGGTACTACCGCGCCCCCTTGCGGTACTACTGCAAGGCAGGGACTGTTTAGAGATGGGAAGGCACGGATATAATAAATTACATCCGTGGCTACTTCCATAGAGTTGGAGTCGATGCGAAAACCTGACGCGGTAGTACAGTAAGCCAGCAGCGGTACTACCGTGCTAGGCGCGGATGAAAAAAATTTCATCCACCCCTTACTGTCGCATACTTGCGGAACTAAGCCAGATACCATGGTACTACCGTGCCCAGTGCGCGGTACTACCATGATGGGTGCCACCCACTAGAGAGAGGGTGACAACATATAGAATCCGGCCACAGTACTACTGCTTTCCAGGAAGCGGTACTACCGTGGACGCTTGCGGTACTACCGCACCGGCGGACGGTACTATCGCTCTGAGGAGCAGTACTACCGCACGCCCTAGTTCAGCAAGCACGAGCAATATTCGCATAGACAAGGAAAACATAGGATGCTCCAAAGGCTAGAAGAAAAGGAGGTACAAATGAAGATGTGTACGTGATGAATCCACCCACCCTTTCTGACGCGGACCCCCTCTTAATAGTACGGCTTCCCTACGACTCAATACCACCGAAAAGAAACGTAGAGAAACGCCGTCTTCCATAGCCTTCGAGGGGAACCAACTCATCTTGTGCCTAGTCAATATATATCTGAAATATTCGATGCACATGACAGTCCACAAAAGTATTGTCATCAATCACCAAAACCAACTAAGGGATAAAATGCCCTTACACCCCGCCCGTCAGGAGATAGAGAGGGGGATCGAGATCAGAGGAGGGGCAGCGCTTCGCCGGAGCTCACGCCGGCGACAAGGGGGTTTGGGGCTAGGCTAGAGGGATAGGATTGAAGCGGGGCTCGAGGCGCACCTGCCCATACCCGTGGCTTGGTGAGAGGTGGACGGAGTGGCCCGCGCTCGAGCTCGCAAGCTTCGGTGGCGGACAGAGTTCGCCAGAGAAGGGGAAGACAACGACTAGGGGCAGCCCCGAGGGCTTGGCGGTGTCCAGGCAACACCAACAGACCACCAAGGCCCCGCCCAAGCAGCTGCTTGAGCTCGAGAGACCCTGGAGAGCGGCGCCTGGCCTGCGGGGATCGTTGGAGTCCTCGGGTCAGAACGACGGCCAGAGGCCTGCCCGACCGAGCTGCGGTCGTTCTACGTGTTCATGGCAGTTGTGTTGTTGGGGAACGTAGTTATTTCAAAAAAAATCCTATGCACACGCAGGATCATGGTGATGCATAACAACGAGAAGGGAGAGTGTCGTCCACGTACCTCGTAGACCGTTAAGCGGAAGCGTTATGACAACGCGGTTCATGTAGTCGTATGTCTTCACGATCGACCGATCCTCAGTACCGAACGTACGGCACCTCCGCATTCAGCACACGTTCAGCTCGGTGACGTCCCGCGAACTTACGATCCAGTAGAGCTCGGGGAAGAGTTTCGTCAGCACGACGGCGTGGTGACGATGTTGATGAAGCTACCATGGCAGGCCTTCGCCTAAGCACCGCTATAGTATGACCGAGGTGGATTATGGTGGAGGGGGCACCGCTCACAGCTGGGAGAGATCTTTGTGATCAACTTGTGTGTCTAGAGGTGCCCCCCTGCCCCTGTATATAAATGAGCAAGGGGAGACCGGCCGGCCCTTGTTCGTGCGCCAGGAGGAGGAATCCTCCTAGTAGGAGTAGGATTCCCCTCTTTCCTACTCCTACTAGGAGGGGGAAAGGAAGGGAGAGAAAGAGAAGGAAAGGGGGGCGCCGCCCACCCCTCCTCTCCTAGTCCAATTCGGACCAGAGGGGAGTGGGCGCGTTGCTTGCCCTAGGCCGGCCCCTCTCTCTTTCCCTTATGGCCCAACAAGGCACATTAGCCTCCGGGGGGTTCCGGTAACCCCTCCGGTACTCCGGTAAAATCCCGATTTTACCCGTTACTCTTCCAATGTCCAAATTGTAACGCCCTCGATGCGGTTATGCCTCTAAGTCGTGCTTCGACATGTAGGAAGGTGTCTGCAATTGTGAATTGGGAACCACCTCAGAACGTGAAGCAACTCCGTAGCTTCCTCGGTCTCGCAAGCTACTGTCGAAGGTTCGTTGAGAACTTTTCAAAGATCGCGAAGCCTCTTTTAAATCTTCTCCAGAAGCACTTCAAGTACGTTTGGTCTCCGGAATGTGACATCGCTTTCAACACTTTGAAAGAGAAATCGGTCACTGCTCCAGTTGTGACTCCTCCTGATAAATCCAAACCGTTCGAGGTCTTCTGCGATGCCTCTCTCCAAGGTCTTGGTGCAGTGTTGATGCAAGAGAAGAAAGTTGTGGCTTATACCTCTCGCCAGTTGAAGCCCAACGAGAAGAACTACCCCACTCATGACCTCGAGTTGGCGGCAGTTGTGCATGCTCTATTGACTTGGAGACATCTCTTATTGGGAAGAAAAGTGGACATCTTCACTGACCACAAGAGTCTCAAGTACATCTTCACTCAGCCTAATCTCAACCTCAGGCAGACTCGATGGGTCGAAATGATTCAAGAGTATAATCCAAGTATCGAGTATACTCCAGGCAAGGCCAATGTGATTGCTGACGCAGTGAGCAGGAAGGCTTATTGCAACAGTCTGATTCTCAAGCCTTATCAACCCGAGATTTGTGAAGCTTTCCGCAAACTCAATCTGCAAGTTGTTCCTCAAGGTTTCCTCGCCAACCTTCAAGTCTCTCCTACCTTGGAAGACCAGATTCGCCAAGCTCAGCTTCTTGATGCTATGGTGAAGAAGGTGAAGATTGGGATTGCCAAGAGTCAACCCAAGTACAAGTGCTACCGCCTTGATGACAAGGATACTCTCTTCTTCGAGGATCGTATTGTTGTGCCCAAGGGTGATCTTCGTAAGGTTATCATGAACGAGGCTCACAATTCACTCCTCTCCATCCACCCTAGGAGCACGAAGATGTATCAGGACCTCAAGCAGGCTTATTGGTGGACTCGAATGAAGCGCGAGATTGCTCAGTTCGTGAATGAGTGTGATGTCTGCAGAAGAGTGAAGGCAGAACACCAAAGGCCAGCTGGTCTCCTCCAACCTCTTGCCATTCCAGAATGGAAGTTTGACCACATTAAGATGGACTTCGTGACTGGGTTTCCAAAGTCCAAGCGTGGCAATGATGCTATATTCGTTGTCATCGACAAACTCACTAAAGTGGCCCACTTTCTGCCTATCAAAAAGTCTATCACTACAGCTCAATTGGCGGAGCTCTATACCTCTCGAATTGTCTCACTGCACGGTATTCCATAGGTGATCTCTTCAGACCGTGGTAGCATCTTTACCTCCAAGTTTTGGGATTCTTTTCAGAAGGCCATGTGCACCAACATCCGCTTCAGCATAGCTTTCCATCCTCAAACTAGCGGTCAAGTCGAGCGTGTCAATCAGATTCTTGAAGATATGCTCAGGGCTTATGTGATCTCCTTCGGCATGAAGTGGGAAGATTGTCTTCCATATGCTGAATTCTCCTACAACAATAGTTTTCAAGCAAGTTCGGGCAAGGCCCCATTCGAAATTCTTATGGCAGGAAGTGTCGTACCCCTCTCAACTGGTCTGAAACCGGTGAACGTCAACTTTTGGGAAATGACTTAATCACAGAGGCAGAGGAAATGTGTAAAGTCATTCGAGATAACCTCAAAGCAGCGCAATCGCGCCAGAAGAGCTACTATGATAGTAGCACCGTGATTTGGCTTTCGAGATCGGAGATCATGTTTACCTCCGCGTCTCTCCAATGAAAGGTACTCGTCGCTTTGGTATCAAAGGGAAGCTTGCCCCTAGATACGTGGGACCTTTCAAGATCGTCAGAAAGAGAGGCGATCTCACCTATCAACTCGAGCTTCCTTCAAACTTTGCAAATGTGCACGACGTGTTCCATGTCTCTCAGCTCCGCAAGTGCTTCAAGACTCCTGGCCGCACCATCAACTTCGAAGACATTGATCTCCAAGAAGATCTCTCTTATCGTGAGCACCCCATTGCTATTCTTGAAGAGACTGAACGCAAGACTCGCAATAAGTCAATCAAATTCCTCAAAGTCAAGTGGTCACACCATTCCAACCGTGAAGCCACCTGGGAATGCGAGGATCACCTCCGTTCTGAGTACCCGGCGTTCTTCCAGTCCTAGATCTCGGGACGAGATCCTTTCGTAGTGGTGGAGTGTTGTAACACCCCGTATGTAATTTACCTAATATGTACTCCTACTCTTGCCGTTTCTGAAGTTAAGTTATTTTATTTTCTCGGGTTCGTGTTTTTGTCTCCGTGTTTTTTTGGTTGTCATGCATCTCATATCATGTCATCATGTGCATTGCATTTGCATACGTGTTCGTCTCACGCATCCGAGCATTTTCCCCGTTGTCCGTTTTGCATTCCGGCGCTCCGTTCTCCTCCGGTGGTCATTTCTACCTTTCTTTTGTGTGTGGGGGTTAAACATTTCCGATTGGACCGAGACTTGCCAAGCGGCCTTGGTTTACTACCGGTAGACCGCCTGTCAAGTTTTGTACCATTTGGACTTCGTTTGATGCTCCAACGGTTAACCGAGGGACCGAAAAGGCCTCGTGTGTGTTGCAGCCCAACACCCCTCCATTTTGGCCCAAAACCCACCAAAACCCTCTCCATCATCTAGAGCGTTCGATCACGATCGCGTGGCCGAAAACCGCACCTCATTTGGACTCTCCTAGCTCCTCCTATGCCTATAAATAGCCCCCCTCCGAAATCCATGGGATTCTTCTCCCCCGAAACCCTAAAAATTGCCTCGCGCCGCGTCGGACATGTCCGTATCCGGCCGGACACTTCGCGCCGCCGCCCCGGTCCACTAGCAGCGTGCCACGTGGCACCGCCGGGCTCCCCCACCGCCGGCCCGTCCCGGCCCGAATCCGGCCCGCCGACGCACCGGTCGGGCCAGATCCGCCCGCGCCCCGCCGCCTCTTCTTCCTCACCGCTCCGCCGCACTTCGCCCGGCCGGCCGCCGCGACCTCGCCGGCCAAAGTGGGGAGCGCGCGCCCCTCGCCGCCCGGTCTCGCGCCGCTCGCCGCCGGTCGCCCTCGCCCCCAGGGCGCCGCCCCGTGCCGGATCCAACTCCGGCGACCTCTTCCCCGCCGGCCTCGGTCTTCTCCGGCATCCGTGAAGTCCGGCGAACTCCAAGTCCGGCCGACGAACCTCGGCTTCCGCACCGTGATCCAGATCTGGAACTGCTACAGCAAACCCTAGATTCGGTTGACTTCTCCCCCTCTCCCCTTATTATTTTGCATACTTTGACCTGTGATATCTCCGCATCCATAGCTCCGTTTTGGGCGTGTAGCATATCAAAATGTTCGCCTCGGAGAGCACATCATTTCATCTCATTGCATCATTTTCATTTGAGTTCATATTGATGCCCAAAATGCTGTTGGAAGAGTGCTATTTGAGTTAATTGTCAGATCTGCTGCACCAATTAGCTATTTGTCATTTTTGCCATGATTATTGTGTGCATGATATGCCCCTGAGCTCTACATGTGTTTTGTTATATGCTTTGCCATCTTTCCAGAGGAGCAATCCATGTATTTTTGTGATGTGTGTGGTGACTAGCACAAGATTGCAAAGTGGTGCACTCGTTAACGCTGATTTCAGGGACTTAGCAATTTCACTAAGTCCTTGATCTGTTTTTATCAATATGCCATATGTTCATGTTGTTTCCTAGTGATCCGTGCCTCTTTTGAGGATGATCAGTAAGGATGTTTTGTTAATCTTGTAGTGCTCTATCCATCCGTGTCTTTGTTTGCAATTATGGAGAACCCTAGCTTGAGTCATTCGAGCTCTACTTTTGCTATTTTGTGAATCTGGGCAAATTGTCTACTTGTTAGCGATTTTGCCGAGGATGTTGTAGTTGATCCGTGCATGCTATGTTATTGTTCTTGCCATGTCTAGCTTGTATAATGTGTATTCTTGATGGGTGTATTCTTAGATTGTCATGACATGCTCTGTAGTGAGTGCATCGAGCTCGTAAACATGCCTACTTGATATCTGATTTGCATGCTCCAGTTTTTCTCTAAGTCTGTGATCTGATTATGTTTTTGCCATGTTCACATGCTTTCAAATGTATTTTCTGTTCCCTTTTGGCTCAAGGTCACTAAGGGACTTTGTTGAGATCTTTGAGTAGCTCCATGCCATGCCTTGCTTTGCCATGATAAGTTCCTGTAGCATATAATTTTCATGCTCCAAAGTGTGCTACCTGATCTGAAATTCCAGACGAGTGTTAATTTCACTAAGTCTGAAATCTGTTTACCAATTGCACTTTTGCCATGCTTGTTTGAACCTGTTAATGGATGAATTGGCCGTATCTCAGTGTTCATCTTTTGTTAAGCATCATGAATGGATACCTGCCATGTATTTTGTTGTCATGTTTGGGTGCTGTAGCATGTTTGTCTTGTTGCATTTAGATGGCTACTTGCTGTATATCGCAGACCGGTGCCATATTTGAATTGCTTGCCATTTCCAAACCATGCATCCGATTCCGGTGTTCTTTATATTGATTTCAACCGAAATCACCTCACCTTTCCAGTGGCACACTTGGATTTCCAAGTTGAGGCCAGGTTCATTCATTCCTTGTCAAATCTTGCATATGCATCACATATCGCATCCCGCATAGCATACCATGTTTGCATCATGTTGTTTGAGCTTTGCACGTGATTGATTGTGTCCTTTTTGCTTATTTGTCTTGTTTGGGTAGAGCCGGGAGACGAGTTCGCTAACTAGGAGCTCGTTGAGTTTGCTTTCGAGGATCCAGTCAACTCTGACAACTTTGCAAGCAAGATGATCATACCCTCGAAATCACTTCTATCTTTGCTTTCCTAGATGCTCGCTCTTTTGCTATGCCTATGCTATGATGCCTATCACTTGCTTATCATGCCTCCCAAATTGCCATGTCAAACCTCTAACCCACCATGTCCTAGCAAACCGTTGATTGGCTATGTTACCGCTTTGCTCAGCCCCTCTTATAGAGTTGCTAGTTGCAGGTGAAGATTGGAGATTGTTCCTTGTTGGAACATTATTTACTTGTTGGGATATCATTATATTACCTTGTTATCTTAATGAATCTATATACTTGGTAAAGGGTGGAAGGCTCGGCCTCTCGCCTAGTGTTTTGTTCCACTCTTGCCGCCCTAGTTTCCGTCATATCGGTGTTATGTTCCCGGATTTTGCGTTCCTTACGCGGTTGGGTAATAATGGGAACCCCTTGACAAATCGCCTTGAATAAAACTTCTCCAGCAATGCCCAACCTTGGTTTTACCATTTGCCACCTAGCCTCTTTTTCCCTTGGGTTTCCGGAGCCCGAGGGTCATCTTATTTAAACCCCCCCCCCCGGGCCAGTGCTCCTCTGAGTGTTGGTCCAAACTAGAGTCATGTGCAGCGCCCCCTCGGGAAAACTCGAGGTTTGGTTTTAGTTGTATGGAGCACTCATCTGAGTGTGCCCTGAGAACGAGATATGTGCAGCTCCTATCGGGATTTGTCGACACATTCGGGCGGTGTTGCTGGATTGGTTTTAACTTGTCGGGTTGTCTTGTAGAACCGGGATACCGAGTCTGATCGAAACGTCTCGGGAGAAGGTATATCCTTCGTTGACCGTGAGAGCTTGTCATGGGCTAAGTTGGGACTCCCCTGCAGGGATTTGAACTTTCGAAAGCCGTGCCCGTGGTTATGGGCAGATGGGAATTTGTTAATGTCTGGTTGTAGAAAACCTGAAGTTGGCCTTAATTAAAATACATCAACCGCGTGTGTAACCGTGATGGTTTCTTTCCGGCGGAGTCTGGGAAGTGAACACGGTGTTGGAGTTATGTTTGACGTAGGTTGTTCTAGGATCACTTCTTGATCATAGTTTCTCGATCGTGCTTTGCCTTCTCTTCTCGCTCCCATTTGCGTATGTTAGCCACCACATATGCTAGTCGCTTGCTGCAGCTCCACCTCATACTTTTACCTTACCCATAAGCTTAAATAGTTTTGATCACGAGGGTGCGAGATTGCTGAGTCCCCGTGGCTCACAGATACTTCCAAAACCAGCTTGCAGGTGCCGATGAGTCCGTGCAGATGACGAAACCAAGCTCAAGGAGGAGCTCGATGAAGATCTTGTTTCGTTTCTAGTTGATCAGTAGTGGAGCCCAGTTGGGGTCGATCGAGGGACCTTGTCGCATTCGGGGTTGCTCTTTATTTTGGTTCCGTAGTCGGACCTTGATTGCATTTGGATGTTGTAATGCTTTATTCATGTAATTGTGTGAAGTGGCGATTGTAAGCCAACTATGTATCTTTTCCCTTATGTATTACATGGGTTGTGTGAAGATTACCTCACTTGCGACATTGCTTTCAATGCGGTTATGCCTCTAAGTCGTGCTTCGACACGTGGGAGATATAGCCGCATCGAGGGCGTTACACAATGTAGGCTTCCAATATATCAATCGTCATGTCTCGACCATTTTGAGACTCCTCGTCATGTCCGTGATCATATCTGGGACTCCGAACTACCTTTGGTACATCAAAACATATAAACTCATAAAACTGATCGTCATAGAACTTTAACCGTGCGGACCCTACGGGTTCGAGAACTATGTAGACATGACCGAGACATGTCTCCGGTCAATAACCAATAGAGGAACCTGGATGCTCATATTGGTTCCTACATATTCTACGAATATCTTTATCGGTCAAACCGCATAACACTATACGTTGTTCTCTTTGTCATCGGTATGTTACTTGCTTGAGATTCGATCGTCGGTATCCCAATACCTAGTTCAATCTCATTACCGGCAAGTCTCTTTACTCGTTTAGAAATGCAGTATCCCGCAACTAACTCATTATTTGCATTGATTGCAAGGCTTATAGTGATGTGCATTATCGAGAGGGCCCAGAGATACCTCTCCGACAATCAGAGTGAAAAATCCTAATCTTTATCTATGCCAACTCAACAAGTACCATCGGAGACACCTGTAGAGCACCTTTATAATCACCCAGTTACGTTGTGACGTTTGGCAGCACACAAAGTGTTCCTCCGGTATTCGGGAGTTGCATAATCTCATAGTCATAAGAACGTGTATAAGTCATGAAGAAAGCAATAGCAGTAAACAAAAATGATCAAGTGCTAAGCTAACGGAATGGGTCAAGTCAATCACATCATTCTCCTAATGATGTGATCCCATTTATCAAATAACAACTCATGTCTATGGTTTGTAAACTTAACCATCTTTGATCAATGAGCTAGTCAAGTAGAGGCATACTAGTGACACTATGTTTGTCTATGTATTCACACATGTATTATGTTTTCGGTTAATATAATTCTAGCATGAATAATAAACATATATCATGAAATAAGGAAATAAATAATAACTTTATTATTGCCTCTAGGGCATATTTCCTTTAGCCTCCCACTTGCACTAGAGTCAATAATCTAGATTACACAGTAATGATTTTAACACCCATGGAGCCTTGGTGTTGATCATGTTTTGCTCGTGGAATAGGCTTAGTCAACGGGTCTGCAACATTTAGATCCGTATGTATCTTGCAAATCTCTATGTCTCCCACCTGGACTTGATCCCGGATGGAGTTGAAGCATCTCTTGATGTGCTTGGTTCTCTTGTGAAATCTGGATTCCTTTGCCAAGGAAATTGCACCAGTATTGTCACAAAAGATTTTCATTGGACCTGATGCACTAGGTATGACACCTAGATCGGATATGAACTCCTTCATCCAGACTCCTTCATTCGCTGCTTCCGAAGCAGCAATGTACTCCTCTTCACATGTAGATCCCGCCACGACACTTTGTTTAGAACTGCTCCAACTGACAGCTCCACCGTTCAATATAAATACGTATCCGGTTCACGATTTAGAATCGTCCGCATCAGTGTCAAAGCTTGCATCAACGTAAGCATTTACGATGAGCTCTTTGTCACCTCCATAAACGAGAAACATATCATTGGTCCTTTTCAGGTACTTCAGGATGTTCTTGACCGTTGTCTAGTGATCCACTCCTGGATTACTTTGGTACCTCCTTGCTAGACTAATAGCAAGGCACACATTAGGTCTGGTACACAGCATTGCATACATGATAGAGCCTATGGCTGAAGCATAGGGAACACTTTTCATTTCTCTCTATCTTCTATAGTGGTCGGGCATTGAGTCTTACTCAACTTCACACCTTGTAATACAGGCAAGAACCCTTTCTTAGCTTGATCCATTTTGAACTTTTTCAAAACTTTATCAAGGTATGTGCTTTGTGAAAGTCCAATTAAGCGTCTTGATCTATCTCTATAGATCTTGATGCCCAATAAATAAGCAGCTTCACCGAGGTCTTTCATTGAAAAACTCTTATTCAAGTATCCTTTTATGCTATCCAGAAATTCGATATCATTTCCAATCAACAATATGTCATCCACATATAATATTAGAAATGCTACAGAGCTCCCACTCACTTTCTTGTAAATACAGGTGTCAGTGTCAAAACCGGCGGATCTCGGGTAGGGGGTCCCGAACTGTGCGTCTAGGCCGGATGGTAACAGGAGGCAAGGGACACGAAGTTTTACCCAGGTTCGGGCCCTCTTGATGGAGGTAAAACCCTACGTCCCGCTTGATTAATATTGATGATATGGGTAGTACAAGAGTAGATCTACCACGAGATCGGAGAGGCTAAACCCTAGAAGCTAGCCTATGGTATGATTGTTGTTTTGTATGTTGTCCTACGGACTAAAACCCTCTGGTTTATATAGACACCAGAGAGGGTTAGGGTTACACAAAGTCGGTTACAGTGGTAGGAGATCTACATATCCGTATCGCCAAGCTTGCCTTCCACGCCAAGGAAAGTCCCTTCCGGACACGGGATGAAGTCTTCAATCTTGTATCTTCATAGTCTAGGAGTACGGCTGAAGGTATAGTCCGGCCATCCGGACACCCCCTAATCCAGGACTCCCTCAGTAGCCCCTGAACCAGGCTTCAATGACGACGAGTCCGGCGCACAGTTTGTCTTCGGCATTGCAAGGCGGGTTCCTCCTCCAAGTACTTCATAGAAGATTTTGAACACAAAGAATAGTGTCCGGCTCTGCAAAATAAATTTCCACATATTGCCATAGAGAGAATAATGTTCACACCAATCTAATCTGCTGACGTATTCCGTAGCATGACAACACCACGGCCAAGCCTTTATTCGAATCGTTTTATTATCCCACCTCAGCGTGTCATGCGAGGCGGTTTCCTTGGCACGTCTTGTTAAAGCAGAGATCGTGTCCCCTTATTCCGGGATTCTCATCGATACGGGCGTGGGTAACCCAACCGCTTCTAGGACTCCTAGACTATATGCAAGTCCAAACGGCCACGGAGAGGACTCTTGATATTCACCCTCTTTATAAAGGGACAAGGCTTTTATTTTTTCCCTCCCGTGCTCAATCGAATCCTTCCCCCACCTCAAGCTCAAACACCCAAAGTTCAGGTCAGGTGCTCCGAACCTTCAATCATGTCCGGATCTAGCCTTCAAGGCCGATGGATGCCTTCCTCCATCACGGAAGAAGACATCAAAAAGTTGAGGGATGCCAGATATCTGGCCGCCGAGGTTTCGCATTGGCTGCCTGCCTGAGGGCAGGCCGTCCCCTCCCCCGAACCCAACGAGAACGTCGTGTTTGTCTCCCACTTCCTCCGAGGTCTAGGCCTTGCTCTGGATCCTTTCGTCAGGGGTTTGATGTTTTATTACGGGCTAGATTTCCATGATCTAGCTCCGGACTCCTTTCTTCATATGACGACATTTATTGTCGTGTGTGAGGCCTTCCTCCAGGTTACCCCTCACTTTGGCCTGTGGCTCAAGACCTTTGATGTAAAGCCGAAGATGATCGAGGGGCAACATGCAGCGTGCGGAGGTGCCTCAATACGCAAGATGACGGGAGATCCATGGCCCAAAGGTTCCATTCCAGAGGTGTCTGAATTGTGGCAACATGAGTGGTTCTGCATCACGGCTCCTAGAAGTGCCAAGTGGGCGGCCGCCCCTGTTTTCCGCTCGGGCCCTCCACCACAACTGATGTCATGGATCAGTAGAGGTCTGAGCTGGGGTCCAGCCAAGGACATGCCTATACTGCAAAGCCGCATTCGAGATCTCTTCAATGGAGATTTTAGTTTGGTTGCGATAATACAAGTTATGTTGGTTCGTCAAGTCCAGCCTTGCAAACGCCGGCCCCTTCGCTTGTGGGAGTTCAATCCCGAGGGACCGCGTGTCATTCAAAATTTCCTCGGCCTGACACACGAGGAGATGTACAAGTCATTCTTCGGACCTCAGGTAGAGTGTCCAGAAATCACCGAGGACGTGGGCCTGAGCAGTAACCGCGCCGCCGAACAGGTAAGGAATCTTCCGGCCGAACATACTATCTCTCATTTGTTACGAAGTTATTTCTGGGAGTTCGCTTTTTAACCAGGACTGGCTAACAAAGGCGAAGTTGATTCGGTGTTCGGCCCCCCTCCCTGAGGGTTTGGACAATCCGGTATTGGAAAAGATGCTCCAGGTCGCACCTTGCCTGGAGCCCTTGAAGGAAGATACTAGGGAGGATAATACGGGCGGACGCGGGCCCCCAACGCTGCCCATTCTAACCGAGGGAGCGAGCGTCTCCTTGAAGGAAGACGACCGGAGGAGGAAAAGGACTATGCCCGGGGATTCGGAAGCCGAAGCTTCCAAACGGGAGAAGAAGTCTCCCACAGAGGGTCCTACCTTGGGGGGTGCTTTTGCCGCACAAAGTCCGCGGGGGGATCAATTCTCCAGCGAGTCGTAAGTGACCCAAAATACTTTAATAGTACAGGTATGCCATCTTTTTCTTCTGAGAAAATAACCACCGCATATATCTTTGCAGTTCGGGCCTTAGCCCCTCTCAAATGAGCTCGTCTTCGGGGGATCTTCTTCCAGAGATGATGGAGAGCGAAACGCCTCCTCCGGACTCCTCCGCTCCGGAAGCGGGCGACCCCGATGTGTCGTCGTGGAGGGCCTCTCCGAGTCCGGTGAGGCCAGAAGATAATCCCATTGACCCCCGAAGCTCCCAGTGTCCGGCTCCCGAAGAGAGCATACAAAAGAGTCCGGCACCGTCTGGTGTGCGATCAGATGTTCTGAGGGAGTTGGTGGGGCGAGCGGCCATCTCAGATGAACACCGTATGCTGATGAATACGGTGATGGAGAGAATCTCGTCCGCCGAAAGCGGATTGCATGAAGCTTTTATGAGTCTACTGACAGGCTTTGAGGTACGTAAAATAATGTATGATAGTACTGCACATGCTAGGTGTGCCCTGTGTAGATAGTAGCCCCTGAGACTCTGGTTTTTGTCGGAAACGACGACGAACAGAGGATCATATTCCCAGGTAATAACCATACTGCCTCTATGTGCAGGTGATGGAAGCTCCGGTGGCTAGCCGGACTAGCGAGTTTGCCCATTTAAAACGGCAGTTGGATGCGGCAGACGCCGACATCGAGCTTGTTAACAAAAGGCTTGACGAGGCACAGGGTAAGTGTCATTATCTGGTAACCGCCACATAGTAAGAGCAGCATGATGCCAATATCTTTAATATGTTGTGACTGCAGATGGAGCTGCCACTGTTGAAGCATTGCAGGCAGAACTTGCCCGAGCCAAGGAACAAGCGAGGTTTGGTAATGCGGCTGCTTTGAAGGCGGCCGAAGAGTTGAAAGCCGAGAATGCCGCGCATGGTGAGAGCCGAGATAGGAGGCCAAGATGGCCATAGAATTAAAAGCCGCCGCCGACCGTTGCCGGGTTCTTGAAAAGGAAAACCTAGCGAAGGCATCGGACCTTGAGAAGGCTGCTGCGACGAGAAAAGACATCCGCTCTGCTATGAGGGCGAAGAAGAGGAGCTGCGGGAAGCCGGGGATATTGTAGCTGGGAAATCCTTTATGTTGCGGAGGAAGTTCGGAGATCCACGGTATGCCCCTCTGGATCGGCTGTGGAGTTCGGAGGATGTGTATATGGATTTGGCGGCGAGCGCTGCCGATGCAGCCAAGTACTTCCAGGGTCAGACGGACCGTGAAGTGGACCAGCTATTTTGGACACAATTCCATTCTCCCGAGCGTCCGCTTTCATTGACTGACCAATTAGCCGAATGGGCCGAACTGAATAGGTTGTCCAGACTCGCCATGAGGTCTGTTGTGGATCAGCTATGGCCGGAAAGGCCAAAACCGAACAGCTATTTCAGCTTGGTGCAGCAGTTCCTTGACGTGGTGCCGCGCATTAATGCGATGAAGAGGTCGGCGTGCATAGAGGGCTCGCGGATGGCCTTTGCCCGTGTTAAAGCATACTGGGCGGAGATGGATGCTACCACTGTTGCAGCATGGGATTCGGCCATAGGCCGAATGGCTGCTGAGCACTACTTTGAAGAAGTTCTTGAGGGTGCTCATTTGATAGAGACCTAGTGCTCAAAAAATATTATGTTTGAGTGATATGTAATCTCATTGTAAGCGAAATGCTTTTATAAATTTTTATAAGGATATTTTTATACTTTTGCCTGAAAGTAATATGATGCCTCCTGGGTGGCCGTTTATGTATACATGTGTATAACCTGAAAGATTGCAGCCGTCGGCTTCAACCCCCATGCATATAATGCGGAGGTGCTCACAAAAAACACGCGTTCACACTTAACCCAACGTCTTGGTCCTATTAAGGAGGTGATAGCGGAGCGAGCGAGGCAACCGGACTATAATGCTTTAGCACTTTCACTTAGCCATAGGAGTTTGACAGTGGGGCTACTAGATAGCCCCTGGTGGCTCCGCACTCTCCCGATCCCGGGGTGCGTACATGCCTGGCCGGAAAACGGCCCTTCGTTAAGGCGGAGGAATTCTAACATTCCAACAGGTCATCAAGTGGTTGACCAGTCTCACGCTATATCATGACAGTCAGTTTTCGGCTTTCTCTACTGAGGTGCTCGTCCGGATGAACCAGGGCACAATCGCAGTAGTTCTCCTGGTGCTACCTTAGCCGGTAAAGCGGAACATAAGGCACCAAAACACAGGAGTCGGGCAAACCCAACATTTGACCAAAGACAATGATTCAGAGCTAATGCATATGGGGCCAAACTCGCGACGCCGAACACTCCCTAAGGTATTCGGTCTTTGTGGTATAAACCGGGCCTAAATAATGGCCTTTGTAAGAAGCCCCTTGTGTCTAGGTACATGCATTGTTCTGGCATGGCCACATGCCAAGACGTCAGCATCCTTCTCAACGGTGGATATGTATCAACAAGAGACAGTAAAAAAGGTTTACGCAGGGTCTTAATCTAAAAAGAATCCTTGGAGCGGGTCCCTGCTGCACGTCTGCGCCTGTGTCTCCGTTGTGCCGTATCCTGGACGGGTGTAGCACGATGATCGTCTGTAAAAGAGAGGAATTTAGGTGAAAAAGTTGTGCAAAAAGATAGTTTTTAAAGAAACCATGTATAATTCAAGATGAGAAAAAATTGCCACTTGTCTGCGTGCATTGAGCCCCTTGTATTGACAAAAAGGGGTGTGACCATTTATTCGGTATAAATAGCGGCGCCGGACTTGATTAGTTGTGTCTGAGGTCTTGACGACCTATTGGATGCTTTCGCTGGTCCGGGCGCCTTTAGTGTGCGGCTGCCAAGGCAGCCGCACTCTCTTCGGCGCGCAGAGATCGCTTGATATTTCCGTTCACTGAAATGATGCCACGTGGGCCGGGCATCTTGAGTGTGAGGGAGGCATAGTGTGGTATTGCATTAAAGCGAGCGAAAGCTTCGCGTCCGAGCAGTGCTTGATAGCCACTTTGGAACGGAGCGATGTGGAAGGTTAAATGCTCGCGACGGAAGTTATCGGGGGAGCCGAATATAACTTGTAGTAGGAGGGAGCCCGTACAATGAGCCCCTGGGCCTGGCGTTACTCCTTTAAAGGTAGTATTGCTATGGCGAATTTTTGTTGGGTCTAACCCCATCCCGCGGATTGTATCCTGATATATTAGGTTTAGATTGCTGCCACCGTCCATCAAGACTCGTGTGAAGTGATATCCGCCAATTACTAGGTCTAATACCAGGGCATCCCATCCTATGCGTCGGATACTTGCTGAGTAATCGTGATGGTCGAAAGTGATCGGTTGAGACGACCAGTGGCAGGACTTCGCGGTGACAGGCACTTGGGTATATTTTCCTGGGAGTGCCGCGTTGTTTTTCCCTTGGTCACGTGTAACACGTTTACTGTTTTGACTTCTGGTGGAAATTTCTTTTGTTCCCCAGTGTCTTGCTTGGGAGGCCCGTCCTCGTCTTCACTTGGTGTATCCTCCCCCTTGTGTACGGCGTTGAGCTTGCCGGACTGCTTGAAGACCCAACATTCTCTGTGGGTATGATTAGCAGGTTTACCAGGGGTACTATGGATATAACATACTTGGTCCAGAATTTTGTTGAGCCTAGACAGTTCATCCCTGGTGCCTTTAGAGGGCGGCTTTTGCTGACCTGGCCGAGAGCTTTTGAATCTGGCGTTTACTGTTGTGCCCTTCGTGTTGTCTTCTTTATTCCGGCGTTTGTTATTGCTGTTGCGCCGTGATTTCCCATTTCCATCTCTAACTTAAGATGTACTGGGGTCACTGGTGCTACATCTGGCTAGCCAGCTGTCCTCACCCGCGCAAAAGCGGGTCATGAGGCTTGTTAATGCGGCCATCGTTCTCCGCTTATTTTGGCCGAGGTGTCTGGCGAGCCATTCATCACGGACGCTATCCTTAAAAGCTGCCAAGGCTTCGGCGTCCGGACAGTCGACAATCTGGTTCTTTTTAGTAAGAAACCTGTTCCGAAGCTTTCGGGCTGACTCTCCGGGCTGTTGAGTTATATGACTCAAATCGTCCGTATCCGGAGGTCGGACATAAGTCCCTTGAAATTTGCCCGAAAGGCGTCTTCGAGCTCTTCCGAACTTCCAATGGAGCTTTCGGGGAGGCTGAGGGAGTCCTGGATTAGGGGGTGTTCGGGTAGCCGGACTATACCTTCAGCCGGACTCCTGGACTATGAAGATACAAGATTGAAGACTTCGTCCCATGTCCGGATGGGACTTTCCTTGGCGTGGAAGGCAAGCTTGGCGATGCGGATATTCAAGATCTCCTACCATTGTAACCGACTCTATGTAACCCTAACCCTATCTGGTGTCTATATAAACTGGAGGGTTGTAGTCCGTAGGCGATCAACTCCATATACAACAATCATACCATAGGCTAGCTTCTAGGGTTTAGCCTCCTTGATCTCGTGGTAGATATACTCTTGTACTACCCATATCATCAATATTAATGAAGCAGGACGTAGGGTTTTACCTCCATCAAGAGGGCCCGAACCTGGGTAAAACATCGTGTTCCCTGCCTCCTGTTACCATCCGGCCTAGACGCACAGTTCGGGACCCCCTACCCAAGATCCGCCGGTTTTGACACCGATATTGGTGCTTTCATTGAGAGTTCCTCTGTGTCGTCGCCTTTAGGCCCGATGGCTCCTTTGATCATCAACAACGATACGGTCCAGGGTGAGACTTTTCTCCCGGGACAGATCTTCGTCTTCGGCGGCTTCGCTCTGTGGGCCAATTCGCTCGGCCACCTGGAGCAGATCGAAAGCTACGCCCCTGGCCATCAAGTCAGGTTTGGAAGCTTAAACTACACGGCTGACATCCGCGGAGACTTGATCTTCGATGGGTTCGAGCCACGGCCAAGCGCGCCGCACTATCTCGAGGGGCATGATCTAGCTCTGCCTCTGGACAGTGTCCTGGAGGCCGCACACGCATCGGTTCCGACCCCTAACTCGGAGCCTATTGCGCCAATCGAGGATGAGCGGTTGGACGTCACCTCAGGGGCTGCGATCCCAAAAGCGATCGAGCCGAACGCTAGCCCCGCACTCTGCACGACCCGTGACTCCGAGGATCCGGACTCCGAACCCCCCGAAGCCGATTGGGCGCCGATAATGGAGTTCACCGCCGCAGACATCTTTCAGCATTTGCCCTTTGGCGACATCCTGAATTCTCTTAAGTATCTCTCTTTATCAGGAGAGCCCTGGCCGGACTACGGTCAGCGAGGGTGGGATACTGACGATGAGGAAATTCAAAACCCACCCACCACCCACTTTGTAGCCACTGTCGACGATCTAACCGACATGCTTGACTTCGGCTCCGAAGACATCGACGGCATGGACGACGATGTAGGAGACGAACCGGAACCAGCACCTGTAGGGCGCTGGAAGGCCACCTCGTCATATGACATATATATGGTGGATACTCCAAAAGATGGAGATGGCAATGGAACAGTGAGGGATGACGCCCCCTAGAAATAGCCAAAGCGCCGGCGTCAGCAGCGCCGCTCTAAATCCCACCAAAGCAAAAATGGTGATTCCGGCACGGGAGATAATACTACCCCGGATAGTGCCGAAGAACACCCACCTCAGCAAGATTCAGCACAGGAAGATGGAGAAGCCAGCCCTCATGAGAGAGCGGCAGACCGAGAGGTCGAGGACGATAACTATACGCCTCCCTCCAAAGACGAGGCAAGCCTCGATGACGACGAATTCGTCATACCATCAGACCCCGCCGAACAAGAGCGTTTTAAATGCGGGCTTTTAGCCATGGTAAGCAGCCTCAAGAAAAAGCAGCAACAGCTTAGAGCTGCCCAAGATTTGCTAGCTGACAGATGGACTGAAGTCCTTGCGGCCGAAGAGTATAAACTCGAACGCCCGTCCAAGAGTTACCCGAAGCGCAGGCCGCTACCCCGATCAGAGGAGGAAGCACCTACATCACCAGCGCATGACATGGCAGACCGGCCACCTCGCGGCCGCGACAGAGAGGCCTCTCGGCCCTCCACCCAAGCCATGCCCCGACGCCGCTCAACTAAGGCACGGGAAAATGCGACCGACCTGCGAGACATACTGGAGGATAAGGCAAGACAAATAAGATCGATCTACGGATCGCGCAGGCGCCCTACGGCATGTGACAATGATCTTCACTCCGGATACAACAAATCCGGCCGGGCCGAACACAACAGACATAGCTCTTCCGAGCTGCGTCGTGATATAGCCCGGTACCGAGGCGCCGCACACCCGCTATGCTTCACGAACGAAGTAATGGATCATAAAATCCTAGAGGGTTTCAAACCCGTAAACATCGAATCATACGATGGCACAATAGATCCGGCGGTATGGATCGAGGATTATCTCCTTCACATCCACATGGCACGCGGCGATGATCTACACGCCATCAAATACCTCCCGCTCAAACTTAAAGGACCGGCCCGGCATTGGCTTAACAGCTTGCCATCAGACTCAATTGGTTCTTGGGAGGACCTGGAAGCCACATTCCTCGACAACTTCCAGGGCACTTACGTGCGACCACCAGATGCCGACGACTTAAGCCACATAATTCAGCAGCCAGAGCAATCGGTCAGACAATTCTGGACACGGTTCCTAACAAAGAAAAACCAGATAGTCGACTGTCCGGACGCAGAGGCCCTAGCAGCCTTCAAGCATAACATCCGCGACGAGTGGCTTGCCCGGCACCTGGGACAGGAAAAGCCGAAATCCATGGCAGCCCTCACGGCACTCATGACCCGCTTTTGCACGGGAGAAGACAGCTGGCTAGCTCACAGTAACAACTTATTAAAGAACCCTGGTAATTCGGATACCAAGGACAAAAGTGGCAGGACACGTCGGAATAAGCAAAAACGCCACGTTAGCAGCGACAGCAATGAAGACACGGCAGTCAATGCTGGATTCAAAGGCTATAAATCCGGTCAGCGGAAAAAGCCATTCGAAAAGAATACTCAGGGCCCGTCCAGTTTGGACTGAATACTCGATCGCTTGTGCCAGATACATGGCACCCCCGAAAGGCCAGCCAATCACACTAACAGGGATTGTTGGGTGTTCAAGTAGGCAGGCAAGTTAAGGGCCGAAAACAGAGACAAGGGGCTGCACAGCGATGACGAGGAGCCCAAGCCGCCGAACAACAATGGACAGAAGGGCTTTCCCCCACAAGTGCAGGCGGTGAACATGATATACGCAACCCACATTCCCAAGCGGGAGCGGAAGCGTGCGCTACGGGACGTATACGTGATGGAGCCAGTCGCCCCAAAGTTCAACCCATGGTCCTCCTGCCCGATCACTTTTGATCGAAGGGACCATCCCACTAGCATCCGTCATGGCGGCTTCGCCGCATTGGTTCTCGACCCAATCATCGACGGATTTCATCTCACAAGAGTCCTCATGGACGGCGGCAGTAGCCTGAACCTGCTTTATCAGGATACATTGCGGAAAATGGGCATAGATCCCTCAAGGATTAAGCCCACAAGAACAACCTTTAAAGGCGTTATACCAGGTGTAGAAGCCAACTGTACAGGCTCAGTAACACTTGACGTGGTCTTCGGATCCCCGGACAATTTCCGAAGCGAAGAGTTAATCTTCGATATAGTCCCGTTTCGCAGTGGCTATCACGCCCTGCTCGGACGAACCGCATTCGCAAAGTTCAATGCGGTGCCGCACTACGCATATCTCAAGCTCAAGATGCCAGGCCCTCGAGGAGTAATTACGGTCAATGGAAACACCGAACGCTCCCTCCATACGGAGGAGCATACGGCGGCTCTCGCAGCGGAGGTACAAAGTAGCCTTCTCAGGCAATTCTCCAGTCCGGCCATTAAAAATCCAGACACTGCCAAGCGCGCCCGGAGTAACCCATAGCAGGACCGCCTGGCACACTCTGAGCAAGCGTAGCAATGCGGCCCCAACCCCAGCTTTCGCGACATAGCGAAACCAGTACCTCGCGTACATAACTACGCCCTTGAAATACCATGGGCACAGGGGAAGGGGCACAATAACGGCACGCCCAAAATACGGCTTAAAACATACTAGGGGCTGCCGGATTCTTTTTTAAATTTTTTCTTACTTTCAGGACTCCATACTTCGGATGACCTATTCGGCAATTCGACTGCCGCACAAACGATGCAAGATCCAGGGAGGCAGATAAGCCATGCCACATTATGGAACTCCCAGGTGGTCTCTGTTATGAGCGGTATACCTGTTTTAAATACAATTCCGCGGCCTGCCCCTGGTCAGGACATACTGAATAGTCCAATATCTTTTGCTTACCGCACTATTTGTATCGTTCGGCTTTGATAAATAGCCTCTCTATAAACAATGCTTAGCTTCTTGTCTATTTTATGCATTATCTTCTTTTCAAATTTATGTTTATTAAATGACATGATTGCACCTGTACACCATGGTACGGCAAACACGCCAGGGGCTTCAGTACCCCTCATAATGGTGTGAGAAGACCATACACTTTCACAAGTGCGGCACCCCGAACTTATAGCACTATAGAACTCACTCATTGAGTGTTAATCACATGAGCGATGTGAACTAGTATTAGTGAACTAGTAAACCCTTTGGATGTTTAGGTCACATGGGATGTGACCTGAGTGTTAATCACATAGGCGATGTGAACTAGATTATTGACTCTAGTGCAAGTGGGAGACTGTTGGAAATATGCCCTAGAGGCAATAATAAATTGATTATTATATTTCCTTGTTCATGATAATGTTTATTATCCATGCTAGAATTGTATTGATAGGAAACTCAGATACATGTGTGATACATAGACAACACCATGTCCCTAGTAAGCCAGCCTCTAGTTGACTAGCTCGTTGATCAATAGATGGTTACGGTTTCCTGACCATGGACATTGGATGTCGTTGATAACGGGATCACATCATTGGGAGAATGATGTGATGAACAAGACCCAATCCTAAGCCTAGCACAAAGATCGTGTAGTTCGTATGCTAAAGCTTTTCTAATGTCAAGTATCATTTCCTTAGACCATGAGATTGTGCAACTCCCGGATACCGTAGGAGTGCTTTGGGTGTGCCAAACGTCACAACGTAACTGGGTGGCTATAAAGTTACACTACAGGTATCTCCGAAAGTGTCTGTTGGGTTGGCACGAATCGAGACTGGGATTTGTCACTCCGTGTGACGGAGAGGTATCTCTGGGCCCACTCGGTAGGACATCATCATAATGTGCACAATGTGATCAAGGAGTTGATCACAGGATTATGTGTTACGGAACGAGTAAAAGAGACTTGCCAGTAACGATATTGAACAAGGTATCAGGATACCGACGATCGAATCTCGGGCAAGTATCGTACCGCTAGACAAAGGGAATTGTATACGGGATTGATTAAGTCCATGACATCGTGGTTCATCCGATGAGATCATCGTGGAGCATGTGGGAGCCAACATGGGTATCCAGATCCCGCTGTTGGTTATTGACCAGAGAGTTATCTCGGTCATGTCTGCATGTTTCCCGAACCCGTAGGGTCTACACACTTAAGGTTCGATGACGCTAGGGTTATAGGGAATAGATATACGTGGTTACCGAATATTGTTCGGAGTCCCGGATGAGATCCCGGACGTCACGAGGAGTTCCGGAATTGTCTGGAGGTAAAGATTTATATATGGGAAGTCATCATACGGTCACCGGAATAATTCGGGGGTTACCGGTATTGTACCGGGACCACCGGAGGGGTTCCGGGGGTCCACCGGGAGGGTCCACCTGCCCCGGAGGGCCCTATGGGCTGTATATGGAGAGGGACCAGCCCCTTAGTGGGCTGGGCGCCTCCCCCCTTAGGGCCTATGCGCCTAGGGTTTTGGGGAACCCTAAAGGGGGGCGCCCCCCTTGCCTTGGGGGGCAAGGCAACCCCCCTTGGCCGCCGCCCCCTCCTCAGATTGGATCTGAGGGGGCCGGCCCCCCTCTCCCTTGCCCCTATATATATGTGGGGGGTGGGAGGGCAGCCGCACCCAAGTCTTGGCGCAGCCCTTCCCCTCTCCCAAGTCCTCCTCTTCTCCCGTGGTGCTTGGCGAAGCCCTGCAGGATTGCCACGCTCCTCCTTCACCACCACGCCGTTGTGCTGCTGCTGGATGGAGTCTTCCTCAACCTCTCCCTCTCTCCTTGCTGGATCAAGGCATGGGAGACGTCACCAGGCTGTACGTGTGTTGAACTCAGAGGTGTCGTCCGTTCGGCACTAGGATCTCTGGTGATTTGGATCACGACGAGTACGACTCCTTCAACCTCGTTCTCTTGAACGCTTCCGCATAGCGATCTACAAGGGTATGTAGATGCACTCTCCTTCCCCTCGTTGCTGGTTTCTCCATAGATAGATCTTGGTGACACGTAGGAAAATTTTGAATTTCTGCTACATTCCCCAACACCGGCAAGAACATCCTTGTAGTAGTTCTCGGGCTTGCGATGCTCCTTCCCCGGCGGCGGCCCGTCCTTCACAAGCTTCTCACCGTCCAGCTTACCCCAGTGCACCTTTGCACGGGCAAGGGCCCGACGGGCACCTTCGATGCAGACGGAGCGCTTGATGACCTCAAGCCTCGGACAGGCCTCCACCGGCCGCCGCACCAGCCCGAAATAGCTCCCAGGCAGGGCCTCTCCGGGCCACAGCCGAACTATGAAGCCCTGCATGGCCTGCTCGGCCGCCTTGTGGAGCTCGACCAGCTGTTTCAGCTGGTCGCTCAAGGGCACAGGGTGTCCGGCCTCAGAATACTGAGACCAGAACACCTTCCCCATCGAGCTACCATCTTCAGCTCGGTAGAATGCGGCAGCGTCGAATACGCTGCGGGGAAGATCTGCGAATGCCCCTGGAGAGCTCCGGATTCGGGTAAGTAACAGGTAGTTCACTTTTATATTTCTGCTTTGCATAAAGAATGCCTTACCCGCTGCTATCTTCCTCATCTCCTCCAACTCTAGGAGGACCTTTTGGGCTTCGGCCTTGGCAGACTTGGCAGCCTCTAGGGCCGTTGCAAGCTCGGATGCTTGCGCCTTCGACTCCAGCTCCAAACTCTCATGTTTTTTCATGAGAGCCTGAAGCTCTTGCTGCACCTCACCGACCTGAGCCCCAAGTCTGTCTCGCTCGGTGTGCTCCGCGGTCGTTTTCTTTTCGGCCGCAAACAGCGTCTGCTTAAGGGTCGCTACCTCAGTCATGGCCCCTACAATAAGCAGTACAATCCTGTTACTCTTTTTGCAATCAAGCCTTTTTATAGGCACTTTTTCTGTAAGGTATTTCTTACCTTCTTCCTCCTCGAGCCGCCGCTTGGCAAGGCCGAGCTCTTGCTCAGTCCGCTCGAGGTCCTGCTTCAGGACACCCACCTCCGCAGTCAGTGCGGCGGTGGATAGCAACGAAGCCTGCATATGCATATTGACTCTTTTTTGTTAGACTCCTGCGATATTTAATAGATCCTCTATTCGGCTTTTCTTTCCGAACGCCAAACAGAGCATTAGGGGCTACTGTCTATGCGGTAATGTTTTTACATATTTTTACTTACCTTGAAGCCTGTTAGAAGGCTAGCGCAAGCTTCAGTCAGTCCGCTCTTGGCGGACTGAACCTTCTGGATCACCGTACTCATAATAGTACGGTGCCCCTCGTCGATGGAGGCGTCGTCAAGCACCTCCAGCAGATTGTCCGGCACCTCCGGTTGGACGGAGGCCGCCGGCTCAGAAGGCTTGCTCCTCTTAGAAGGAGTTCTCCTACCGCGGTTCGGAACTGTGGATGATTCCGGCGCGGTGTCCGGCACAAAGCCGGACTGAGAGCCCTGGGGAGCCTTATCCCCTTCACTCCTGGAGTCCGGGAGGTTGCCTTGCGGCTCCTCCGGGACCACCTCCTCCTGCCCCGGAGCTTGTCGCGACGCCACTTCAGCGTCGTTGTAGCGACCTGACCCGAATGGATCACGTCTACTGTGCTACGGTGTCATCCCTGGATCAGTAATGCTGACACCACACAGTACATCGAGGTTTTATAGCAGAGTTGCAATCACACACTTATTACATCGATGGATCAAAAAGAACTTATTACAATAAATATGGCTGAAGGCCATCTAATATCGATAACAGCGGAAGACTCGGAAGATAAATGGGTCCATCAACTCCAGCGGCATCATTGAGTATAGAACCACGACCTAAAACACCTCAATCGTTGTCTGAAAAGTCTGCAACATGAGAAGTTGCAGCCCGAAAACGGGTCAGCACATGGAATATGCTGGCAAAGTAACACATAGAGAGTAATGGAATGAAACAGCTATACTATATGCATATATGGCTGGTGGAAAGCTCTATGGTTACAGTTTTGCGTAAAGCCAGTTTTTCCCTACTGCAAAGGAATAAATTTATTTAACTATCATGGTGGTTGTTAAACATTGAGAATGGTTGACAGCATTCTCAATCCCAATTAAAAGTACAATTAAAACCCAACAACATTAATTAGAGTAACATGTTGAGATTCACAATGACATTCAAGTACTAGATACTCAAGTTGTCCATAACCGGGGACACGGCTAATCATGATTAGTTTGTACACTCTGCAGAGGTTTGCGCACTTTTCCCCACATGACTCGATCGCCTCCGTTTGTTTTCTCGCACTACATGGTGTTTGAGAAACGGATGACCGAGACATAGTCTTTCAGAAGCACTAGCACCTTACATGTGGGGTAGACCGGTACACCTACATCCCCTACATCTGCTAGTCCACCCCGTAAGAGTTCGCACAACTTAGTCAACTATGCCAGAGCCCATAGTAGCATGTGGCTGCACACGGAAGTTTCTAGCATGAAAGATCTTATGATCCCTTTGAGCCTGGGTGGCGGTCCACAAAAAAACAGGCAAGTCCTGATAGACATCAGGTGCCTCAATCCACCCAGATGTGTGTTTAAGTTGCCACCTTAGATAAACCATTAAAATTATCAATCTCACATCTGTCATGGATATCACTCACCCAATCCATGTCTACTAGCATATCATGGCATAATAAGCAAACGCAGAGTAACTCCCAAAGGTTTCATAATAATACAGGTAATAGGTACTACCTCATCTACTTCCCATCCCACAATTTAATTAGATCCTAATCATGCAAAGGTGAGAGGATTGATCTAATGCAATAAAACATGGGTTGTAGAAAAGGTATGATCAAAGTGTTACTTGCCTTGCTGATGATCCGCGAGTCCTAGGGTTTCGAAGTAACAAGCGACGCAATCCGGGTAATCTATCGCAGACAAACAACAAGCATACAATAAGTACTCATCTAATGCACAGGTAAAACTCGAACAAGAGAACGAACCAAGTAGTTCAACTTAAGAACTCCGGTTGCAAAGAAAGAACGAACTGAACAAACGACGGAAAAACAAGCGGCAGAAGAAAACAACTCGGTTCTAGCAAGTTGAATCTAGGTCAAAATTTTACTGTAGCAAAAGCATGTTCAAGTTGATTAGACGGAACAGCGGTTTCGAGACGAAACTCCAGGCGCTTGAATCACCTGATTCCGATAAACGAGCGAAAAGAAAGACTAGAAAGAAGATCGGATCTGAGATCGCGATCGCGGAAAAGACGCGGAATAAATCCGATGAGAAGAAAAAGAAAAACGGTTAAACGAACGGACGTCGTTAACCTAGAAGAATCCGGTGATCACGTTCGTTAGGACGAACGGTCCGGCGAACGGTCCAAAGGCAACTAAATCGGAGAAGAAAACGAATCCGATCTAGGGTTTCGGAGAAGAAAACCGAACGAAAAACCGATCTAGAAAACCGGAACGGTTTAGAGAAGAAAAGAATCGGAACGATTAGAAGAAAACGATCCGAGAAAAAGAGACGCGGGGCAACCTCGGCGAGGTCTCCGGTGAGGGGCTCCGGCGGCGGCGGCGTAGGGCGGCGGCGTGGGCAAGGTGCGGCGGCGTGGGCAAGGTGCGGCGGCGGCGTGGGTGTGGGGTGGCGGCGCGGCGCGGGGTGTGGTGGAGCTCTAGGCTTTGGGTTTGATGATTTAGAGGGGGGGTGCTTGGGTATTTATATTGGGGAGAGGAGGAGGTTTACTTGGGGTAGGGGACAAGAATTAGACTAGGAATAGGAATAGAAAAAAAAAGAAAGGAAAAGATCTAGAAATAGAAAAGGAATATACGGAAGTAGGACAAAAGTCCTACTAGGATTCGGTTTAGAGCAAGAGGCGAGGCGGCGGCCTCCTGCGCCAGCGCTAGGCGCTAGGCGCGCGCGTCTCCCTGGGGGCGGTGGCCTTGGCCGTAGCCTTGGCCGGCTGGGCCTTTGGCCCAAGGCGCTGGACTTTGATTTTTTTTTAAACGGTTCCGTGCTCGGAAAAACACAGGAAAACAAAATCTACCGGACTCCAAAACTAATAAAGTAAATTTTCCTCGACTCCTAAAAATGAGCCGAACAAAATGAACTTTTCTCCGGACCTAAAATGCAATTTTCGAAAACGCGCATTTTTCCCTATCCAAATAAACTGCAAATAAACACTGGAAAACAAAAATTGATCTATTTATTATATCTTCATTTTTTCCTAAATTTGGGAAAGTCATATTATTCCCTCTCTCATATATTTTGACACCGGAAAAATTATTGAAGATAAAATAAATAAATCAAATGATCCTATTTTCAAAATTCGAGAAAACTCTCAAATATGAAAATAACGAAATCTCCAACTCTCTCCGAGGGTCCTTGAGTTGCGTGAAATTTCTAGGATCAACCAAAATGCAAGAAAATATGATATGCATATGATCTAGTGTATAACATTCCAAATTGAAAATTTGGGATGTTACAAACCTACCCCCCTTAAGATGAATCTCGCCCTCGAGATTCGGGTTGGCTAGAAAATAGGTGAGGGTGGTCCTTGAGCAAATCTTCTTCTCTTTCCCAGGTGGCTTCATCCTCTGAGTGGTGGTTCCACTGAACTTTGCAAATCTTGATAACCTTGCTGCGAGTAACTCTACTGGCAAACTTGAGAATCTTGACTGGCTTCTCCTCATATGTTAAGTCGTCCTTCAACTGAATCGCTTCTAATGGCACTGTATCTCTTAGTGGTACCTCCGCCATCTCGGCGTGACATCTCTTCAGCTGAGAAACATGGAATACATCATGAAATCCTGACAGTCCTTCTGGTAATTCCAACTTATAAGCGACTTCTCCCGTACGCTTCAAGATCTTAAATGGTCCAACGAAACGCGGTGCTAACTTTCCCTTAACTCCAAAGCGCTTAACTCCTCGAAGTGGGGATACTCGGAGATAAACTCTGTCTCCGGTTTCGTAAACTGTCTCCTTGCGTTTTGAATCTGCGTAGCTCTTCTGCCTGGACTGGGCTACCTTCAGCCTATCACGAATCAACTTAACTTTCCGTTCAGACTCCTTAATCACATCTGGTCCAAAGAACTGACGGTCTCCAACTTCGTTCCATGACAACGGTGTCCTGCACCTCCTTCCGTATAAAGCTTCGAAAGGGGCCATCTTCAAACTGGTTTGGTAACTGTTGTTATAAGAAAACTCCGCATACGGCAAGTTTTCGTCCCAACTTGATCCATAATCTAGTGCACAAGATCTCAGCATATCTTCCAAAATCTGATTGACTCTCTCGGTCTGTCCATCTGTCTGCGGATGAAAAGCTGTGCTGAACTCTAGTCTGGTTCCTAAAGTTTCATGCAACTGATTCCAAAACTTTGAGGTAAATTGGGTTCCTCTATCTGATACGATACTCCTCGGAACTCCATGCAAACAAACGATTCTAGTCATGTGTATCTTTGCCAACTTAGCACTGGTGTAAGTGGTCTTAACTGGAATGAAATGTGCTACCTTCGTCAAATGATCAACTACTACCCATATCGAATCATATCTTGCTTTCGTCCTGGGTAGTCCGGTGATGAAATCCATGCCTATCTTATCCCACTTCCATTCGGGTATTGGCAATGGTTGTAACAATCCTGCTGGCTTCTGATGCTCTGCCTTTACTCTCTGACATACGTCACAAACTGCTACATATGCTGCAATATCCTTCTTCATTCCGGTCCACCAGAATGTTTCCTTCAAATCCAAATACATCTTGGTATTCCCTGGGTGAATCGAATATGGTGAATCATGTGCCTCTTGCAAAATCATCTTCCTGATCTCCGGGTCATTGGGCACATAAACACGGTCCTCAAACCATAAGGTATCGTGCTCATCCTCACGAAATCCCTTTGCTTTTCCTTCGCTCATTCTATCTTTTATAGAAGCAATCTCCTTGTCAGATTTCTGAGCTTCTCTAATCTTATCCATCAATGTTTGACTGAATCTCCAATGCTGCTACATAGCCTCTCGGAACTATTTCCAAACATAGCTCACGAAGGTTTTCTGCTAACTCCTTTGGTATTTCTCCCGTCACTAGGGTATTGACATGGCTCTTACGGCTCAATGCGTCTGCTACTACATTAGCTTTTCCGGGATGGTAATGCAATCTCATGTCATAATCCTTGATGAGCTCCAACCATCTCCTCTGTCGGAGGTTCAACTCCTTCTGAGTGAAAATGTACTTCAAACTCTTATGATCCGTGTACACCTCACAATGATTTCCAATGAGGAAATGTCTCCACGTTTTCAACGCATGCACTACGGCTGCTAACTCCAAATCATGCGTGGCATAATTCAACTCATGAGGCTTCAGTTGTCGTGAAGCATACGAAACAACTCTCCCTTCCTGCATAAGCACTGCTCCAAGTCCTCGACGTGAAGCGTCGCAATACACCTCATAATCCTTGGTCTGATCTGGCAAAATCAATACCGGTGAGGTAACCAATCGTTTCTTCAACTCCTGGAAACTAGCCTCACACTCCTCAGTCCATTTGAACTTAGTATCCTTCTTCAACAATTCAGTCATAGGCTTTGCAATCTTTGAAAAGTTCTCAATGAATCTCCGGTAGTATCCTGCGAGTCCAAGAAAACTCCGGATCTCTCCAACTGTTGTTGGTGCTTCCCATTCGGTTACGGTCTCAACCTTTGTGGGGTCAACTGCTATACCTTCTCCGGATATAACGTGTCCGAGGAATCCAACTTCCTTCAACCAAAACTCACATTTGCTGAATTTGGCATATAACTGATGTTCTCTTAGTTTCTCCAAAACCAAACGCAAATGTTCCTTATGCTCCTCTTCATTCTTTGAATAAACCAAAATGTCATCGATGAACACTACGACGAACTTATCCAAAAACTCCATAAACACTTTGTTCATCAGGTTCATAAAATAGGCAGGTGCGTTAGTCAATCCAAATGACATAACGGTATACTCATACAGTCCATATCTTGTGGTGAATGCTGTCTTAGGTATGTCCTGCTCTCGAATCTTCAACTGGTGGTACCCTGATCGCAAATCGATCTTGGAAAACACTTTAGCTCCTTGCAATCGATCAAACATATCGTTGATCATTGGTAGTGGGTACTTGTTCTTGATGGTTACTTCATTCAATCCCCAATAATCTACAACCATCCTTAATGATCCATCCTTCTTTTCCACTAGAAGTACGGGTGATCCCCAAGGTGAAGAACTTGGGCGAATGTAACCTTTATCCAATAACTCCTTAATCTGATTCTTAATTTCCACCAAATCCTTTGCTGGCATCCGGTACGGTCGCTTCGATATTGGGCCTGTACCTGGCAATAACTCAATCAAAAACTCAATGTCTCTATCCGGTGGCATGCCTGGTAATTCCTCAGGAAATACATCAGGAAAATCCTTTACCACTGGTACTTCCTCCTGCACAACTCCTGTTAGGCAATTCACTTGTGTCCTGTTTGGCACATGCCGGGATACATACTTGATCCTTCTTCCTTCTGGTGTGGTAAGCAAAATTGTCTTACTGGCGCAATCGATGTTTCCTCCATACATCGACAGCCAATCCATACCAAGAATCACATCCAGACCTTGGGATTCCAGAATAATTAAATCCGTTGGGAATACATGCCTTCCTATACTCAATGGTACTTGAAAACATCCTTGTCTGGCCATGTATTCTGCTCCTGGCGAGCTTACTAGCATAGGTGTTTTAAGAATCCTAGTGGGCAGGCTATACTATTACTGCATCGGGCTGATCTTCAATCTCCTCCACATTAACGTGGTTCACCTGTCCCCTATTGAAAGGGTTCGGCTTCTTCCCAGAGCTTCCATTGCCATTTCCATTCTGGCCTTCGGGACATTCATTGGCATAATGTCCGGTCTTCGAACACTTGAAACAGGTGACTTGACTTAGGTCTCTCTTGGTTGGGGTCGATGGGGTGGTCCGGTTCTGGCCGTTGCTTCCTCCATTCCCATTACCATTCTTGTGGCCATTATGGTTGTGCGAGCTACCTCCTCCATGGGTATGCTGAAACTGAAATCCCGGTTTAGGGGTAAAACGGGGCTTCTGCTGGGCTCCAGAGTTATACTTCCCCTGTCCATACTTCCTCTTACGGTTCTCAATCTGCTGTTGCTTCCCTTCAATCATGATGGCACGATCTACCAACTCCTGGTAGTTTTTGAAACTCGCTACCATCAACTGCATGCTTAGCTCATCATTCAGTCCTTCCAGAAACTTCTCCTGCTTAGCTGCATCCGTAGCAACGTCATCTGGGGCATAACGGGCTAGCTTACTAAACTCCTCCACATACTGGCCAACAGTCCTTCCTCCTTGGCGTAAGTTGCGAAACTCACGCTTCTTTATGGCCATAGCTCCTGTTGAAACATGGGCAGTGCGGAAAGCTTGCTGAAACTAATCCCATGTGACAGTGTCAACTGGGTAAGTGGCTGTGAAATTCTCCCACCATGCTGCCGCGGGTCCGTCAAGCTGGTGAGCGGCAAACTTCACTTTCTCACCATCTGTGCATCCTGCAGTGGTCAACTCCCTTCCTATCTTGCGGAGCCAGTCGTCTGCTACTATTGGCTCGGTGCTACTGGAAAACACCGGCGGATTCAGCCTAAGGAAACGGGCTAAGTGGTCAACAGGTGGTGGTGGTGGTGGTGGGTTGTTGTTGTTGTTCTGCTGGTTCTGGACTAACATCTGCATCAATTGATTCTGCTGCTGGATCAACTGAGTGAGCTCCAGTGGAAATCCATTGTCACATCTCGGAGGCATCTGAGGGTTTAGAAAAGACGAGATATAAGAATAGAGGGGGTCTAAAGGGAAAACACTACCCATATGCACATGAGCAAATGCACACAAAATCACTTCAATCAAACAAGGGCTTACAAACGGTCTAAAACTATCGCAAAAGTGCTCGACTATATTGTGTTTACATGGGGGAATACTACTACTATCTGGTGGTCATCTAGAAATTTGAACCGGTGGAAGACTCCATGATATCTGCTCTAGCTTCGTCTTCAAAGTCGGGTTCACTTGGATCCGAATCAGTGTCGTCGATGATGATGTAGTTGTCCGGACATGCGACGTACTCGTCTTCCTCCTGGGATGCTAACTTGCTCTTGAGTTCTTCAATCTCCTGCTGAAGATCGCAATTGTGCCTTGCTAGAGCTACGATCTCGTCCATGTAGTCCTTGCGTGTAGACTTCAGTTCTCCTTCTAGCTCGATGATCCTTGCCTTCGCATTCTTCAACTCTATCATGTCATTGCACATCTGGTTCTCGTGGTGTCGAATGTGCTGGTTTAACTCCTGGATGAAAGATGCAATGGATCTATCCTTCTTGGTGCTGACTAACTCCCATTGTTCATCATGGCATCCGCAAATCTGGTAGATAGTGTCCTTGAGGTCTTCTTGATAAACTTCTCCAATGCGTCCTATGGTGATATGAGCGGCCATGCTCCTTCCTAGACTCCAGGTTGGTGCATTGAAAACACTATCTATGGGCTTCATGATTGGCGTGAATGTTCTTCCCGGAACGTGAGCTTGAATCTTCCAGCGCTCCTCTTCAGGCAGAGTGGCGTTGAAGGTTCCCGTGAAGCTTGGTAATCCAATGTTCAGGTACTTGGTGACTTCCTTCAGGTGAAATCCAAAAGGTGTGCCTTCATCCGGTTGAGCATACTTAATCTTCGCGTCCTTCATCCTAATAGAGTAGAAAAGATGAGGAGTAGAAAATGAGAAGAGAATGGTGATCTATGGCTTTAACTTAGTGGTCGTGTCCTACAGTCAGCGTGTGCTCTGATACCATCTCTGTAGCGACCTGACCCGAATGGATCACGTCTACTGTGCTACGGTGTCATCCCTGGATCAGTAATGCTGACACCACACAGTACATCAAGGTTTTATAGCAGAGTTGCAATCACACACTTATTACATTGATGGCTCAAAAAGAACTTATTACAATAAATATGGCTGAAGGCCATCTAATATCGATAACAGCGGAAGACTCGGAAGATAAATGGGTCCATCAACTCCAGCGGCATCATTGAGTATAGAACCACGACCTAAAACACCTCAATCGTTGTCTGAAAAGTCTGCAACATGAGAAGTTGCAGCCCGAAAACGGGTCAGCACATGGAATATGCTGGCAAAGTAACACATAGAGAGTAATGGAATGAAACAGGCTATACTATATGCATATATGGCTGGTGGAAAGCTCTATGGTTACAGTTTTGCGTAAAGCCAGTTTTTCCCTACTGCAAAGGAATAAATTTATTTAACTATCATGGTGGTTGTTAAACATTGAGAATGGTTGACAGCATTCTCAATCCCAATTAAAGTACAATTAAAACCCAACAAAATTAATTAGAGTAACATTGAGATTCACAATGATATCAAGTACTAGATACTCAAGTGTCCATAACCGGGGACACGGCTAATCATGATTAGTTTGTACACTCTGCAGAGGTTTGCGCACTTTTCCCCACATGACTCGATCGCCTCCGTTTGTTTCTCGCACTACATGGTGTTTGAGAAACGGATGACCGAGACATAGTCTTTCAGAAGCACTAGCACCTTACATTGTGGGGTAGACCGGTACACCTACATCCCCTACATCTGCTATTCCACCCCGTAAGAGTTCGCACTACTTAGTCAACTATGCCAGAGCCCATAATGTCTTGCGGCTGCACACGGAAGTTTCTAGCATGAAAGATCTTATGATCCCTTTGAGCCTGGGTGGCGGTCCAAAAAAACAGGCAAGTCCTGATAGACATCAGGTGCCTCAATCCACCCAGATGTGTGGTTAAGTTGCCACCTTAAATAAACCATTAAAATTATCATCTCACATCTGTCATGGATATCACTCACCCAATCCACGTCTACTAGCATAGCATGGCATAATAAGCAACGTAGAAGTAACTCCCAAAGGTTTCATAATAATACAGGTAATAGGTACTACCTCATCTACTTCCCATCCCACAATTTAATTAGATCCTAATCATGCAATGTGTGAGAGGATTGATCTAATGCAATAAAACATGGGTTGTAGAAAAGGTATGATCAAAGTGTTACTTGCCTTGCTGATGATCCACGAGTCCTAGGGTTTCGAAGTAACAACCGGCGCAATCCGGGTAATCTATCGCAGACAAACAACAAGCATACAATAAGAACTCATCTAATGCACAGGTAAAACTCGAACAAGAGATCGAACCAAGTAGTTCAACTTAAGAACTCCGGTTGCAAAGAAAGAACGAAAAACAACCGGCGGAAGAAAACAACTCGGTTCTAGCAAGTAGAATCTAGGTCAAAATTTTACTGTAGCAAAAGCTTGTTCAAGTTGATTAGACGGCATGGAGGTTTCGAGACGAAACTCTAGGCGCTTGAATCACCTGATTCGATAAACGAAGCGAAAAAGAAAGACTAGAAAGAAGATCGGATCTGAAATCCGATCCGCGGAAAAGACGCGGAATAAATCCGACGAGAAGAAAAAGAAGAACGGTTAAACGAACGGACGTCGTTAACCTAGAAGAATCCGGTGATCACGTTCGTTAGGACGAACGGTCCGGCGAACGGTCCAAAGGCAACTAAATCGGAGAAGAAAACGAATCGATCTAGGGTTTCGGAGAAGAAAACCGAACGAAAAACCGATCTAGAAAACCGGAACGGTTTAGAGAAGAAAAGAATCGGAACGATTAGAAGAAAACGATCCGAGAAAAAGAGACGCGGGGCAACCTCGGCGAGGTCTCCGGTGAGGGGCTCCGGCGGCGGGCGTAGGGGCGGCGGCGTGGGCAAGCGTGCGGCGGCGGGCAGGGGCGGCGGCGGTGTGGGGTGGCGGCGCGGCGCGGGGTGTGGTGGAGCTCTAGGCTTTGGGTTTGATGATTTAGAGGGGGTGCTTGGGTATTTATATTGGGGAGAGGAGGAGGTTTACTTGGGGTAGGGGACAAGAATTAGACTAGGAATAGATAGGAAAGGAAAAGATCTAGAAATAGAAAAGGAATATACGGAAGTAGGACAAAAGTCCTACTAGGATTCGGTTTAGAGCAAGAGGCGAGGCGGCGGCCTCCTGCGCCAGCGCTAGCGCGCGCGGCTCCCTGGGGGCGGTGGCCTTGGCCGTAGCCTTGGCCGGCTGGGCCTTTGGCCCAAGGCGCTGGACTTTGATTTTTTTTAAACGGTTCCGCGCTCGGAAAAACACAGAAAACAAAATCTACCGGACTCCAAAACTAATAAAGTAAATTTTCCTCGACTCCTAAAAATGAGCCGAACAAAATGAACTTTTCTCCGGACCTAAAATGCAATTTTTGAAAACGCGCATTTTTCCCTATCCAAATAAAATGCAAATAAACACCGGAAAACAAAAATTGATCTATTTATTATATCTTCATTTTTCCTAAATTTGGGAAAGTCATATTATTCCCTCTCTCATATATTTTGACACCGGAAAAATTATTGAAGATAAAATAAATAAATCAAATGATCCTATTTTCAAAATTCGAGAAAACTCTCAAATATGAAAATAACGAAATCTCCAACTCTCTCCGAGGGTCCTTGAGTTGCGTGAAATTTCTAGGATCAACCAAAATGCAAGAAAATATGATATGCATATGATCTAGTGTATAACATTCCAAATTGAAAATTTGGGATGTTACAGTCGTCTGCAGTGCGGGGGGAGACAGCGGGCGGAACTGAGTTCACGTCCGATGAGTCCAGGGAGCCGCCCGACGATTCATCGAATTCGGCCTGGGGCGGACTGCATAATTACATTCGACATTAGGGAAAGTTGTGCAACAAGGGAACATCATGAGTTACTCTGATATCCAAACTTATGATTTCGCCGGACGCTTGGCCCTGTTTGGCCACTCCTCTTTGCCCTCTTCGGCGTTGGAGGCGTAGTCCGGCGGAGGGGTCTTCCTTTTCCTAGACCCCTCGGCCTCCCCCGTTGGGGCGGCCTTCCTCTTCTCTCCTCCCTCCGCTGGGGGGGAGAGTTTTCTTCTTCCTCCTCCTCGTTTTTGCGGGAGGAGGGCGTCTCGGACTCGTCAGATGACGAGTCCAAGACCACCACATTGCGGGCACTTTTTCGAGTCCCCGTGGTCCTTCTTCTTGGCCTTCTTCTCCGGCACCACATAAGGCGCCGGAACCAGCAGTTTCGTTAGTAGAGCTGGGGCTGGGTCTTCAGGCAGCGGAGCCGGACAGTTAATCGGTCCGGATATCGCCCGCCAAGCCTGTCAAAGGTAAGGGAGTTTAGATCCCGCATAGAGTCAAACTATGAAAAAAGCTTAACATCCTGTAAAAGGTGTAGATGGCATACCTTGCTAGCGTGACGCCGCGAGCTGTATCCACGGTCCTCGGAAGCGGATGCGGGAGCCTCGGCGCCCTTGAATAGCATCTTCCAGGCGTCTTCGTACGTCGTGTCAAAAAGCCTGCTGAGGGTTTGATGTTGCGCCGGGTCGAACTCCCACAGATTAAAATCCCGTTGTTGGCACGGGAGGATTCGGCGGACGAGCATAACCTAGATTACATTAACAAGCCGGACTGGCTTGTTCACCAGGGACTGGATGCATGTTTGCAATCCGGTCACCTCTTTTTCGTCACCCCACGACAGGGCCGTCTCTTTCCAGGACATAAGCCACGTGGGGGGTCTGGATCGGAACTCGGGGGCTGCGGTCCATTCCGGATCGCGTGGCTCGGTGATATAAAACCACTCGGATTGCCATCCCTTTAGGGTCTCCACGAAAGAGCCCTCGAACCATAGGACGTTGGCCATCTTGCCCGCCATGGCGCCTCCGCACTCCGCCTGGCTACCGCGCACCACCTTGGGCTTGACGTTGAAGGTCTTGAGCCAGAGGCCGAAATGGGGGCGGACGCGGAGAAAAGCCTCGCACACGATGATAAACGCCGAGATGTTGAGGATGAAGTTCGGAGCCAGATCGTGGAAATCCAGGCCATAGTAGAACATGAGCCCCCGGACAAATGGGTGGAGTGGAAAACCCAGTCCGCGGAGGAAGTGGGGGAGAAATACTACCCTCTCATGGGGCCTTGGGGTGGGGAGAAGCTGCCCCTCTTCGGGAAGCCGGTGCGCGATGTCCTTGGACAGGTATCCGGCCTTCCTTAGCTTCTTGATTTTACCCTCCGTGACGGAGGAGACCATCCACTTGCCTCCCGCTCCGGACATTGCTGGAGAAGGTTGAGGTGGGAAGTGCAGGCTTGGGCGCTGGAGCTCGGGTGCGCAGGAGATGGATAGGCAAGGGAGGAAGAAGGTGTAGGTAAAAAGGTGGATCCTTGTCCCCTTATATGGGCGGATGCGGTTGTGCGTCCCCACCTGCCTAGTAAAACTCGCTTGCCTCCCAGGCACCGTGATAAGTGGCGCGGTTGGGTTACCCACGTCCGTATTGATGAGAATCCCGTAAAAGGGGGGTACACGATCTCTGCCTTGACAAGACATGCCAAGGAAACCGCCTCGCAAAACACGTTGAGGTGGAAAAGTGAAAACGATTCGAGTGCAGGACTTGGCTGTAGTGTGATGACGCACTGCGGGATACGTCAGCAGATTTGATTTGTGTTAATATTATTCTCTCTGTGGCGATATGTGGAAACTTATTTTGCAGAGCCGGACACTACTCTTGGTGTTTTGAATCTTCTATGAAGGACTTGGAGGAGGAACCCGCCTTGCAATGCCGAAGACAATTTGCGTGCGGGACTCGTCGTCATTGAAGCCTGGTTCAGGGGCTACTGAGGGAGTCCTGGATTAGGGGGTGTTCAGGTAGCCGGACTATACCTTCAGCCGGACTCCTGGACTATGAAGATACAAGATTGAAGACTTCGTCCCGTGTCCGGATGGGACTTTCCTTGGCGTGGAAGGCAAGCTTGGCGATGCGGATATTCAAGATCTCCTACCATTGTAACCGACTCTATGTAACCCTAACCCTATCCGGTGTCTATATAAACCGGAGGGTTGTAGTCCGTAGGCGATCAACTCCATATACAACAATCATACCATAGGCTAGCTTCTAGGGTTTAGCCTCCTTGATCTCGTGGTAGATCTACTCTTGTACTACCCATATCATCAATATTAATCAAGCAGGACATAGGGTTTTACCTCCATCAAGAGGGCCCGAACCTGGGTAAAACATCGCGTTCCCTGCCTCCTGTTACCATCCGGCCTAGACGCACAGTTCGGGACCCCCTACCCGAGATCCGCCAGTTTTGACACCGACAGAGGCCTTTAAGCCAGTGACGAGCTAGCCCTTTGAGCTTGAGGGGTAAGTACTTGATGGCGTGGAGATCATCTCCTCGAGCCATATGGATATGAAGGATGTAGTCCTCAATCCAGACCCCAGGGTCTGTTGTTCCGTCGTATGTCTCTATGTTTACGGGTTTGAATCCCTTTAGAAATTCATGGTCCAGCACCTCATCGGTGAAACATAGGGGGTGTGCGACACCCCTGTAGCTGGTTGTACCGCGTTGTTCGGAAGTTTGTTGTGTTGCATTGTATGCTGGGGCGCGCTTGCGTGGTCCATAGATGGATCTTGTTGTGCCGTCCTTTGGGTGCGAGCCCTCGCATGGGTCGCGTGTTGTATTGTGAGTGGCGTTGTATGCCGCTCTATGTTGGTAGAGGGGTCGTCTATCCGGCTAGGTGGCTCCTTTGATATTTGGTTGTGGGGGGTCTGAGGCCTCCTCATCAAATTCAAGTAGCAGCTTCCGCTTTGGGTAGCTCTTGGAGGGGCGATTGTCGCCGTACCTCGCTGTTGTGTTGAGTATTTTACTCCATCTGATTTGGAGTGTGTCTTGCGCAGCCTTGAGCCTTTGCTTCTGCTTTTTAAGACTCCTCGCGGTGGCAACAAGCCTTTTACGGGCATTCTGTTGCTCCGGGTGCCTGTCCGACGTTATGTCGTCCGGGCTATTATCCTTCATAGAATTTGTTTGTTCGGTTTGATTATCTGGATTGCCGTTGTCCGGCAGCGGTTTGCCCTGCTCCAGCGCTGGGTCTGTGTGATCGTTATTTCTGTCAAGGCGGGATTTGGGGCGGCGCTTGCGTCGCCGCTTTGACTACTTCTCGAGGGAACAAGCCTTCGGTGCGTCCTTCCGCTCCTCGTTGTCATCTTTTGGTGCATCCACCATGTATACGTCATATGATGAGGTGGGCGTCCAGCACCCTCTGGGCGGTGGTTCTTCTTTGCCTCCCGCATCGTCGTCCATACCGTCGATGTTTTCAGAGTCGAAGTCGACCATGTCGGTTAAATCGTCGACAGTGGCTACAAAGTGGGTGGTGGGTGGGCGTCGAATTTCTTCGTCTTCCGCATCCCAATCCTGCTGGCCATGATCCGGGCAGGGCTCTCTTGACAAAGAGAGAGACTTTAGTGATTTCATAATATCGCTGATGGGCGAGTGCTGAAAGATGTCCACGGCGGTAAACTCCATGATCGGCGCCCAATCGGATTCGATCGGCAGGGGCGCGGAAGGTTCGGAGTCCGGGGAGGAGTCCGGCTCCTTGGAGTCACGAGTCTCGCGGAGTGCAGGGCTAGTGTTCGGCTCGATCGTCATTGGGATCGCAGCCCCCGAGGCGGCGTCCAACCACCCATCCTCGATTGGCGCAGTTGGCTCCGAATTAAGGGTCAAAGCTGATGCGGGTGCGGCCTCCAGGGCACTATTCGGCGGCAGAGCTAGATCATGCCCGTCGTGACAGTGCGGCGCGCTCGGCAGTGGCTCGACTCCGTCGAAGATCAAGTCCCCGCGGATGTCAGCCGTGTAGTTTAAACTTCCAAAACTGACCTGACGGCCAGGGGCGTAGCTTTCGATCTGCTCCAGATGGCCAAGCAAATTAGCCCCCGGTGCAAAGCCGCCGAAGACAGAGATCTGTCCGGGGAGACAAGTTTCACCCTGGACCGCATCACTATCAATGATAGTAGGAGCCATCAAGCCTGACGGCGACGACACAGAGGAACTCTCAATGAAAGCACCAATGTCGGTATCAAAACCGGCGGATCTCGGGTAGGGGGTCCCGAACTGTGCGTCTAGGCCGAATGGTAACAGGAGGCAAGGGACACGAAGTTTTACCCAGGTTCGGGCCCTCTTGATGGAGGTAAAACCCTACGTCCTGCTTGATTAATATTGATGATATGGGTAGTACAAGAGTAGATCTACCACGAGATTGGAGAGGCTAAACCCTAGAAGCTAGCCTATGGTATGATTGTTTTTCTGTATGTTGTCCTACGGACTAAAACCCTCCGGTTTATATAGACACCGAAGAGGGTTAGGGTTACACAAAGTCGGTTACAATGGTAGGAGATCTACATATCCGTATCGCCAAGCTTGCCTTCCACGCCAAGGAAAGTACCTTCCGGACACGGGACGAAGTCTTCAATCTTGTATCTTCATAGTCCAGGAGTCCGGCTGAAGGTATAGTCCGGCCATCCAGACACCCCCTAATCCAGGACTCCCTCAACAGGCTTCTCCAAAAGTCTGTATAAAACCATATGCTTTGATCACACTATCAAAACGTTTATTCCAACTCCGAGAGACTTGCACCAGTCCATAAATGGATCTTTGGAGCTTGCACACTTTGTTAGTACCCTTTGGATCGATAAAACCTTCAGGTTGCATCATATACAACTCTTCTTCCCGAAATCCATTCAGGAATGCAGTCTTTACATCCATTTGCCAAATTTCATAATCATAAAATGCGGCAATAGCTAACATGATTCGGACGGACTTAAGCATCGCTACTGGTGAGAAGGTCTCATCGTAGTCAACTCCTTGAACTTGACGAAAACATTTCGCAACAAGTCGAGCTTTCTAGACAGTAACATTACCATCAGCATCTATCTTCTTCTTGAAGATCCATTTATTTTCGATGGCATGCCGATCATTGGGCAAGTCAACCAAAGTCCATCATTTGTTCTCATACATGGATCCCATCTCATATTTCACGGCCTCAAGCCATTTTGTGGAATCTGGGCTCATCATTGCTTCCTCATAGTTCATAGGTTCGTCATGGTCAAGTAACATGACCTCCAGAACAGGATTACCGTACCACTCGGGTGCAGATCTTGCTCTGGTTGACCTACGAGATTCGGTAGTAACTTGATCTGAAGTTTCATGATCATCATCATTGGTTTCCTCACTAATTGGTGTAGGTGTCACAGGAACCGGTTTCTTGAACTACTTTCCAATAAGGGAGCAGGTACAGTTACCTCATCAAGTTCTACTTTCCTCCCACTCACTTCTTTCGAGAGAAACTCCTTCTCTAAAAAGGATCCATTCTTAGCAACGAATGTCTTGCCTTCGGATCTGTGATAGAAGGTGTACCCAACAGTTTCCTTTGGGTATCCTATGAAGACACATTTCTCCGATTTGGGTTCGAGCTTATCAGGTTGAAGCTTTTTCACATAAGCATCACAGGCCCAAACTTTAAGAAATGACAACTTTGGTTTCTTGCCAAACCACAATTCATAAGGTGTCGTCTCAACGGATTTTGATGGTGCCCAATTTAACGTGAACGCAGCCGTCTCTAAAGCATAACCCCAAAATGATAGCGGTAAATCAGTAAGAGACATCATAGATCGCACCATATCTAGTAAAGTACGATTATGACGTTCGGACACACCATTACGCTGTGGTGTTCCGGGTGGCGTGAGTTGCGAAACTATTCCGCATTGTTTCACATGTAGACCAAACTCGTAACTCAAATATTCTCCTCCACGATTAGATCGTAGAAACATTATTTTCTTGTTATGATGATTTTCCACTTCACTCTGAAATTCTTTGAACTTCTCAAATGTTTTAGACTTATGTTTCATTAAGTAGATATACCCATATCTGCTCAAATCATCTGTGAAGGTGAGAAAATAACGATACCCACCGCGAGCCTCAATATTCATCGGACCACATACATCAGTATGTATGATTTCCAACAAATCTGTTGCTCGCTCCATAGTTCCGGAGAATGGCGTTTTAGTCATCTTGCCCATAAGGCATGGTTCGCAAGTACCAAGTGATTCATAATCAAGTGATTCCAAAAGTCCATCAGTATGGAGTTTCTTCATGCGCTTTATACCAATATGACCCAAATGGCAGTGCCACACAAATAAGTTGCACTATCATTATCAACTCTGCATCTTTTGGCTTCAACATTATGAATATGTGTATCACTACTATCGAGATTCAACAAAAATAGACCACTCTTCAAGGGTGCATGACCATAAAAGATATTACTCATATAAATAGAACAACCATTATTCTCAGATTTAAATGAATAACCGTCTCGCACCAAACAAGATCCAGATATAATGTTCATGCTTAACACTGGCACCAAACAAAAATTATTTAGGTCTAAAACTAATCCCGAAGGTAGATGTAGAGGTAGCGTGCCGACGGCGATCACATCGACTTTGGAACCATTTCCCACGCGCATCGTCACCTCGTCCTTAGCCAGTCTTTGCTTAATCAGTAGTCCCTGTTTCGAGTTGCAAATATTAGCAACAGAACCAGTATCAAATACCCAGGTGCTACTGCTAGCTCTGGTAAGGTACACATCAATAACATGTATATCACATATACCTTTGTTCACCTTGCCATCCTTCTTATCCGCCAAATACTTGGGGCAGTTCCGCTTCCAGTGACCAGTTTGTTTGCAGTAGAAGCACTCAGTCTCAGGCTTAGATCCAGACTTAGGTTTCTTCTCCTGAGCAGAAACTTGTTTGTTGTTATTCTTGAAGTTCCCCTTCTTCTTCCCTTTACCCTTTTTCTTGAAACTGGTGGTCTTGTTGACCATCAACACTTGATGCTCCTTCTTGATTTCTACCTCCACTGCCTTTAGCATTGCGAAGAGCTCGGGAATTGTCTTATTCATCCCTTTCATATTATAGTTCATTACGAAGCTTTTGTAGTTTGGTGGCCGTGATTGAAGAACTCTGTCAATGACACTATCAACAGGAAGATTAACTCCCAGTTGAGTCAAGTGATTATGATACCCAGACATTTTGAGTATATGTTCACTGACAGAACTATTCTCCTCCATCTTGCAGCTATAGAACTTATTGGAGACTTCATATCTCTCAATCCGGGCATTTGCTTGAAATATTAACTTCAACCCCTGGAACATCTCATATGCTCCATGACGTTCAAAACGTCTTTGAAGTCCCGGTTCTAAGCCATAAAGCATGGCACACTGAACTATCGAGTAGTCATCAGCTTTACTCTGCCAAACGTTCTTAATGTCATCAGCAGCATCTGCAGCAGGCCTGGCACACAGCGGTGCTTCCATGATGTAATTCTTCTGTGCAGCAATGAGGATAATCCTCAAGTTACGGACCTAGTCCGTGTAATTGCTACCATCATCTTTCAACTTTGCTTTCTCAAGCAACGCATTAAAATTCAACGGAACAACAACACGGGCCATCTATCTACAATCAACATAGACAAGCAAAATACTATCAGGTACTAAGTTCATGATAAATTTAAATTCAATTAATCATATTACTTAAGAACTCACACTTACATAGACATCCCTCTGATCATCTAAGTGATCACGTGATCCAAATCAACTAAACCATGTCCGGTCATCACGTGAGATGGAGTAGTTTTCAATGGTGAACATCACTATGTTGGTCATATCTACTATATGATTCACGCTCGACCTTTCGGTCTTAGTGTTCCGAGACCATATCTACATATTCTAGGCTCGTCAAGTTTAACCTGAGTATTCTGCGTGTGCAAAACTGGCTTGCACCCATTGTAGATGAACGTAGAGCTTATCACACCCGATCATCACATGGTGTCTCAGCACGACGAACTTTGGCAACGGTGCATACTTAGGGAGAACACTTTTACCTTAAAATTTAGTGAGAGATCATCTTATAATGCCACCATCAAAAAAAGTAGAATAATATGCATAAAGGATAAACATCACATGCAATCAATATAAGTGATATGATATGGCCATCATCATCTTGTGCTTGTGATCTCCATCTCCGAAGCACCGTCATGATCACCATCGTCACCGGCGCGACACCTTGATCTCCATCGTAGCATCATTGTTGTCTCGCCAACTATTGCTTCTACGACTATCGCTACCGCTTAGTGATAAAGTAAAGCAATTACAGGGCGATTGCATTGCATACAATAAAGTGACAACCATATGGCTCCTGCAAGTTGCCGATAACTCCATTACAAAACATGATCATCTCATACAATAAATATAGCATCATGTCTTGACCATATCACATCACAACACGCCCTGCAAAAACAAGTTAGACGTCTTCTACTTTGTTGTTGCAAGTTTTACGTGGCTGCTATGGGCTGAGCAAGAATCATTCTTACCTACGCATCAAAACCACAACGATAGTTCATCAAGTTAGTGGTGTTTTAACCTTCTCAAGGACCGGGCGTAGCCACACTCGGTTCAACTAAAGTTGGAGAAACTGACACCCGCCAGCCACCTGTGTGCAAAGCACGTGGGTAGAACCAGTCTCGCGTAAGTGTACGCGCAATGTCGGTCCGGGCCGCTTCATCCAACAATACCGCTGAACCAAAGTACGACATGCTGGTAAGCAGTATGACTTGTATCGCCCACAACTCACTTGTATTCTACTCGTGCATATAACATCAACGCATAAAACCTGGCTCGGATGACACGGTTGGGGAACGTGGTAATTTCAAAAAAATCCTACGCACACGCAGGATCATGGTGACGCATAGCAATGAGAGGGGAGAGTGTCGTCCACGTACCCTCGTAGACCGTTAAGCGGAAGCGTTATGACAACGCGGTTGATGTAGTCGTATGTCTTCACGATCGACCGATCCTCAGTACCAAACGTATGGCACCTCTGCGTTCAGCACACGTTCAGCTCGGTGACGTCCCGTGAACTCATGATCCAGTAGAGCTCGGGGAAGAGTTTTGTCAGCACGACGGCGTGGTGAAGATGTTGATGAAGCTACAGTGGCAGGGCTTCGCCTAAGCACCACTACAGTATGACCGAGGTGGATTATGGTGGAGGGGGGCACCGCACACGGCTGGGAGAGATCTTTTGTGATCAACTTGTGTGTCTAGAGGTGCCCCCCTGCCCTTGTATATAAAGGATCAAGGGGGAGGCCAGTCGGCCCTTGTTGGTGCGCCAGGAGGAGGAATCCTCCTCCTAGTAGGAGTAGGATTCCCCTCTTTCCTACTCCTACTAGGAGGGGGGAAGGAAGGGAGAGAAAGAGAAGGAAAGGGGGGCGCCGCCCCCCTCTCCTAGTCCAATTCAGACCAGAGGGGAGGGGGCGCTGCCTGCCCTAGGCCGGCCCCTCTCTCTTTCCCTTATGGCCCAACAAGGCCCATTAGCCTCCTGGGGGTTCCGGTAACCCCTCTGGTACTCCGGTAACATCCCAATTTTACACAGAACTCTTCTGATATCCAAATGTAGGCTTCCAATATATCAATCTTCATGTCTCGACCATTTCGAGACTCCTCGTCATGTCCGTGATCATATCCGGGACTCCAAACTACCTTCGGTACATCAAAACATATAAACTCATAAAATCGATCACCACAGAATTTTAAGCGTGCGGACCCTACAGGTTCGAGAACTATGTAGACATGACCGAGACATGTCTCCGGTCAATAACCAATAGCGGAACCTGGATGCTCATATTGGTTCCTACATATTCTACGAAGATCTTTATCGGTCAAACCGCATAACACTATACGTTGTTCTCTTTGTCATCGGTATGTTACTTGCTCGAGATTCGATCATCGGTATCCCAATACCTAGTTCAATCTCGTTACCGGCAAGTCTCTTTACTCGTTTTGTAATGCACTATCCCACAACTAACTCATTAGTTGCATTGCTTGCAAGGCTTATAGTGATTTGCATTACTGACAGGGCCCAGAGATACCTCTCCGACAATCGGAGTGACAAATCCTAATCTTGATCTATGCCAACTCAACAAGTACCACTCGAGACACTTGTAGAGCACCTTTATAATCACCCAATTACGTTGTGACATTTGGTAGCACACAAAGTGTTCCTCCGGTATTCGGGAGTTGCATAATCTCATAGTTATAAGAACATGTATAAGTCATGAAGAAAGCAATAGCAGTAAACAAAAACGATCAAGTGCTAAGCTAACGGAATGGGTCAAGACAATCACATCATTCTCCTAATGATGTGATCCCATTGATCAAATAACAACTCATGTCTATGGTTTGGAAACTTAACCATCTTTGATCAATGAGCTAGTCAAGTAGAGGCATACTAGTGACACTATGTTTGTCTATATATTGACACATGTATTATGTTTCCGGTTAATACAATTCTAGCATGAATAATAAACATTTATCATGAAATAAGGAAATAAATAATAACGTTATTATTGACTCTAGGGCATTTTTCCTTCATGTGTGGAGTGTGGCTTGGCGATAATTCGAGGCGGGGTCGCTTTATATAGCCGGAGCAAGAGGGGGGACGTGTTGCTGCCGGAGCGCTCTGGACACGCGGCGAACATCGACGAGAAGCTCCAACGCGAGGGGGCAAGGCTCAGCGTCAACGCAAGAGCTTGCCCGCGCTCGTGGACGAGCATAGGAGGCAGTTGGAGAAGAGGACAAGCGCACGCGCGCACTGTGGCGTTTTGGACACGACGCGCCCGTGCTTGCTGCGGTGGCTCCGGTGTTAGAGAGCGCCAGGGAGCAGTCAAGGGTGATGGCTCGAGGCTTGTGGTGCGGTGCGGTAGTCGGCGGCGAGCGCTGGAACGAGCACGCGCGATACAGAGGGCAAGGCGTCAGCCAGAGCGCATCGAGACGCTGCCAGGCACCGTGTTCTCGTGCGGTCACTAAGCTGGCATGGTCAAAACGACGTCCAGGAGCGGGCAAACCTTGTCTACGTGCTCGACCATGCAGTGTTACGTCTAGGAGAGGTGATGGCTCATACCCAGGCCGACCAGATTGGACTCAACTAAGCTGGCAAGTTTCTGACCAGAAACTTGGTCGCCAAGTTTGACCACCTTCTAGAAGGCCATTAGGGATGATCTCCTGGGGTTTAGGGTTTCTTAGGAGGGTGCTTAAGCTCAAGAAAGATCAAGGCCAAAAGCTTAAGTAAAACGGTACTTGCTGTACAAACGAGGATTTTAGGTCATAAGAGAAATGATTTTCTACAGCAAAAATATTCCAAAAAGTGGTGCAATATTTTTGCATGGGAAGGTGGGCCAGGGTTCTAAGAGTATTCATGATTTATCTCAGATTTTTCTGTGCAAGAAAAATTGAGGTTGCTTTGGAGCACAAGTTTCTGAAGTGAGTTTCAGAGAGGAAAATGAATATTTTTCTTTTAGGGAAAGAATAAGGTAGGTAGGTCACTTGGGTGAAAGTCAAGGATATGCCCAAGTGACAAGTCCATTTGAAATGATTCAAAACCCACATCAAATTAGGGCAGAAACCACGGTGAAAACCAAGTCCGAAAAAAGAGAGAGGGCAAGTCCGGAAAAAGAGAGAAGGCAAAATCCAGGCTGTCACAGCGATGTCCTCCTCCTGGACGGAGGAGGCCATCCACTTTCCTTGACATCCGGATCCAAACATGGTTGAGTGCTTGCTTGAGACGGAGAAGATGAGAACTTGGGCGTTGGAGCTCAAGAATGGAAGGGCGGAGGAAGAGAGAAGGTGTGGGTGAAGAAAAGGGATTCTTATCTCCTTATAAAGGCAGTAAATATTGAATGCCTCCCCACTTGCCTTAAAATTCACCTACTCCTAAGGGCTGTGTAAATGGCACGGTTGGGTTACCCACGCCTGTATTGATGAGAATCCCGTAATAAGGGGACACGATCTCTGCTTTGACAAGACATGCCAATGGCAACCGCGTCAGGAAACATGGAGCGGCAGATGAAAAATGGTTTAAAATTATGACCAGACAGATGTGATGTCATGTTACAGAAAGTTGTCAGTAGATTGGACTCGTGGAATATTATATTCTCTCTACGGTTGTGTGTGGTGTTGTGTTACAGGTCTGGACACTTTCAAATACGTCCGAAGACTATCTTGGAGTTCGGAGGGAGGAACCCGCCTTGCAATGCCGAAGACAGATCTACACACCGGATACATTGTCATTGAAGCCAGGTTCAGGGGCTACTGAGGGAGTCCTAGACTAAGGGGTCCTTGGGCGTCCGGCCTGTTAGCCATGGGTCGGACTGATGGGCTATGAAGATACGAAGACCGAAGATTGCACCCGTGTCCGGATAGGACTCTCCTTGGCATGGAAGGCAAGCTTGGTGACCAAATATGTAGATTCCTTTCTTTGTAACTGACCTTGTGTAACCCTAGATCCTCCTGGTGTCTATATAAACCGGAGGACTTAGTTCGGAGGATACATTGTCGTAACCATACAAGCTAGGCCTCTAGGGTTTTAGCCATTACGATCTCATGGTAGATCAACTCTTGTAATACTCATACTCATCAAGAACAATCAAGTAGGACGTAGGGTATTACCTCCATAGAGAGGGCCTGAACCTGGGTAAAACATTGTGTCCCCTGTATCCTGTTACCATTGACCTTAGATGCACAGTTCGGGACCCCCTACCTGAGATCCGCCGGTTTTGACACTGACACCCCTCGCCTTGATCTCTCCGCCCCTCGCGAGCCAGCCTAGCGGGGCCACCCCCGAGGAGGTCTTGCATCATCCGCCTCGCGAGTCTTGGCCCCTCGCGAGGGTCTTAAGTGTTTGCTGGTGAAGATGGGTCGTACAGGGCCACTGGCGGAGCCACGCCGTGGGCCACAGGCAGGCAAGTCTGGGGACCCCTGTTCCCAGGACGCCGACAGTAGCCCCCGGGCCCAAGGCGCGCTCGGACTTGGCTTCGAGGCGAAGCCAAGGGGCAAGTGCTGAGTGTCGCGGGCCCCAACAGCCTGCGGCCTCGGTGGACGCATGGCGATTGATGGGACGTGGGCGTCTCCGCTTCCCCATGCCGCCTCGGCAACTGCCCGACTTGACGAGTCCCTGCTGCATGTAGAGAAAACCATCATTATGTGTGATCGTGGGAGTCACCGGTTGGCCTTCTCTTGCTATAAATGAGGAGGGGGCGGAGCCCCCATCGCTCATCTCTTCCTGCTCCACTCATTTCTTCTCCCTTGCTTCACTACTAGCAGCGACACCTTATGGCGCCGGTGAAGAGGTTCTCGGCCGCAGAGAAGGGGAAGGCCCACCAGGAGGGGCCCAGCTCGCCGCCGCCCAAGAGAGTGCGTGGTTGCCCGCGTAAGCACGCCGCGACCCCCGTCGTGGCCCCTTGCAGCCGTGGCGGCGCCTCCTCGCGCGGTGGGAGTTGCCTAGGTTGTGGCAGCCCCGTCGACGAAGTGAGGCGCGCCATGGTTGCGCGGCCTCCTCGGCTACGCTTCCACTCGGCGGAGGTGTTGCTGGAGTTTGTTTTGTGGTCGAAGAACCCGGCCGGCACCTGGCTTCAGCTCCCGCGCTTCTTCCCCGGCGAACTGTCGGCCACGGGTCCAGGCGGTCTCTGGCTGCAGGCGGACGGCTGTTGCAGCAAGGCTTCGTGGGTCACGGTGGAAGTCTCCGTCGTAGGCAACGCAGCCTTGGCCTGCGGCTGGCAGACGTTTGCCCGCGCGCACGGCCTGGGCAGGCGGTGTATCCTTCACTTCAAGTACAACGGCAACGCGACCCTCTACGTGCGGGTATTCGGGGAAGATGGTCGCCGCGTCGGATGCTGCCCTAAGGACAATGACGGCGGCAAGGTGCTCGGCCTTGGCAATGGCCGTGACGAGGATGAAGGTGCACTCGTCCTCGGCGCTGGCAGCGGCTCGTCCAGTTACGGCGGCTCTTCCTCCGGCGATAGCTCCAGCAGCGGCGGTTATGACCAGCCGCCGTGCCCTCTTCGAAGGCGATAGCGGATCGTCTCGTCGCCGCACCCCAGTGAAGCGTGAGGAGGGGTCTGGTTGAGTCCAGGGGGCGCCGAGGGCCTATCCTCACAAACCATCACGGGGGTGCGTGCTGCTTTCGTTTTGTTCTTTCATTTCTTCATGCATCTAAAAAGAAACAAGTATGGGGCCCTGCAGGGGCGTGCAACGAACCGTGATTTCCAAGTCGCTATGTTATGTTTATCGTTCCTGTGTCGTCTTGCAGTATCAGCGTTCTATGTAGGCGTGTAGAGATAACTTAGCTTGATGTGTCTGAAGTAGTTTCCGCCTCGTGAGGCATGCCTCTCCCAGTACCTGGTGAGACCTCCTTGCCATTGTCTTGGGAGGTGTCGAGGAACTGTAAAAATTTGTTAAGAACCTCTTATTCTTCCAAGCCTAGGTCGTAGGCGCGGTCGGCCATGACCCAGAGCTCCACATTGTGATACCCGAGGGGCATGGATTAAGGGAGGAGCGCCAGCTTGCGAGCTCGAGCGAGGGTGCCTTGCGAAGAACGGGAAAAACGCTCACGAGTGCACCTGTCCAGCCCCCTTGCGAGGCATGTGAGGGAGAGTACGGGCCAAAACAAAGAACCGAGGGAAGAATAGAGGAAAAGGCGATCGAACCAAGATGACAAGAAAAACCAGAATGCAAACTTCCATTAAAAAAGGGGCAAGCCAACTACGGAAAGCAAATGAAAAGCCGCATCCGGCACCTAGTCTAGTCTTCTCACCAGCGTGGAGCTAAGTGCTGCCACTAGGACGTGGGAGGGACCCCCGAGACCCGAGGGCGGCACTCCTGAGACTCCGGGGTGTGTACAGCCCCACTCATTATTACGTGAGAGTGTCACGAGCGGAGACCTTCACAGGCACGGGGCCTTGCTTCACAGGCACTGGGTCTTGCTTCATGGGTAGAACTTCCTGAGGTGTTGGATGTTCCAGGCGTTCTGGATGGGGATCCCGTCCTGCGTCTCCAGGCGCACGGCGCTAGGCCTGGAGACGCGAGCAACCCTAAACGGGCCCTCCCACATGGGCGAGAGCTTATGCAGCCCTTCCCTGGAGAGCACCTGCCTTAGGACGAGGCCGCCCACCTCGAGCGTCCTGCAGCAGACGCTGCAGCAGTGATACCGCCGCAACGCCTGCTGGTATCTTGCTGCTCGAAGCATGGCTTCGCGGCGGCGTTTCTCCCCCGGCACAAGGTCCATCCCTCGCATGGCGTGCTGCTGCGTCTCATCAAACGCCAGGACCCGCATGAAGCGATGCTTGACCTCGTGAGGGAGAACCGCTTCTACTCCGTAGACGAGGAAGAATGGGGTCTCGCCTGTTGGCTTGGTGGCGGTGGTGCGGACGGACCACAGCATAGACTGGAGCTCATCGTGCCAGCCCCTGCCGTAGGCCTCAAACTTCTTCTTGAAGGTCCTGGTCTTGAGGCCTCTCAGGACCTCCGCGTTGGCGTGTTCAGCTTGGCCATTGCTCCTGGGGTGTGCCATCAAAGCGTAGCAGATCTGCGTTCTAAGGTTAGCACAATATGTCTTGAAGAGATTGCTAGTGAACTGCGAGCCATTATCGGTGATGATGCGATTAGGGACCCCGAACCGGCTCATGAGACCCTTGATGAACTTGACCGCAGATCCGGCCGGGATGGTGCAGACAGCTTCTACCTCTGCCCATTTGGTGAACTCGTCGATGGCGACATAGAGGTAGCGGTAGGCCCCAGGCGCTCGAGGGAACGGGCCTAAGATATCCAGCCCCCGGACTACGAACGGCCACGAGAGCGGGATGGTCTGGAGGCCCTGAGCTGGCTGGTGGATCTGCTTGGCGTGGAATTGGCAGGCCTCGCAAGACTTCACCAGCTTGCTTGCGTCATTGAGCGCCATAGACCAGTAAAACCCGCTGTGAAACGCCTTGCCGATGAGGGTTCGTGACGACGAGTGGTGCCCGCAGTCTCCGCCACGTATGTCAGCCAGCAACTCGTTCCCCTATTCCCTAGAGATGCATCGCAAGGACATATCATTTGGCTACTTCCTATATAACTCACCGTCCTGGATGCAGTATGCCATAGCCTGTCGGGCCATGTGCTCCGCGTCCTCCTCTTTTTCTGGCAGCATCCCTTGCATCAGGTATTCCTTGAACTCCTTGGTCCAGCACCCCTCTTGAGGCTCGAGCGCCAGGAGTAGGCGCGCTCCCGAGGTCGGGCCGCAGGCCGGGGCTCCCGAGGCAGATGGTTGGGGGAGCTCCTCCCGAGGCGGTGCCGGCCCCGAAAGCGGAGGTGCTGCCGACGACTTGAAGAGCCGCTCCTCAAAGATGCCAGGCTCTTGGGGTTGTCACTTGGATGCCCTTTTGGCGATGTCATCAGCCTCCTTGTTGGTACCACGGGGCACGTGCTGCAACTCTAGGCCCAGGAAATGCTTTTCCATTTTGCGTACCTTCGCGAGGTATGCCTCCATGTGCTCGTCCTTCGGCTCGTATACCTTGTTGGAGAAGTTGACGAGGAGCTGCGAGTCGCCCCTGCTGGTGAGGCGCTTCACCCCTAGGGCCACCGCGGCCTTGAGGCCAGCGATGAGGCCTTCGTACTCCACGATGTTGTTGGAGACCTTCTTGTCTTGCTGGAAGCAGAGCTGCACGGCATAGTAGAGCTTGTCCTGAGTGGGCGAGATGAGCACTGCTCCAGCTCCCGTGCCCTGGCGTGCGAATGCACCATCGAAATACATGACCCAGCCATCTGGTGCTTCACTTCCTGGCGAGAGGGATCGGTCCTCGCCTGCTTCAAACCCTGGGGCATCAGTCCATTCCACCACGAAGTCGGCAAGCGCAGCCCCCTTGATGACCCTAGTTGTGTTGAACTCCAGCTGGAATGCTTGCAGCTCGATGTTCCATTCGGTGGCTCTTCCAGCGGCGTTGGGTCTCCTGAGTACCCTCTCCAGCGGGTAGGCCGAGACGACCTTGATTGGGTGACCTTGGAAGTAGTGTCGCAGTTTATGCGAGGCCACCAAGAGTGCGAGCAAGAGCTTCCAAGGCATGGGGTACCATGCCCTTGCATCCGGCAGTACCGTGCTGACGAAGTACACCGGGTGCTCGACGAGGGCGGGAGCGTCGACAGAGCCTGCGCCTGCCGGAAGTTGGGGCGTCTCCTGAGGTGACGGGGCCCCAAGAGCCTGGTCGCCCACTGGGGCCTCTGCTGGCCCGCGAACACCGCCTTGCTGGGCCTAGTCACTCGTTGGTGTTGCTGGAGCCTTTGCAGTGCCCTCTGGGTCCTGTATCGCCCCGGCTGGGGGCGCGGCATGGCGCGGCAGACCCTTGGTCTGGCGCTCTTACCAAACCGACACTAGAGTTGCACGAGTGGAGTGGGGAGTGGCGGCAAGGTAAAGCACCAGGGGCTCAAGAGGGCGAGGCGCCACCATCACCGGAGGGCTGGTCAGGTATCTCTTGAGGACTTGAAATGCTTGGTCAGCCTCCGGGGTCCATTCGAATGGGCCCTTCTTCTTCATCACCTTGAAGAATGGCAGGGTGCGCTCTCCTAGCTTGGAGATGAAGCGTCACAGCGAGGTCACGCAGCCTGCAAGCTTCTGCATCTCCTTGTGAGTTTGTGGTGGGCTCATGTCTTCTATCTCTTGACCTTCTCCGGGTTAGCCTCGATCCTCCTGTGGGACACGAGGAAGCCCAGCAGCTTGCCAGAGGGGACACCGAATACGCACTTCTCTGAGTTGAGATGCGGGTCTACCTGGCGCAGGCTTGCGAAGGTCTCCTCCAGGTCTTGAATCAAAGTTCTTGCCTCCTGAGACTTTACCACAATGTCGTCGACGTAGGCTTCAGCGTTCCTCCCGAGCTGCTGACCCAGGGCGATGTGCATCAGCCGCTGAAAGGTCGCGCCTGTGTTGCGCAACCCAAACGACATGCAAGTGTAGCAGTACACCCCGCACGGGGTCAGGAAGGCCGTCTTCTCCACATTCTCCACTGCCATCTTAATCTGGTGATAGCCTGAAATCACGTCCAGGAAGCACAGCAGGTCTCATTCGATGGTGGAGTCGACAATCTAGTCGATGCGCGGGAACGGGTCTTGGGGACAGGCCTTGTTGAGGTTGGTGAACTCGACACACATGCGCTCCTTCCCGCCTTTCTTCGGTATGACGACGGGGTTCGCCAGCCACTCAGGGTACCGAACCTCACGAATGACACCTGCTGCCTCCAGCTTGCGGGTTTCCTGGACGATGAAGGACTGCTTCTCTGTGGACTGTCGCCACGCCTTCTACTTCACAGGGCGCACATTGGGGCACACCCTCAAGTGATGCTCGATCACCCCTCTTGGGACCCCTACTAGCTACTTGGGTTCCCAGGCGAATACATCCTTGTTCGCGCGCAGGAACTTCACCAATGCCGCCTCTTGATCCGGGTTGAGGTTGGCGCCTATGGTGAAGGTGGCTCCTGAGGACCCATCTTCCTCGACTAGCACCTTCTTGGTTTCGGCCCAATCTTGAGTGAACAACTGCTGCTTCTTTACTGGCGCGGCCTCTTTAGCCCCTGGGGTGGCCTCGTTGGCCGGTTGCGCTGCCGCGGCGGTTTTGAGGGCACACTTGAGCGCTGCCAGAGCCTCCTTGGTGTCCCCAACTACGGTGAGGACAGCCTTGCTCCCGGGCATCTTCATGAGGTTGTAGGCCAGATGGGTCGCTGCCATAAACTGAGCTAGAGCCGGGTATCCGAGGATGGCGTTGTATGGGAGGCCGATGCGGGCGATGTCGAAGTCGATCAGCTCGGTGCGGTAGTTATCGCGAGTGTCGAAGGTCATAGGAAGGCGGATTTGCCCCAAGGGGCTGGTGGAGCCGCCGCCAACCCCGGAGAAGGGCTTGCTGGGGTGGAGCCGTTCGAGTGGTACGTGAAGAAGGCTAAAATCCTCCACAGAGAGCACGTTGAGACCGGCGCCACCATCGATGAGGGTCTTGGTGATAGTTATGCTGCATATGGTGGGTGTGCAAAGCATTGGGAGCACGCCCGAGCCGACGATGGTGACGGGGTGATCCCCCGAGTCGAAGGTGAGGTCGGCCTTGGGTGCCACCCAGCCTGGGGGAGCTCCTTGCCGCACGGAAGCGGCGCCAATCTGACAGAAGAACGGCTTGGTGTGACGGTCGGAGGGCGGTGCCTGTGAGCCGCCAAGGAGGGCTGCTACGGCGAGAGGCACCTGTGCCATGAGGCACGCGACGAAGAGACCGTGCAGCTCCTCCCAGGAGGCCAGCGAAGATCCTGGCAGGCTGAGCAGCCAAGTGTGTGGCACGCCGGCCAAGACTAGGGGGAACCAGTTGGCCATGACCTGGTCGTTGCCTCCGGCTTCAAGGACGGCCTACTCATACGCCTGCAGGAAGGCCGCCAGATCTGCCTCGTCATCGTAGCGGGGCGATATCTCTGGCTTGAACTTGCGCGGCCACCGCACCTGTCGCAAGGTGTGGGTGAAGTCCCGGACGCCCGCGACGCATCCGCAGGCGCCCGCCTGCCTAACTAGAGGGATGGCGTCTACCATGGAGCTGGACGAAGCAAGCGGAGAGGCGAAGTTTCGGCGCACCCCCTACCTGGAGCGCCCAAATGTCGGATTTCGGGTTTCGGCAAAACCCTTGAGGTTCGAACTCTGGGGTGCGCACGAAGATCTCTCCTCCCCTAGCTCACGCTCTCACCGCAATCTCAAATCTCAACACGTCGAACTCGTAGAACAAAGGACACAGGGTTTATACTGGTTTGGGCCACCGATGTGGTGTAATACCCTACTCTAGTGTGGTGTGGTGGATTGCCTCTTGGGCTGAGAATGAACGGGTACAAGGGAAGAACAGCCTCCTGAGGAGAGGTGTCCTTGAGCTCGGTGAGCTTGTCTGGTGGCCTTGGTGGAATGGATCCGGTCCAAGATGAGATGCCTCCCTACGGTGGTGGCTAGTCCTATTTATAGAGGCCCTGGTCCTCTTCCCAAATGTTAGGCGGGAAGGGATCCCACAACGGCCAATTTGAAGGGGGACAACTAGTACAAGCTATCCTGACAAAAGGTGGTCTTCGCCTGCCAAAGGCTTGGTGGTGATGACGTCCTGGGCTCCACGGTGACCTCTGTCCTACCGTCCTGCTGGTCTTGGTCTTGTTGCACCGATATGGAAACCTTTGCCTGATGCCTCGGGACTCCTCGCATGCGCCTGTCCCTTTAGCACCAAAGAGGAAATGAGGACACTGCGCGTGTTGGCGCCCGCCTGGCCTTGGTCGTCATAGCTTGCATCACAGGAACCTCGCGAGGTGCCCCTCGCCATGATCTCTCCGCCCCTCGCAAGCCAGCCTAGCTGGGCCGCCCCCGAGGAGGTCTTGCATCGTCCGTCTCGTGAGGCTTGGCCCCTCGCGAGGGTCTTGAGTGTTTGCTGGTGAAGATGGGTCGTACAGGGCCACTGGCGGAGCCACGCCATGGGCCGCAGGCAGACAAGTCTGGGGACCCCCATTCCCAGGACGCCGACAGGGCCTCCGTGCCAGTGTGGAGCTCGGCTCAATCCGGGTTAGTGGTGGTGGGAGACTTGTCTCCCCTCTGTCTGGGTAGCTTGGTGAGGCATCCTTAGTTGTGTTTCTTTGATGGGTTGAAATTCCAGTGCTATGCAGACTGCAGCGGTGGCATTCTGTACGGGCTTCAGGCCACCAGATCTGGCTGGTTAGAGGGTGCAGGTGGTAGCCCGCCCTTCCCTACCTAGAGGACATGCGCGAGCCCTCATGCTGGTGGCTTGTTGTGGTTCCCTGCGGTGGATGCATGTCAGATTTAGCGGTCGGCCAGATCTGGTTCGGCACCGAGACATGGTGGCGGTCCCTATGTGGTGATGGCACAATTGTTGTGAAGTGGTGCATGGGTCAATGGAGATGCTAGTTGGCGTTGGTTAACCGTGTGGGAATGGAGGTTTTGCTGCTCTGGGAGGAAGCTTGTTCGATGTTGGTCGACCGACGGTCCCTGTGGGCATCACTTTCTTCCTTTGAGGCGTCGTCGGGGAGATTAGTGCATCCTCAACTCACGTGTCAAGATCTTTGGGTGAAATGCATGATCATATTGGATCAGGCGGCGGCTCCGACGTTGTTTTCCCTCTTAAGGGCACCATCTTGGTGATCTTGGCCTCATTTGTGCTTCATGCGGGCTGGGCGTGCATGGCATCACGGTTGGTGGGTGCCTGACTGGCGGTGTGGGAGATTGATGTGGCGGTGCTACTTGTGTGGCAACGATGTTGGTGGAGAGCAGAGCCGAGTCATGGCTTACCCTTTTGATGTCGACGGTCCGGTGCACCAATGGGTGTGCCCATGTTGGTTTCTTGCTGTGACAGAGAAGTTGGAGCTGCAGGCGGCAGTGCCACTGCGGCAACGATGACTCCATGATGATGGTTTCAAGCGGGCAGTGTTCTCCGGATGTTACGCTGGACTAGGTTGGTGCGAGTTTTGCAACTTTCTTCTGTGAAGCTCTTCGGCAAAATCAGAATTTCCATGGCCTCGACGCCCCGGTCGACACCTCTCGACGGTTGGTAACTTTGTGCTTGTCCAAGGCGAAGTGGAAGTTACCTGATCTGATGTGATGGATGGTGCCGATGACGTTCTCGGTTGGTGTTGATGATCCAATTGTGTCGTTGGTTGTGTAGTGATCTTGTTTGTGTCCAGATCTTGTTGTGTTGTGACCTTGAGGTTAAGAATAGGGCCCTCGTCGACAAATGGTTGTTTAAATTACTAACGAAAAACGGTGTATGGCAAACCCTCCTAAGGAGGAAATATGTGGGTTCCAAGGAGGTGTTCCAAGTATACTGGAAGCCTGGGGATTTCCACTTTTGGGGGGGGGGGTCTAATGGCTACGAAGGAATATTTCTTCTGCTATGGATCCTTCTCAATTAAGGATGGCTCGGAAATTAGACTCTAGGAGGATAAGGGGTTAGGAAATGCCACACTCCGGGAACAATATCCGACTCTATACAACATTGTGCGCCACAAGGGTGACACTATCGCCACGGTAATGGATTCATTTATGCCAAAATGTGATGTTTAGAAGAGATTTAGTTGGACCAAGACTCCATTCGTCGAACATCCTGTCTAGCGGTTGTCCACGGTGCAATTGTCACATGGGTCTGATATATTCCGATTGAACATCCAAGGAAATGGACAATTTTCAATGGAGTCTATGTATAGAGCGTTAATCCAGTCTGATGTGCTAGTTGTTAATATTTAGAAGATCTAGAAGATGAAGATACCTTATTAAGAGGAATTGGGATGGAAGTCCGCAATGTGTCTTTTGTCACCATGGTGAGACGATAAAACATTTATTCTTCCAATGCAAATTGGCTCGTTTTATATGGTTAGTCATTAAAATAGCTTCCGTCTTGTATCCTCCTTGTAGTGTGCTAATGTATCTGGCAACTGGTTACATAAGATTGATCACAGGTTTAGAACTCTTCTCAGGGTGGGAGCACTTTCTGTTATTTCGTCGCTTTGGCTATGTAGAAATGATAAGGTTTTTAATGATAAAAGTACTTCTGTGATGCGGGTTATCTACATATGTACCAGGACTCTTCGTTTATGGTCCTATCTACAACGCCTGGAGAATCGAGACCTATTTACGGATGTGTGTACACGATTGGAGATTACGGCGAGGGATACTTTTACTCAACATGGGTGGCAGCATGATCTTAGGAGTGGCCCCCTCCACTCTAGGCGTTATACGAACTCTTCATGTTTGTTTGTATTTTGTCTTTTTATTTTTTGTTTGTGTGAGAGAACCTTGTTTGGCCGTGTGCATCTTAGTTATACAGAAGCCGGATATAATGCTTAATAAAGCACCCTTTTTTGAAAAAGAAAGTCATCCGTGAGTGTCTCATGTGAGGTTTGTAATTTAAGCGTTTACCCTGTTTTTCTCTAATTAATCGGACAACTCTCTTATTTTTTTGCCTTGTTTCAAGTAAAAGCATTGCAAAAATAAAGATGCTAGTACAGAAAACATGATCCTGGATTGTCTATGGTGTGCTCAACCTTTTATTTTAGATGTAAACAAAGATAAAGCAGCGAGCTAATTTAGTTAATTACAAGTTTATTTTTGAAGGTCGCGGATCAAACACTTATGCAGATAGATTAGTTAAGTTTTCAAACTCTCTTGATCAGGGGCGGCACCTTTGGTTGATTCATTCCCATGATTCTTTGGTTGATTCATGTGGACCATGATCAATAAAGCTTAGAGATATCTAAAATATTTAAATAATAAGTTTCACACGAGTGGCACAAAGTAACACTGCCCTAATATTTTTATAACTAAAATTGCCATAAAAACCAAAAAAAAGCTAAAACTTGTCATCCGAATAGAAAGTTGTCATACTTCACAACTAAAGTTGCCATCCTCGCATAGCTAAAGTTTTCATAAAAAAACATCAGGACAAAATTGCTTCATGCCACACGTGTGACACTTATCAGGGTAAAAAGAATGTAAAGGGAGTTTTTTTGTTGTTGAGAACATCCAAACGGATTTATTCGTGGACTAACAAAGAGCATTTCATATCGAAATCACTGATTAAGGAGTACTCGTTGCAAAAAACACTTCACTTTCCCAGATCGCGATAAGTGGTGGACAAGTGGTGCACATGCAGCGCGCCACTTGTCGCAACCTGATTTTTTTTCCTTTTTTCGTAGATCCGTTTATTCAAAACGTTTTATCTCTTAAACCGTGCGTCCAAATCTCGAACCGTTTTCACCATTAGATTCCTCGCGTAGAGATATTCAAAACTAGATCCCATGTTGATAGGTTTTGACAAACTTTTTTTTCACAAAAAAAACCGGACGAAAAAACCGAACCGGGAGCATAGTTGTTTTCCCTTTCCGAAAGAGGCACGCCCGTGCCTCTCGCGAAATCACAACCGTGCCTCTCGTGGAAGCAAAACCGTGACTCTCGTGGAAGAAAAAAAACAGAAAACGCGTTTTTTTCCGTTTTCGAGAGGCACGACCGTGACTCTCGCGAAAGCACAACCGTGCCTTTCGCGGAAGCAAAACCGTGACTCTCATGAAAGAAAAAAAAACAGAAAACGCGTATTTTTTTCCCTTTCCGAGAGGCACGACCGTGACTTTCGCGTAAGCACAACCATGCCTCTCGCGGAAGCAAAACCGTGACTCTCATGAAAGAAAAAAAAAACAAAAAACACGTTTTGTTTTTCCCTTTCCGAGAGGCACGGCCATGACTCTCGCAAAGCACAACCGTGCCTCTCGCGGAAGAAAACCGTGACTCTCGCAAAAGAAAAAAAATAGAAAATGTGTTTTTTTTCGTTTTCGAAAGGCACGGCCGTCTCTCGATAAAGCACAACCGTGCCTCTCGCGAAAAAAAAACCATGACTTTTACGAAAGAAAAAAAAGAAAACGCATTTTTTCACGCAAAAAGAAAATTCAAAATTTTTTTGATCAAAAAGCTAAGAAAGATCGGGGGAAAACCAAAATGTCCAAAAAATCGGAAAAAAACCGTTTAAAAAGCCAAAAACACGTGTAGAAAAATAAAAAAACAAAATCCGAAGAAAGCGTCCAGAGCGCGACACGTGGCGAATGTCTGAGAACACACCAAGTGGCGCTGATCGTTGCGAGGCTTTCGAAGGAGCGCTCGTTAACTAGTTGCTCCCATCTCATGTCCCTGCAAAAAGAGCTTCTCATGGGCTACGAACGGGCCACGACTAAAAACAGATTCAGCGAGAGCGATGGGCTGCTCTCCGCGGGGTCCACGTCGCCGCTCGCCTCGCCAGTCGTTTTTTCTCGTGGCCCCTGAATTTTCCCCTCCCTTCTCCGCAGCATTTCCGTCGCCCTTCTTTTAACCAGCAAACCCTCCACGGTGTTTTTATTTTCACCTCCTCACCACACAATCCCCTTCTCCGTCTTCCCGCGGATTCTCAGGCCAGCTTCCGGTCGCTCCCCGCCTCCTCCGGCGGTAATGGTTGCTCGCCTGCCCCGCTTTAATTCTCTGTCATTTTAGTTAGTTCCGGTTGAACGGATTGATTATCTGTATCTGTCCGATCCGGCATGTTGAGTATTTGGCTGTCTGGGGTTGGGATTTCTGTTCCGTGTCCTTTCCAAGATTTTCACTAGGCTGGGTTGTCGACTGTCCAGAAATGGCCGGATTTGTGCGTGGACCTTTCATGAGCTACTGGTTATGCATATCCTACTATAATGCTAAGCAATCACTAGGTGTGACGCAGTAATGTAATCGACATCTGGTTTAGCACCAGATCGACAGGGCAATTCATATTATTACGATGAAGCAGTATGTTAGAGTGTTGCAGTAGCTTGTAAAATTTCGACTTTAAATTCAGTAATCGTTGGAAGAAATAGAGAGGGTTTCTGTGAGTACTAGCAGTTATTTTGTTGCAATTTCCTAGGAAGATATAGTAGTTTTGGAGCCCTGAGCACCTGTCTCTTGGCTGACCAAATCATTCTCTATTGTAGATTTGAGTTACCCGCGGCTTCTGAAATCTTCTCCTGTTTCTGGAGAAATGCGTGAGCAGCTTGCCGCAGCTTGATGAGCGTTCAGCCATGCCGACGCTACACGGACCCGTTCTGTTCGTCAGGCCCGGTGCTTACCAAGAGCTGAAACCGTTCCCGAAAAACGCCGCTGGTTCATGTAGCAATTTATTGGGTTGCAACACAATTTGTAGTTCCGTCGAAGACCATCATGTACAGAAACCACACATTGTTTCCAGCTTCAGAGTTAACTTTACCAGAGTCAGCCATTATCTTCAGAGAAGCTTAAATGAGAGAACTACACGGCACTGGCTGGTACGGTATGCTTTTCCACTGACCACCTATTCTTCTCAAAACTCAATCACTATTTGTTTACGTTCGAACGATTGTGTTGGGCGCAGCATCGGTTTCATGTTAATGCTTCATCGGACGAGGACTTCCGCTCGTCGCGTAATATAGCAACCAGCCTGTTCAAGCAGTATAAGAATGTCATTGATCGAGGAGGTGGAGATAACATAAAAGTATTGGTTCTTGTTGGTTCTTGTTGAGATTCTTCACTGGTGTTCTTGACATACCTTCTGTCTGTAATCATTATGTCGCCTTTTAATGTTTTGCAGGGGTTTGTTAGTGCTGGGGTGCAAGCATATGCCCTAGGCTGTACAGAAGAGGGGCTTAGAAAGGAACTTATGGATATAAAAAATTCTGGTGTCAAGATCGAAGGCCTGCAATCCTATGGAGGAACAAGCTTGAGCTTCAAAGTTCGTTCTTTTGAGGTTAGCATGCTCAAATATATAAATTAGTCTGCTTCAGCTTTTTCACTACAGTATCTTTTATCTTCATATGTCTTGCATTGCAACTATGCTCTGCTCTGAAGTATTCACAGTTTTACACTCAAACCAATGAGCTTGCTTTGATCCATTCCGTCACCATGTCTTTACTTTCTTCTGAATCTGTTAATGACTGTCGGTAGATGAAGTCCGATAAGTGACATTGGCAAGATATATGAAGTTTGACATATGGTATCATATAGCCCAGTAGAGGACATTGTTCATTGTGCAAAAACCCTTGACGAGATCTTCGGGCATTTCGTTTCCATTCGTCTCAAGTCTCAACGATGATTTTTTTTTTCATTAACCATAGGTAAAGGAGTGCATCCTGTGGCTCAGTATAGTGTTCATTACAATCTTGTGCACGCCACAGCCGACGGTCATCAGGTGGTCTACCACCCCACCGGTGTCGGCGGATGTCTTGCATCAGTGGAAAGGATTTTGTGCCCTGATAGCAAACGCTTACTACACCAAGGGCATGGCATGGTAAGAATGTTTTATCTGTCGATGCTTTCTTTCTTTTATCTTATAATATCCTATACAGTATTATATACTACTCCCTCTGTCCCTTAATATAAGACGTTTTTGCAGTTCAATTTGAACTGCAAAAACGTCTTATATTAAGGGGCAAAGGTAGTACTCACTACTGATCAAATCCAACGCGGACGAAACTTCGACGCAGGCTACCAGTGAAAACATTGCAGCTGGAACAGATGGCTGTGACAGGCAGTTCGGAGGAGCCATCGCTAGTAGCAAGTCGGATGCAGTTAGTTTTCAGTACATTAGAGGTTCGTAGCAGCAATCATTGAATCTCTGGAAACTAGTCAAGTGAAATTACATCCTCACTGGTTTGCCTGGTTCTTGTTCAACTCTGTAGGTAGTCAGCCCCCAATGGCCAAGAGTGTGATGGAGGGAAGAGCAAGCAATATGATCATACAAAGGCCTGCAAGTCTACAGAACCCATGCCACATCCAAAGCCAGGGACGATTCTTCTTTCTCTAATGTGAATGTACTGAAGAAACAGGTCTATTGCACTGAAGATTGTGAAATATTTGGTAAATACATGTATATAGAACCCACAGCTGCTGTAAATCTTCGTCTTCAGCTACGATATAATGGAACCGAACATGTATGTGACTGCTACACCTCTCTGGTTCGCACACTTTTTTGCCGTTTAGTTTGCTAGACATGCGTCGAATTCCTCAAGAATTTGTCTTGGTCTTTCTGGCGTTATGATTTTAGCGCTAGCAGATTACTTCACTTCTCCTTTTGTACAAAACAAATGGGCTCACAATACTTACTACTGTCATTGGATTTCTAACTATTAGCACGTTAGCTGTTTTACAAACAACATGCCTCGTAAAGTTTCATTTGCGTGTAGTGTACCTTTCACAAAAGAGAAGCAATAAATACCCAGGACATTTTGACACTGTAAACAGAGTTTACCATCCATGATATTTCGAAGCTTTTTGGCATAATGGACACAAAAATCACACCCCATGAGGCTCAGCTAGATCAACGCAGTTTCATCGCAAGCCATTAGCCCATTCCCTGCCCCTGGACCAAGACATGATAGAATAAGAGAGAACCAGAACTTTATACCAGGATTTACAAACTTCATAGCACATCATCGGTACTCTCGACACCCTTTTTTTCCCTTTCAATATGATGAAGACTCTGAGGATTAATTATGTATCTATGTCCCACAAGTGCCCTTCACATTTCACGATAGTTGCTGCTAAAGGTACATGGTGATATAAATTAAAGAGTATTTTCAGACTAACACCAAAAAAAAGGGGTGAAAAGCTACAATATGACATAAAACATTCCCTGTTGGAGCCACCTGCTGCTGCCATGCCTTGAAGTAGACAGTGCCCTAGACCCTGTTGTATCCCACGTTTTTACTGAACAGGCGGCGGATGTAAACGACTTGCAACGCACTGGCGGCCATGAAAGCCGCGTACTCTGCCATCGTGTAGAACATGACACGCCTTCTGGTGCTCTCGTTTGCTGGATTCAGTTGGCCATGAACATCACCATCATCACAAAAATCATATGAAGATAGGGTAAATGTAAAGACAGCAAAGCAATAAAAGGATAATGAGCAGTGTCCTTGGCAGCTTGGATGTGTTAAATATCAATAATTCCCCTGTTATTCTCGGTGTCTAATTTGACTCTGGTGTTTTTCAAACTAAAGAAAGAAACTGAGATAAGCAGGTTAAACAAAATAAGTTTGAATATTGTTCCCTATTCAAGATCAAGTAGTCACCATTGAACGACACACTGCTATGGTGCGGGTAAAAGAAAATATGCCAATTCTACAAGGGAGTATAACTGGAGAAAAGGAAGCTTAAACTCCAATGGAAATTAGTCACTGCCTCCCCACTTAAGAAACCATGCACATGCAAGTGTTCCAACTGTCCTAGTGCATTTCCTTCAGAAGTTCGGGTATTTTTGACTAGTTGCTAGCTTTAGAAATTTAGTTGACACCTTTTGACTAGTTGATAGCTTTAGGAATTATCTCCATCTTATCTTTAGGAGTCTACTGCCTCTATAAAAATAAATCTCCTTCATTAGTTCATCCCTGCCCATGAGGCATGGCTGCCATCAAGCCGACGTCATGCCTCTTGCAGTTTAGTTTAGTATCATACTTCACTTAAAAAGTCTAAGTACTGGGTGGATCAGAGTAAACTCACAGGAAATTTATGTACTCTATACATGGTTAACAGGGCCATACAATAAGGCCAAAATCACTAGATAACATCTACAGAAGAAAGTTTATGAAGCTTACTGTGTCGGTGACGAGCATCACGTGCTTTTAGGTACTTCTGCTCAGCAGTGACAGATTCCAGTGCTTCCTTCAGCTCTGCAATTTTCACGTTGATAGGGTCCAAGTGCTCTGGAACAGGAACAAAAAAGTGTTAAAACTGAAGGAATCAGAAGTTGAGAACAGATATCTTGATGAACTAGCAAGCCTAAGATCACATTAACCAATCAAACTGATTGTTGCTCAATACACACAATTTTTTTTTAAAAGAATAGGCAGATGCTGAAAATCTCAAGGGACAGTCAGTACACTGACCATCTTTCGCCAAATTGTGCTCATTGGGTATGTGCCCAACATGAATGTAGAAAGAAACAGTTTCAGGTGCCCCATATGGATTATGGAAGCAAAACTTGTACATTCCACCCCTTGGAGCTTTGAAGTCAAATTTGTCACCAGACTTTCCCTTCATCGTATATACGGTGTTACCACCTGGTGAAGTTACCTACATTGATGGAAAATGCACTATGGACTATCAGAAGAAGTTGATGGATTGTTAAGTGAACGTAATAATATACTTAAGTACTGACATAAAATGCAGGCTTACAATTCAATATTTCACAAGTGAACATAACAGATGCAACCAGTGCAAAATTAGTTTTGCTAGTATGTATACTATAACAAAGTAAATGAAGAAAAGAGGAGTGGATAAGTCTTCGAAATAGATCAACTTTATTAAGAAATAAATAATTCTTCACATGGGAAACAAAAATGACACATCCCAGCCAAAGTAAGAAAATCAGAGTAGTAATACACTATGTAGGATGGACTCCAATATTTTCCAGTAGCCAACAGCATTGTTGGTCATAAGGAGAAACAAATAATATATGCACTGGCGTAAAACAAACCAGCATTTTTCTCAACACATGAACTATAAACCATCTAATATAGCTGGAGTGAAGTCAACTGTGTTCATATGCTGATGCTAGTATCGAGGTGAAGCAAAAACAAGTTGATGTTTAATTTGCCTCATCAATCATCTACAAAATGCCTACGCTAACTAGCAATACTGCAAGACCAATTCATTTAGCATTATTCTCAACCAAGTAGGACGAAAAACATACACGTCTGAGTTCCAAACAAATTTTTTACAGGTTTCTTCTTCCAAAGAGAACTGTAGGAATTCCTCACTGCTAATAGTAATGCACAAACAGGCTTCTAATTTGCAGATCTTAGACAATAATGGGTAAGAATTGATTTTTGCCCTCTACTACAAAACAGGTCATTTAACCATTTAAACTTTGGGAAGAGGTTTTCCCACGTTCGCTGCTTATGCAACATCCCAGCATGACAGGAAGCAACTCTTTGGAGCCTTCTCCACTGATGTGATTTTTTCCGAGTTCAACTGTTTTGTTGTTTTAGTAAAACTGAATCACTGTAGCAAAATATTTCAGTGTTTTGCTGACCAGTTCGGCCTGGGTTCTCTACTTGAGTCTGCATTTGTTGAAAGCAAATTCTAAATAAACAGGTTGACTGAATCAGATTGTCAATTAAATCCAGATGTCAGTCTTATTGTCCTTTATACACCAGATAACAAAGCATGCAAATGCAAAGGAAACCAGAGAAGACAACCATTTTACATGTAGATAAACAAACACATCAATTATCAAGCATATAATACCTCTAAACAGTGAAAGGTAGTTCAGATGCTACTTCTAAATGAAGATAAGTTGAGAACTGATCCTTTAACTGTGATTCAAGTAAAGAAAACCTATTGCTGTTGGGGAAGTACGGTAGGTTCATTGACTTCTATACACCAAGGAATCATGAATACATAAATATAAGTGCGAAAGGATTAATACAACGTTTTCTCCAGTGAAAAAATAACCAAATCATATAATAGACCACTCACACATAAATTAGCATCTTCTGAGGCAACTGTATCCACACGTAATCCATCCAGCCTGAATGATCGGTAGCTTGCTAAGGCAAATGTATGACAAAAGTGCAACAATCCACCAAATCTCCTCCAAAGATCCGGACTTTGAGCCAGAGCACAACAGAATCGACTGAACGATCAATCAACAACAGGAACGAATTAAAGCTAGACAATCAAAAGTAACCTAAATCGCAAAGGTGTTACTGATCGACATCACTTGAGATCACCAGATCGCCGCAGGTATTTCGCACCACGAGCCGCAGATCCCACGAGGAGGCCCCAATTCCCACTCGATTCCCGATCCAATCCCTCAGATCCCAACTAATAAAACAACCCATAAACCCAGCTAACTCCAGACCGTCGTATCCAGATAACAGGCGCAGGAGGAAGGTAGGCGACAGGAGGTGGAGGGATCGGCCAGCGCCGTACCGTGAGGTCGATGCCGGGGTGGTCGGAGCTCCAGAAGATGTCGTGGTCGACGACGACGAAGTTGCCCGAGACGGAGTCGCCCTCGTAGGGCACGAACTCGTGGATGCACTCGGTATCCGTCACGGTCACCGACAGCGCCTCCGCCCGCCACCCGGCGGCCGCCGCCAGCGCCAGCGCCGCTACCAGCAGCATCGCCGGCCGCCACCTCGCCATGGCCCGCCGGTGGGTAGCTGATCCAACGCTCGCACCAGAAGCACCAGCGCCGCTGGTCTAGGGCTGGGGTTCACGGGGAGTGGGCGGCGAGCTCCGGTCGCGCACGACGGGGGAGGGGAGGGAGGGGAGGGCACGCGAGACGGAGGTCACGAGGGCAAGATTGCAGACGGGGAGGGGGCAGATGTCGCGTGTTTTTGCAATAAAGGACTCTGCTATTTGCGTAATAGTGCAACATGCCGACGTGGAGTTTGTGCGACGTGGCCGTGTGACTGCGAGTGGCTGCGTTGTCTGACTGCGTGGCCTCCTTGAGGCTTGAGCTGCCGTTTAAAGGCGCCTTTGAGTGATTACGTAAAGAGAATAAAGGAGACGCATTGGCCACAGTGTTGCCAAGTGGCGGACAAGGAGGAGATGGGGGAGGTGCTCGGTGCTCCGCCAAACATAGTAGGGCTAGCTATGGTGTTTTCTTAAAGAAGCTTGGCGTCGTGCCGGTTACCGGCGACATGCCGGTGAGAGGTGTGATGCCGGTGCGTGCGAGCAGCGTCTGATGGCTAGCGGTGGTGGTTCTCCTGAAGATGGTGGCGTGGTGCTGCCTATCGAAGGATTGGTTCTCACCGGCGCTCGCTGCAGATGGATTATCTCCTTTCTCGCTGCTGCGTTGGAGGTCATTATGATGGTGGCTTCATCATGGCGAGTGAGCAAGGATCTGTTTAAGGACGATTCGAACTCATCATCACTGCCCTTGGATGAAACTATTTTGCAAGAACAAAATTATGAGTACTTTGCGAGAATAAAACTACGAGTAAATTGCAAGGTAATAAAAGTAGATAGCTTTTGTCAATAAGAAAGTCATTTATCCTTAGGCAATTGATAACTAGACCGGTAATCATTCATGCAATTTTATATGAGGAAGAGACATGAGCTAACATACTTTCTCTACTTGAATCATATGCACTTATAATTGGAACTCTAGCAAGCATCCGCAACTACCAAAGATCACTAAGGTTAAACTCAACCATAGCATTAAGTATCAAGTCCTCTTTATTCCCATACGCAATAGCCCACTTACTCAGGTCTGTGTATTCTGTCACTCACGCCACCCACTATAAGCGAATTATGAACATATTGCAACACCCTACAACGGAGATCTCTCACGTTTGCGCGACACAGAGGGCACCGTAGGATAGCACCATAATAAAATATACACTCATACCAACCAAGATCATGATTAACCCATAGAACAAAACGGATCTACTCAAACATCATAAGATAGCCATAGATCATTAGGAAATAATATATAGCGTTGAGCACCATGTTTAAGTAGAGATTACAACAGGGAGAAGGGGTGTTACACCGTTGCATAGAGGGGGAGAGAGTTGGTGTTGACGGCGCCAAAGTTGTTGGTGTAGACCACCATCATGGTGATTGCCCTGGCGGCGTGCCGGCGCCGGGAGAGAGAGGGGGGGAGAGAGCCCCCTCATTCTTCTTCCTTGGCCTCTCCCCTAGATGGCAGAAGAGTCCCTCCTCTGGTCCATGGCCTCCATGGCGGTGAAGGGATAGGAGCCCCTCTGAGATTGGATCTCCCTCTCTGTTCTCTTCTGTTTCGCGTTCCTCAGATCTGGCCGAAAACCGTTTCTTATATTCCCGGAGATCCGTAACTCTGATTGCGCTGAGATTTTAACACGATTTTTCTCTGAATATAAGCTTCCTTGCGCCCGAAGTAGAGCTCCAACCGACGTTCGAGGAGGGCACAACCCACCACCACGTGCCTGGGCTGCCTGGCGTGCCCAGGTGTCTTGTGGTGGTTGTGGGCCCCCGTTTGCGTTGATTCCACCTCCCAAAAATCAGAAATACCGCAAAATAATTCTCCGTAAATTTTTATCGCGTTTGGACTTCGTTTGATATGGATATTCTGCGAAGCAAGAAACATGCAAACAATGGGAACTGACACTGGGCACTGGATCAATAGGTTAGTCCAATAAATCATATAAATTGTTGCCAAAAATATGTGAAAGTTGTATAATATTGGCATGAAATAATAAAAAATTATAGAGACGATGAAGACGTATCAACATCCCCAAGCTTAATTCCTGCTTGTCCTCGAGTAGGTAAATGATAAAAAAAGTTAATTTTTTATGTGAAATGCTACCTAGCATAATCTTGGTCATATATCTAATCATGGCATGAATATTAAGACACGAATGATCCAAAACAATAGTCTATAATTTGACATAAAGGCATCAATACTCAGGCATCCCAACAAACAATCATGTCTTTCAAAATATCAACGCTAAAGAAAGCTATCCCTACAAAATCATATAGTCTTATCATGCTCCATCTTCTTAACACAAAGTATTTATCATGTACTACACCGGTGTCAGCCAAGCAATTGGTTCATGCTTTTTAACGCGCTTCAGCTTTTCAACCCTCACACAATACATGAGCGTTATCCATAGATATAGCACTACGGGTGGAATAGAGTATGATGATAGGGGTAAATATAGAGAAGACAAAAAAGTAAGAAAGTCTCACATCGACGCGGCTGACCAACAGGCTATGAAGATGCCCATCAATTGATATCAATGCGAGGAGTAGGGATTGCCATGCAACGAATGCACTAAGAGCTACTCCCTCCGTTCCAAATTACTCGTCGTGGTTTTAGTTCAAATTTGAACTAAAACCATGATGAGTAATTTGGAACGGAGGGAGTATAATTGTATGAAAGCTTAATATGAAAACTAAGTGGGTGTGCATCTAACTCTATACTGAAAAATTCCCATTAGTATATGAAAGTGACAACTTAGGAGACTCTCTATATAAAAAACATGGTGCTACTTTGAAGCACAAGTGTGGTATTTGCATGCCCCTTCTCTATTTTCTCTCATTTTTTTCTTTTTCTTTTTTTCTTTTTTTCTTGGGCTCTTTTTGGCCTCACTTTTTTTTCATTTTTTCATTTTTTATATATTTGTCCGGGGCCCCATCTCGACTTGTGGGGGAATCATAGTCTCCATCATCCTTTCCTCACTAGGACATGCTCTAATAATGAATAATAATGATCATCACACTTCTATTTACTTACAACTCAAAATAAAAATAAAAATAAAAATTACAATTCGATACCTAGAACAAAGTATGACTCTATATGAATGCCTTTGGCGGTGTATCAGGATGTGCAATGATCTAGCGCAGTAGAGATATCAAAAGGCGGACAAGCCATGGAAATATCATGTTATCTATCTTACGATCATGCAAAGCAATATGACAATGAATGCTCAAGTCATCAAAACGAAAGCGATGGAAGTTGCATGGAAATATATCTCGGAATGGATATGGAAAGGCCATAATAGGTAGGTATGGTGGCTGTTTAGAGGAAGATATAATAAGGCTTATGTTGATACAACATATCATATCACGGGGTTTGGATGCACCGGCGAAGTTTGCACCGACTCTCGAGGTGAAAAAGGGCAATGCACGGTACCATAGAGGCTAGCAAATTGCGGAAAGGTAGAGTGCGTATAGTCCATGGACCCAAGAACTTGTCATGGACTTAACACGACAGATGCCCTAGCGAAAGGACTTAGGTGTGGAGCCATCGCAGCTAGGTTAGCTTGAAGGGGTTAAACGGGACAAAGGACACAGAGGATTTACCCAGGTTCGGCCCCTCTCAATGAGGTAAAAGCCTACTCCTGCTTTAGGTTGTATTGCTTGGGTTTCGATTACCAGGGAGTGAATATGCTTGACCTAGTTCTAGATGAGTTGTTTCTTGAGTTAACCCGCTGCCGGGTCACCCCTTTATATACAGGTTGATGCCCGGCGGCTTACAGAGTCCCGACCGGCTCATACAAAACATGTCCGGCTCGGTATCTAACTAAGCTTGCCTTACAATACAAGTTAAACATACGGCGGCTCACACTCGTGGGCCTCAAGTCGTCCCTGGGTCTTGGGCCCTCAATAAGCTTGCTCTATGAACCGCCATGTTCACATCTTCTTGGACCTTATCGGGCCTCTTCATCTTTAAGCCGCCAGTGGTATGACTCGGCCCCTCCTGGGCGGGTCGTACCTATTGGGGAACGCAGTAATTTCAAAAAAAAAATCCTACGCACACGCAAGATACATCTAGGTGATGCATAGCAAGGAGAGGGGAGAGTGTTGTCTACGTACCCTCGTAGACTGTAAGCAGAAGCGTTATGACAACGCGGTTGATGTAGTCGAACGTCTTCACGATCTGACCGATCCTAGCACCGAAGGTACGACACCTGATCTGCACACGTTCAGCTCGGCGACGTCCCACGAACTCTAGATCCAGTTGAGTGTCGAGGGAGAGTTTCGTCAGCACGACGGCGTGATGATGGTGATGATGAAGCTACAGGAACAGGGCTTCGCCTAAGCACTGCAACGATATGACCGTGGTGGATTATGGTGGAGGGGGGCACCGCACACGGCTAAGACAATTGTCAACTTGTATGTCTTTGGGGTGCCCCCTCCCCCGTATATAAAGGAGTGGAGGAGGGGGTAGGGCCGGCCCTCTATGGCGCGCCCTGGAGGAGTCCTACTCACACCGGGATTAGGATCCCCCCTTCCCTAGTTGGACTAGGAGAGGAAGGAAGGGGGAGGAAGGAGGAAGGAAAGGGGGGCCGGCCCCTCACCCAATTAGGATTGGGCTTGGGGGGGGGCACGCCCCCTCCTAGTCTTCCTTCTCCTCTCTCCCACTATGTCCCAATAAGGCCCATATACTTCCTGGGGGGTTCCGGTAACCTCCCGGTACTCCGGTAAATGCCCGAACTCACCCGGAACCATTCCGATGTCCAAACATAGTCATCCAATATATCAATATTTTCGTCTCGACCATTTCGAGACTCCTCGTCATGCCCGTGATCACATCCGGGACTCTGAACAACCTTCCGTACATCAAAACACATAAACTCATAATACCGATCGTCACCGAACGTTAAGCGTGCGGACCCTACGGGTTCGAGAACTATGTAGACATGACCGAGACTCATCTCCGGTCAATAACCAATAGCGGAACCTGGATGCTCATATTGGTTCCTACATATTCTACGAAGATCTTTATCGGTCAAACCGCATAACAACATACATTGTTCCCTTTGTCATCGGTATGTTACTTGCCCGAGATTCGATCGTCGGTATCTCAATACCTAGTTCAATCTCGTTACCGGCAAGTCTCTTTACTCGTTCCATAATGCAACATCCCGTAGCTAACTCATTAGGCACATTGCTTGCAAGGCTTGTAGTGATGTGCATTACCGAGAGGGCCCAAAGATACCTCTCCGATACACGGAGTGACAAATCCTAATCTTGATCTATGCCAACTCAACAAACACCATCGGAGGCACCTGTAGAGCATATTTATAGTCACCCAGTTACGTTGTGACGTTTGATAGCACACTAAGTGTTCCTCCGGTATTCGGGAGTTGCATAATCTCATAGTCATGGGAACATGTATAAGTTATGGAGAAAGCGATAGCAGTAAACAAAACGATCATCGTGCTAAGCTAACGGATGGGTCAAGTCAATCACATCATTCTCTAATGATGTGATCCCATTCATCAAATGACAACTCTTTGTCTATGGCCAGTAAACTTAACCATCTTTGATCAACGAGCTAGTCAAGTAGAGGCATACTAGTGACACTCTGTTTGTCTATGTATTCACACATGTATTAAGTTTCCGGTTGATAAAATTCTAGCATGGATAATAAACATTTATCATGATATAAGGAAATATAAATAAAAACTTTGTTATTGCCTCTAGGGCATATTTCCTTCAGTCTCCCACTTGCACTAGAGTCAATAATCTAGATTACATTGTGATGATTCTAACACCCATGGAGTCTTGGTGTTGATCATGTTTTGCTCATGAGAGAGGCTTAGTCAATGGGTCTGCAACATTCAGATCTGTATGTATCTTGCAAATATCTATGTCTCCCTCCTTGACTTGATCGCGAATGGAATTGAAGCGTCTTTTGATGTGCTTGGTTCTCTTGTGAAATTTGGATTCCATTGCCAAGGCAATTGCACCAGTATTGTCACAAAAGATTTTCATTGGACCCGATGCACTAGGTATGACACCTAGATCGGATATGAACTCCTTCATCCGGAGACTCCTTCATTTGTTGCTTCCAAAGCAGTTATGTATTCCGCTTCACACGTAGATCCCGCCACGACGCTCTGCTTGGAACTCCACCAACTGACAGCTCCACCATTCAATAAAAATACGTATCCGGTTTGTGACTTAGAGTCATCCGGATCAGTGTCAAAGCTTGCATCGACGTAACCATTTACGATGAGCTCTTTGTCACTAATACGTACATTTTGCATCATGCTTTTATATCGATATTTATTGCATTATGGGCTATTATTACACATTATGTCACAAAACTTATGCCTATTCTCTCTTATTCTACAAGGTTTACATGAAGAGGGGAATGTCGGCAGCTGGAATTCTGGGTTGGAAAAGGAGCAAATATTAGAGACCTATTCTGCACATCTCTAAAAGTCCCGAAACTTCATGGGAGCACGTTTCAGAATATATAAAAAATATTGGGCGAAAGAAGTACCAGAGGGGGACCACCCACCGTCCACGAGGGTGCGGGGCGCGCCCTACCCCCTGGGCGCGCCCCTGCCTTGTGGGGCCCCTAGCAGCCCTCTGATGCCCATCTTTGGCTATATGAAGTCTTTCGTTGAGAAAAAAATCATAAGCAAGCTCACGGGACGAAACTCCGCCGCCACGAGGCGGAACCAATCTAGGGCTCCGACGGAGCTGTTCTGCCGGGGAAACTTCCCTCCGGGAGGGGAAAATCATCACCATCGTCATCACCAACAATCCTCTCATCGGGAGGGGGTCAATCTCCATCAACATCTTCACCAGCACCATCTCATCCCAACCCCTAGTTCATCTGTTGTATCCAATCTTTGTCCCAAAGCCTCAGATTGGTACCTATGGGTTGCTAGTAGTGTTGATTACTCTTTGTAGTTGATGCTAGTTGGTTTATTCAGTGGAAGATCGTATGTTCAGATCCTTTATGCATATTAATACCCCTCTGATTATGAACATGAATATGATTTTTGAGTAGTTACGTTTGTTCCTGAGGACATGGGAGAAGTCTTGCAATAAGTAGTCATGTGAATTTGGTATTTGTTTGATACTTTGATGAGATGTATGTTGTCTTTCCTCTAGTGGTGTCATGTGAACGTCGACTACATGATACTTCACCAGTGTTTGGGCCTAGGGGAAGGCATTGGAAAGTAATAAGTAGATGATGGGTTGCTAGAGTGACAGAAGCTTAAACCCTAGTTTATGCATTGCTTCGTAAGGGGCTGATTTGGATCCATGTGTTCCATGCTATGGTTAGGTTTACCTTAATACTTCTGTTGTAGTTGCGGATGCTTGCAATAGGGGTTAATCATAAGTGGGATGCTTGTCCAAGGAAGGACAGTACCCAAGCACCGGTCCACCCACATATCAAATTATCAAAGTACCGATCGCAAATCATATGAACGTGATGAAAACTAGCTTGACGATAATTCCCATGTGTCCTCGGGAGTGCTTTCCTTTATGTAAGAGTTTGTCCAGGCTTGTCCTTCGCTACAAAAAGGATTGGGCCATCTTGCTGCACCTTATTTACTTTTATTACTTTTTACTCGTTACAAATTACCTTACCACAAAACTATCTGCTACCGATAATTTCAGTGCTTGCAGAGAATACCTTGCTGAAAACCGCTTATCATTTCCTTCTGCTCCTCGTTGGGTTCGACACTCTTACTTATCGAAAAGGCTACAATAGATCCCCTACACTTGTGGGTCATCAAGACTCTTTTCTGGTGCCGTTGCCGGGGAGTGAAGCGCCTTTGGTAGGTGGAATTTGGTAAAGAAAAATTTATATAGTGTGCTGAAATTTACTGTCACTTGTTACTATGGAACTTAATCCTTTGAGGGGCTTGTTCGGGGTATCTTCACCCCGACCAGTAGAGAAAATAGTTGCTCCTCAACCTACTGAACCTACTGAAAATGTTTACTTTGAAATTCCTTCGGGTATGATAGAGAAACTGCTAGCTAATCCTTTTACAGGAGATGGGACATTACATCCCGATTTGCACCTAATCTATGTGGATGAAGTTTGTGGAATATTTAAGCTTGCAGGTATGCCCGAGGATGTTATCAAGAAGAAGGTCTTCCCTTTATCTTTGAAGGGAAAGGCCTTGACATGGTTTAGGCTATGTGATGATATGGGATCATGGAACTACAACCGATTGAAATTGGAATTTCATCAGAAGTTTTATCCTATGCATCTTGTTCATCGTGATCGTAATTTCATATATAATTTTTGGCCTCGTGAAGGAGAAAGCATCGCTCAAGCTTGGGGGAAGCTTAAGTCAATGTTATATTCATGCCCCAATCATGAGCTCTCAAGAGAAATTATTATTCAAAATTTTTATGCTCGGCTTTCTCTCGATAATCGCTCCATGCTCGATACTTCTTGTACTGATTCTTTTATGATGAAGACTATTGAATTCAAATGGGATTTATTGGAAAGAATTAAACACAACTCTGAAGATTGGGACCTCGACGAAGGTAATGAGTCGGGTATAACACCTAAGTTTGATTGTGTTAAATCTTTTATGGATACCGATGCTTCCCGTGAATTTAGCATTAAATATGGACTTGACTCTGAGATAGTAGCTTCTTTTTGTGAATCCTTTGCTACTCATGTTGATCTCCCTAAGGAGAAGTGGTTTAAATATAATCCTCCCATTTAAGTAAAAGTAGTTGCACCTATTAAAGTTGAAGAAAAGACTATCAATTATAATGATCCTGTTGTTCCTACTGCTTATATTGACAAACCACCTTTCCCTGTTAGAATAAAGGATCATGCTAAAGCTTCAACTGTAGTTCGTAAGAGTAATACTAGAACACCTACACCCTCTGAGCAAATTAAAGTTGAACCTAGTATTGCTATGGTTAAAGATCTCTTGGCTGATAATATTGATGGGCATGTTATTTACTTCTGTGATGAAGTTGCTAGAATTGCTAGACCTGATACTAAAAATAAACATAGATCTATTGTAGGCATGCCTGTTATTTCTATTAAAATAGGAGATCATTGCTATCATGGCTTATGTGATATGGGTGCTAGTGCAAGTGCAATACCTCATTCCTTATATAAAGAAATTATGCATGATATTGCACCTGCTGAGATAGAGAAAATTGATGTTACTATTAAACTTGCCAATAGAGACACTATTTCACTAGTTGGGATTGTTAGAGATGTTGAAGTATTGTGTGGGAAAGTTAAATATCCTGCTGATTTTCTGGTTCTTGGTTCCCCATAAGATAACTTTTGTCCCATTATATTTGGTAGACCCTTCTTGAATACTGTTAATGCTAAGATAGACTGCAATAAGGATATTGTTTCTGTTGGTTTAGGGGATATCTCATGAATTTAATTTTGCTAAATTTTGTAGACAACCCCATGATAAAGATGCCTAGTAAAGATGAAATTATTGGTCTTGCTTCTATTGTTGTGCCTCCTAGTGATCCTTTAGAACAATATTTGCTAGACCATGAAAATGATATGTTTATGAATGAAAGAAGGGAAATAGATGAAGTATTCTTTAAACAGGGACCTATTTTGAAACACAACTTGCCTATTGAAATCCTAGGGGATCCTCCCCCACCCAAGGGTGATCCCGTGTTTGAGCTTAAACCTTTACCTGATACTCTTAAATATGCTTATCTTGATGAGAAAGAGATATATCCTGTTATTATTAGTGCTAACCTTTCAGAGCATGAGGAAAAGAAATTATTGAAAACTCTGAAGAAGCATCATGCTGCTATTGGATATACTCTTGATGATCTTAAGGGCATTAGTCCCACTCTCTGCCAGCACAAAATAAAATTGGAGAAAGGCGTGAAACCGGTTGTTGATCACCAACGATGGTTAAATCCTAAGATCAAAGAAGTGGTAAGAAAAGAAATACTAAAGCTTCTGGAGGCAGGTATAATTTATCCCGTTGCTAATAGTCAGTGGGTAAGTCCTGTCCATTGTGTCCCTAAGAAGGGAGGTATTACTGTTGTTCCTAGTGATAAAGATGAATTGATCCCACAAAGAATTGTTACATGTTATAGAATGGTAATTGATTTCTGCAAATTAAATAAAGCCACTAAAAAGGATCATTACCCTTTACCTTTTATTGATCAAATGCTAGAAAGATTATCCAAACATACACATTTTTGCTTTCTAGATGGTTATTCTGGTTTCTCTCAAATACCTGTGTCAAAAGAGGATCAAAAAAAGACAACTTTTACTTGCCCTTTCGGTACCTTTGCTTATAGACATATGCCTTTTGGTTTATGCAATGCACCTGCTACCTTTCAAAGATGTATGACTGCTATATTCTCTGACTTTTGTTAAAAGATTGTTGAGGTTTTCATGGATGATTTCTCCGTTTATGGAACTTCTTTTGATGATTGCTTAAGCAACCTTGATCGAGTTTTGCAAAGATGTGAAGAAACTAATCTTGTTTTGAATTGGGAGAAGTGCCACTTTATGGTTAATGAAGGTATTGTCTTGGGGCATAAATTTTTTGAAAGAGGTATTGAAGTTGATAAAGCTAAGGTTGATGCTATTGAAAAGATGTCGTGTCCTAAGGACATTAAAGGTATAAGAAGTTTTCTTGGTCATGCCGGTTTTTATAGGAGGTTCGTTAAGGACTTCTCTAAAATCTCCAGGCCTCCGACCAATCTCTTACAAAAAGATGTTCCATTTGTCTTTGATGATGATTGTGTAGAAGCATTTGAAATACTTAAGAAAGATTTGATTTCTGCACCTATTGTTCAGCCTCCTGATTGGAATTTACCATTTGAAATTATGTGTGATGCTAGTGATTATGCTGTAGGGCCTGTTCTAGGACAAAGAGTTGATAAGAAATTAAAAATGTTATTCAATATGCTAGTAAAACTCTAGACAGTGCCCAGAGAAACTATGCTACTACTGAAAAAGAATTTTTAGCAGTTGTATTTGCTTGTGATAAGTTCAGACCTTACATTGTTGATTCTAAAGTAACTGTTCACACTGATCATGCTGCTATTAAATATCTTATCGAAAAGAAAGATGCTAAACCTAGACTTATTAGATGGGTTCTCTTGCTACAAGAATTTGATTTGCATATTATTGATAGAAAGGGAGATGAGAACCCCGTTGCAGACAACTTGTCTAGGTTAGAGAATGTTCTTGATGACCCACTACCTATTGATGATAGCTTTCCTGATGAACAATTAGCTGTGATAAATTCTTCTCGTACTACTCCATGGTATGCTGATTTTGCTAATTATATTGTTGCTAAGTTTATACCACCTAGTTTCACATACCAGCAAAAGAAAAAGTTCTTCTATGATTTAAGACATTACTTCTGGGATGACCCACATCTTTATAAAGGAGTAGATGGTGTTATTAGACGTTGTGTACCTGAGCATGAACAGGAACAGATCCTACACAAGTGTCACTCCGATGCTTATGGAGGACACCATGCTGGAGATAGAACTGCACATTAGGTATTGCAATCTGGTTTTTATTGGCCTACTTTCTTCAAGGATGCCCGTAAGTTTGGTTTGCCTTGTGATGAATGTCAAAGAATTGGTAATATTAGTAGACGTCAAGAAATTCCTATGAATTATTCACTTGTTATTGAACCATTTGATGTTTGGGGCTTTGATTATATGCGACCGTTTCCTTCCTCTAATGGGTACACACATATTTTAGTTGTTGTTGATTACATTACTAAGTGGGTAGAAGCTATTCCAACTAGTAGTGCTGATCATAACACCTCTATTAAGATGCTTAAAGAGGTTATTTTTCCAAGGTTTGGAGTCCCTGATACGTCTCCGTCATATCTACTTTTCCAAACGCTTTTTCCCTTGTTTTGGACTCTAACTTGCATGAAGACCAGGGGGCCCACACCCTAGCCACGAGGGTGGGGGCGCGCCTGCCGCCCTGGGCGCGCCCCCTACCTCGTGGGCCCCCTGGAGCTCCTCCGACCTTAACTCCAACTCTATATATTTGCTTTCGGGGAGAAAAAAATAAGAGAGAAGGATTCATTGCGTTTTACGATACGGAGCTACCGCCAAGCCCTAAAACCTCTCGGGAGGGCTGATCTGGAGTCCGTTCGGGGCTCCGGAGAGGGGAATCCATCGCCATCGTCATCATCAACCTTCCTCCATCACCAATTTCATGATGCTCACCGCCGTTCGTGAGTAATTCTATCGTAGGCTTGCTGGACGATGATGGGTTGGATGAGATTTATCATGTAATCGAGTTAGTTTTGTTAGGGTTTGATCCCGAGTATCCACTATGTTCTGAGATTGATGTTGCTATGACTTTGCTATGCTTAATGCTTGTCACTAGGGCCCGAGTGCCATGATTTCAGATCTGAACCTATTATGTTTTCATGAATATATGTGAGTTATTGATCCTATCTTGCAAGTCTATAGTCACCTACTATGTGTTATGATCCGGCAACCCCAAACTGACAATAATTGGGACCACTCCCGGTGATGACCGTAGTTTGAGGAGTTCATGTATTCACTATGTGTTAATGCTTTGGTCTGGTACTCTATTAAAAGGAGGCCTTAATATCCCTTAGTTTCCACTAGGACCCCGCTGCCGCGGGAGGGTAGGACAAAAGATGTCATGCAAGTTCTTTTCCATAAGCACGTATGACTATATTCGGAATACATGCCCACATTACATTGATGAATTGGAGCTAGTTATGTGTCACCCTATGTTATGACTGTTACATGATGAACCGCATCCGGCATAATTCTCTATCACCGATCCATTGCCTACGAGCTTCCCATATATTGTTCTTCGCTTATTTACTTTTCCGTTGCTATTGTTACAATCACTACAAAATACCAAAAACATTACTTTTGCTATCATTACCTTTTGGTACCGTTACCACTACTATCATATTACTTTGCTACTAAACACTTTGCTGCAGATATTAAGTTTCCAGGTGTGGTTGAATTGACAACTCAGCTGCTAATACTTGACAATATTCTTTGGCTCCCGTTGTGTCGAATCAATAAATTTGGGTTGAATACTCTACCCACGAAAACTGTTGCGATCCCCTATACTTGTGGGTTATCAAGACTATTTTCTGGCGCCGTTGCCGGTGAGCATAGCTCTATTCTTTGAGTCACTTGGGATTTATATCTGCTTATCATTATGAAGAACTTGAGAGATCCAAAAACCAAGATTTACCCCTCAACTATGAGGGGAGGTAAGGAACTGTCATCTAGTTCTGCACTTGATTCACCTTCTGTTTTGAGTAAGCTTGCGACACCTAAACATGCTTCTGCTATTCGTTCTGATATCTCACATGTTATTGATGATGCCACTTGTGCTATGCATGATACTTATGATGAAACTACTTCTATGCTTGATACTACTGTGCCACTTGGTGAATTTCTTGATGAACAACTTGCTAGGGTTAGAGAGAATGAAATTATTGAAACTGATAATATTGATGAAAGTGATGATGAAGACTCTCCCCCTAATAAATATGAATCGTCTGTTATTCCTGAGGGTTATGTTTTGGAAAAATAAGCTGCTTTAGCTATTTTAGCTTGCAAAGATAGATACGAGCTCAAGAGGTTATTAGCTAAATGGAAGCAACAATCTCTTAATGCTAGAATGAAACATGGCCCTGCTTTTGCTACTTCACCTATCTGTGTTACTGATAAGGATTATGAATTCTCTGTTGATCCTGATATAATTACTTTGGTTGAATCTGATCCTTTTCATGGCTATGAATCTGAAACTGTTGTGGCACATCTTACTAAATTAAATGATATAGCCACCCTGTTCACTAATGATGAGAAATCTCGCTACCTTTATATCCTTAAAATATTTTCGTTCTAATTAAAGGGTGATGCTAAGATATGGTTTAATTCTCTTGATCCTGGTTGTGTGCGTAGTCCCCAGGATATGATTTATTACTTCTCTGCTAAATATTTCCCTGCTCATAAGAAACAAGCTGCTTTGAGGGATATATAGTTTTGTGCAAATTGAAGAAGAGAGTCTCCCACAAGCTTGGGGGGAGGCTTCTCAAGTTACTTAATGCTTTGCCTGATCATCCTCTTAAGAAAAATGAAATACTTCATATCTTTTATAATGGACTAACCGATGCTTCCAGAGATTACCTGGATAGTTGTGTTGGTTCTATTTTTAGAGAAAGAACACCGGATGAAGCTGAAATTCTATTGAACAATATTTTGACAAATGAAAATAATTGGACACTTCCTGAGCCTATTCCTAAACCAACTCCAAAGAAAAGAGGTGTTCTATTTCTCAGTCCTGAAGATATGCAAGAGGCAAAGAAATCTATGAAAGAAAAAGGTATTAAAGCTGAAGATGTTAAGAATTTACCTCCTATTGAAGAAATACACGGTCTTAATTTACCGCCTGTTGAAGAAACATATGATCTTAATCCATTACCTATTGAAGAAATACATGGTTTTGATAACCCGACACAGGTAGTAAAGGTAAACTCTCTCTATAGATATGATAAAGCTGAAATCCCTCTTACTAAGTTTGCTAGCCAATGCTTAGATGAGTTTGATAATTTTATGGTGAAGCAAGAAGATTTTAATGCTTATTTTGGTAGACAATTCAAATACAATTCAAATATGCTTGAACACTTGGGTGATTATATGGCTAATGTCAAAGGTGAACTTAAACTTATTAGTAAACATGCTTCTATGGTTACCACTCAAGTAGAACAAGTACTTAAGGCTCAAAATGATTTGCTCAATGAATTGAATAGTAAGAATAATGATTATGCTGTTAGAGTGGCTACTAGAACTGGTAGAATGACTCAGGAACCTCTGTATCCTGAAGGCCACCCTAAGAGAATTGAGCAAGATTCTCAGAGAAATAATATAGATGCACCTAGTCCTTCTAAAAGGAAGAAAAAGAAAAATGATAGGACTTTGCATGCTTCTAGTGAACCTATTGCTGAAACACCTGAGAATCCAAATGATATTTCTATTTCTGATGCTGAAACACAATCTGGTAATGAACCTGAAACTAGTGATAATGTTAATGATAATGTTCATGATGATGCTCAACCTAGTAATGATAATGATATAGAAATTGAACCTGCTGTTGATCTTGATAACCCACAATCAAAGAATCAACGTTATGATAAGGAAGACTTTGTTGCTATGAAACACGGAAAGGAAAGAGAGCCTTGGGTTCAGAAACCCATGCCTTTTCCTCCCAAACCATCCAAGAAAAAGGATGATGAGGATTTTGAGCGCTTTGCTGAAATGATTAGACCTATCTTTTTGCGTATGCGATTAACTGATATGCTTAAAATGAATCCTTATGCTAAATACATGAAAGAAATTGTCACTAATAAAAGGAAGATACCGGAAGCTGAAATTTCCACCATGCTTGCTAATTATACTTTTAAGGGTGGAATACCAAAGAAACTTGGAGATCCAGGAGTACCCACTATACCATGCTCCATTAAAAGAAACTATGTTAAAACTGCTTTATGTGATCTTGGAGCCGGTGTTAGTGTTATGCCTCTCTCTTTATATCGTAGACTTGATTTGAATAAGTTGACACCTACTGAGATATGTTTGCAAATGGCTGATAAATCAACTGCTATACCTGTCGTTATTTGTGAGGATGTGCCTATTGTGGTTGCAAACGTTATTATTTTAACGGACTTTGTCATTCTGGATATTCCCGAGGACGATAGTATGTCTATTATTATTGGAAGACCCTTTTGAATACTGCAGGGGCTGTTATGATTGCAAAAAAGGCAGTGCCACTTTTCATGTTAATGGTAATGAGCATACGGTACACTTTCTGAGGAAACAACCTCAAGTCCACAGTATCAATTCTATTGGAAAAATTCCATCGATTATTTTTGGAGGTTTTGAATTTCCTCTTCCTAGTGTCAAGAAGAAATATGATATTCTTATTGTTGGGGATGTGCATATCCCCGTTGAGGTAACTTAGTGTTATTCGAAAATTCTCCGGTTCCATGTTATTCGGAATGAGTTTGTTAACAAGACTTGATCAACCTTGTTAATGGGTTCCTTTTGATGATAATGAGATGGATGAATTTAGAAAACACAACTCTCGGTACCCTCCTTTTACTTTCTGTTATTTATATTAAATAAAATAAAAATAATATTTTCTGTCTGTTATCTACATCATCCGTGCAATATAAAAATACCCCGAAAATAAAAATTCTCCAAATGCCCTGAAATTTAAATATGATTTTTTCTGGAATATTTGAGAATATCTGTAACATCCCAAATTTTCAATTTGGAATGTTATACATAGGTCATTCATGCATATCATATTTTATTGCATTTTCGTTTCGCAATCCTCGAAATCCTAAGCAACTCAAGGACCCTCGGAGAGAGTTGGGGATTTCCCGGTTTTCATATTTGATTTTTATCAAATAATGAATCGAGGATTTCGATTTTAATTATTATTTTTCTCTCTGGAAAATATTTCGTATTAAAATATAAGAGAGGAGATAATATGACTTCTCCAAAATAAATGAAATATTGGAGGAAAAATGTTAAAATCATTTATTTGATTTTATTTGGATTTTATTTGCAATTAGAAAAATTGCACGTTTTCAAAATTGCATTTTAGGGCCAAGAAAATGTTCATCTCGTTCTAAATATTTTATTTAGACGGTGAAAATTTGTTTTGGCATTTTTTGATTTTTATTTTATTTTCTAGGATTTTATTTCTGTCAGCAAAATTGTTTAAAAAAATCTCCAGCCGACTGGGCCGAAGCCCAGTCGGGCCGCCGGCCCAATCGCCGCCGCCCACTCGGACAGGAGTCCGAGCCAGACTCCTCCTCCGCCGCGCCTTGCCCCCTCCCCCAAGTCGCCGCCCCCCTTATATACGCGCCGCCCCGACCCCCACCACCACACCACCGCCGCCGCCGCAGCCGCCGCAGCCGCCCGCGCTGCTCGCAGCTGCCCCGCCGCCCAACCCCGCCTCGCCGGAGCCCCTCGCAGGAGGTACCGTGCCCATTCCGAGCCGCCATTTTTTTAAAAATCGTTCGGTTTTTTAGAAACCCTACTTTGATTTTTTAGATCGATTCGCCGATTTTTCTCGGTTCTTCTAAATAGCGGACGTTCGTCCGTATGTTCGCTTTTACGAACGGTTTTGCCCGTTAGTTACAGTTAACGAACGCTCGTTCGTTAGTCTGTTCGTCAGTTTTCTTCTTGTCGGATTTATCTGCGATTATTTTCGATCGCAATTTCTGATCCGATCTTAGTTTTTGTTTATCTTTTCGCTCGTTAGTCGGAATCAGGCGATTCAAGCGCCTAGATCTTTGTATCGAGACCCTCTTTCTGTTTAACCAACTTGCACAAGTTTTTGCTACTGTAAAATTTGACCTTAGTCCAGATTAGTAAACGGATCTTGTTTCTTTTGCCGTTTGAGTTTCGTTCCTCCGTTTGATTTGATTCTTTTTGCAAACCGGAGTTCTTAAGTTGAACTTTCTGGTCAACCTCTCTTATTTGAGTTTTGCTTGTGCATCTTTGCATGTTGCTTATATATTGTTATTGTTTGTTTGCGATAGAACACCCGGAGTGCGAAGCGTGTTACTACGAGTCCCTAGGATTCGCGGATCGTCAGCAAGGCAAGTAACACATTAATCATACTCTTTCCATACCCAGTTTTTATGCATTAGTTCAAATCCTCAAACATTGCATGATTAGGATGTCATTAACTTGTGGGCTGGGAAGTAGTTGTTAAGGTAGAACCTATTGCCCTGTTACTCTCAAACCTTGGGAGTTACTTTTACGCGTTGCTTATATTACTATGCTATGCTATGCTCGTAGATGTGGTTTGGGTTTGGGTGAAATCCATGACAGATGTGAGATTGTTAATTAATGGTTCAACTTAAGGTGGCAACTTAAATAAACATCTGGGTGGATTGAGGCACCTGGGGAACCCAGTGTTGTCTGTTTTTGTTTGGAAATCCCGGGGTACCCGTGTGATCTTCCTATGGACCGCCACCCAGGCTCAGAGGGAACTAAGATGATTCATGCTAGAAACTTCCGTGTGCAGCCACAAGCTATTATGGGCTCTAGCATAGTTGAAGTTACGTGAAGCTCTTGAAGAGGTAGATCAGCAGGTAGTGGGTTTTGTAGGTTTGGTATGGTCTACCCGGAGTAGAGAGTTAATGTTTCTGAAAGACTGTGTCTCGGTCATCCGTATCTCAAACACCATGCAGTGCAAGAAATCCACAGAGGCGATCGAGTCTTGTGGGGAAAAGTGCGCAAACCTCTGCAGAGTGTACAATCTAATCATGGTTATCCGTGTCCCCGGTTATGGACAATCTTGAGTATCTAGTACTTGGGTTATGACATGTATCTCATCACTCTTAACTAATATTGTTGGGTTATTAACTACTTTAATTTGGGATTGAGTTGGGGGTACCTTCTCAATAGTGTTCAACCACCATGATAGTTAAATTAAAATCTATTCCTTTGTTGTAGGAAAAAATTGGCTTCTCGCAAAACTATAACCATAGAGCTTTCCACCAGCCAAATATGCATATAGATATAGCATTACTATGTTCATGCTGTACTGTGTTATATTGTGAGCATATTCCATGTGCTGACCCGTTTTCGGGCTGCAACGTATTATGTTGCAGACTTTTCAGACGAAGAGTAAGGTTCGTTAGGTCGTTGCCGTGCAGCTCAGCTATGCCGTTGGAGTTGATGACTCACTTTATCTTCCAAGCCTTCCGCTGTTATCGCATTAGATGGCCTTAAGCCATATTTTTTGTAATAAGTTCTCTTTGGAGACATTCGATGTAATAAGTGTGTGATTGCTACTCTGCTATAAATCCTCGAGTACTGTGTGTGTCAGCATTACGGATCCAGGGATGACACTGAAGCACAGAGACTTGACCGTTTGAGGCCGGGTCGCTACAATATCTGGCACTAAGAACACAGCAGGGGGAGCAAGCACCTGGCCACGAGGGTCCAGGGCACGCCCACCCCTACAGGGCGCGCCCCCTGCCTCGTGGGCCCACGGTGGCCCTCCTCCACTTATTCCTGCACCCACACACTCCTTCTTCCTCCCACAAACATGATTATCTAGTTCAAACCCGAGTCCAAGCTCATTTTGCTGCCATTTTCGATCTCCTTGCTCAAAGCACCTCTCACAAAACTGCTTGGGGGGATTGTTCCTTGGTATGTGACTCCTCCATTGGTCCAATTAGTTTTTGTTCTAGTGCTTTATTCATTATAAATTTGTGCTGCCTAGGTGACCCTGTTCTTGAGCTTGCATGTCAAATATATATGGTCCCAAGTAGTTCTAATGCATGATATAGGCTCTAGGCACTTGTAGGAGTTGTTGCTATCAATTTTGTCGAGCTTGGCTCACTTTTATTTGAAGTAACTAAAAATTTCAGAATTTTTCAGAAAATAATTAAGAGATTTTTGAGGGGCTCATCGAGCCGAAGGTCGAAGGAAAAGCAAAATGAAAAAGCAGAGAGGCCCAAATATAATCTGCCTCGCACCGCGGAGGTTCGGCCGTGTGAATGGCCTTCCGATGATTTCTTGAGAGCAGCCGGGATTTATGATGATTTTTATGAATTGGCTGAGAATGAGGCCTCACCGCCTTCCTCCACGGCCAATGTGAACAGTATCTCTTACTCACCAATATCTTTGTGCAAAACTTTCATTTCCATGCTAGGAGCTCACCACCTATGGTGGAGTTTTATTTATATGATGAGCATAAGGAGATGTCACTTTATGATTTTTGCTGTGTTTGTTTGATCCCTTTCGAGGGCACAATAGAGGAACCACACCGTGGTGATGTGGATGGGTTTATTGATACCATCATTGTAGGGGAAACGAGGAAGGTTTCCGATGCATGAATCACTAGCATACATTTTCTTGTTTTACGCTACTTTGCAATATTTGCTATTCGTTGCTTAATTGGTTGCGGAAACTATGGAAACCTTAGTGTTCCTGATATTATTATTTTGTTCTATGGTTTATTCTGTGATAACTCTATTAGTATGGGCGGTATTACTGCTAAACGGTTAAGTCTGAACCATACAAAGGGCCCCATCTTTGGAGGCATCTATGCTTCACGCCTAGCTGCACATTTTAACATACCTATTAGGCATTATGAGAAGGAAGAAAAATTCCTGCCCCCTGTTTATTTAGATTATAAGAGTATGGTGGCACACGATTTTATTGTTAAGAATAGGGAAGGGGAGCTTAAATACAAATTGTTCTTTGATAAACATCATCCTGAGACTATTACCCCGCCTGCTCCTTCCTTGTTTGATTTATCTGCAGGCAAGTACCTTGTTCTGTTAGAGGCTATTCACGCCTACCGGAACCCTACATCAGCCACAGAGCCAGTCGGAACCACAAGTTGATCCTCCACGATAGTCTAATTACCAGCGGGATCCGAAGATGATTGCCAACCAGTGGCAATCAGAGTCTTCTTCATCGCAGTATGACCCCAGCTACAACTATGGATATCCGCCAGGCCATCCGTGGCAATAAACCAACTTAGGCCAAAAGCCTAAGCTTGGGGGAGTACGTATTTCCCACCGACATTACATTCATGTTCACACACACTCATTGCTAGATGTCGGTGCTCGTACTTTTTCATTGTATCATCCATGCTAGTTTATTTCCTTTTTATGCTTTCTTCTTGTGTGTTTAGTAAACTTTAAGAAAAACATAGAAATTAGCTGTAGCTTTTAGCTAGTTTTAATTTCCATGCTTATAGTAGCAATTAAAAAAATAAAACCCAAAAAGATTTCTTGTTCTTCTTTTGCTTGTTGGGAGCTTTCCCGTGTAAATAGTTTTATTTCTTTTCTTTTCTTTGGGGGTCGATAGGAGAAGACTATGATTAAATTGTTGAAGTGGCTCTTATATGCATTATTGTTGATTTAACCAAGAGCCCATATTGCCTTGTATTCTCCTGTTTATTGAATGCTCGCAGATTCCAGCTTAGTTCAATGCACGTGCACTCTTAATATTATTCACATCGTTCGGTCGTGCAAGTGAACACTGGTAGAAAAAGGGCCTATAGTCCCGGTTCGTAAGGGCCTTTAGTCCCGGTTCGTAAGGGCCTTTAGTCCCGGTTCCGGAACCGGGACTAAAGTGTCAGTACTAATACCTCCCCCCTTTAGTCCCGGTTCAATCCAGAACCGGGACTAAAGGCCCTCCACGTGGGCAGTGCGCAGAGCGCAGTCAGGAGACCCTTTGGTCCCGGTTGGTGGCGCCAACCGGGACCAATAGGCATCCACGCGTCAGCACTTCTATGGGTGGGGTTTTTTTTTTTTTTTGAAAGGGGGGGGGTTGGGGGTTTTGGGGGGTTAATTTAGGTGTTTCATCTATTGTGTTAGCTAGTTATAATTAATAGAGAGAAGTGTCCTCTCTTATGTCCGTGCTTGGTCGACGCTACGTACTATACATACGTATATAAAGAGGACTAGACACACGCTAGCTAGTAAGCAAACGAAGGAAATAGAAGATCGTCATGAACATATATGCATATATACAGAGAGAAGTGATATCGACCACCTCTCTTTCTCCGAGAGATTGGTCGAACAACAAGTTCTCGTATATCTATCTGACACTACCGGCTACATATATACAGTAATTATCTCTTACAAATATAATCATACGGATTCAGGGTCAACATAGAATTCTCCGTCTTCAGGGATCACGTGGTCAAGAAAGAATGCCGCCAATTCCTCTTGAATTCCTCGCATGCGAGCTGGTGCTAGGAGTTCATCCCGCTTCCGAAACATCTAATTTAAAGAAGGGGGTCAATACATATATATATGAATGAATGAAACTCAACACAAATGATGGTAATAAAATAAAATTGTGAATGTTGTTATTTACGTACTTCATATTGTTCGTCAGTGTAGCCCCGCTCACAGGTCGTGTGGCGGATGGACTCGCAAACATAGTATCCACAGAAATCATTCCCTTGTTGCTGCCACAACCACTTTACAAGAAATAGAGGTTAATCAAACTGATAAGCAAGAATGCCAAATGGTATTGATGAAACTAGCGCTTGAATGACTAGTAGATGCGCTTAAAATGCTACTATAGCTAGTACTTACTTTCGGGTGTCTAAATTGCAGCTCCTTCGGCAGTCCCGGAGCTTTTCTGGTGAATTTTCTCCAAACCCTGCCGGACAAAGAAAACAATTACTTGATATATCAGGAAATGAACAAAGTTGCTGATATGGTGGATAATGATCGATTTAACTTACTTCTCGAGTATTTGAGTCATGTCTGCATAGTCCTTGGGATCTTTTCGTCTTGAGTCTAAGACGGTTACTAGTCCCTGCTCAAGCTTAATATGTAGGAGAATATAATGGAAACTGCACACACATGCATAACTCATCAATTACATTACTATAACCTTGACTAATATATAAGGGAAACCGAATACGCACAAGACAGTAACACTCACTTGAAGTTGTAAGGAAAGAGTATTATATCTTTGTTTTGATTTATTATCAACGATTCTAGCATGCTGGCCTCGATTTCTGCGGCATGAAATTTAACCTGAGTTGCATCTATGAGATATGTGTTAATGAACCCAATATCACCGACTTGTCTTTTCTTCAATTCGACGATCTTCAATCTGCATAATATAGTGAGGATGATTATAAATACATGCAATGAAAGAGCTGAGCTATATGGAGAGACTTAATGACAGAAGTAGTAGTACTTACAGACAGTAGCAGGTGACCGTTGCTTTATCGAGGGCCAATTGATTGAAAAACTGATAGAACTCCTCAAATGGAACAGGCAACAGATCAATTCCAACGAGGTCATGCTCCTTTTTAACTTTCAAATACAAAGTACTCCTCCCCCCAGAGTCTGTGCAGATTTTCAAGTACCAATCATGCAATCTTCGCATCATCGTTGATAGAGATCTTTCATCTTTGACGAGAGGCTTCCCGTACTCGTATCTTTGTATCTGCACGTCCATGGGTTCATAATGTACTTCGTTGGGCAGGTAATCTGCAAGATTGCTATAACCGGGCACCATCCTCGGATCATTATCGACGTTGTGGCTAGGCACCTTGAGCGGGGGGCACGATTGCTTCGCTTGTTCACCGAGCTGGGCAATTTGTTTCCCAGCTCGTCGTTCTTTCAGCCTTTGATCACTGACAGTACTTCCCGACTGCTCCGCTTCGGCAAATTCCTTTCCAATAATGCGGTCATAGTTTCCTTTCGGCGGATCAGACTTCGGTGGTTTTGTCAGGGCAGCCAGAGTGCGCTTCACTTTCACCCGATCTACCTTCTCCTCCGGAGGTGGATGTTTCTTTGCTTTCACCCCTTCAAAGAATTTCTTCACTTCTTCTCGCGCGATCTCGGCGTTCTCCTCCTGGGTCCTCTCGTATGGTAACTTCTCTGGAGTCTTCAGAGAAGGACCGAATCTGTATGTCCTCCTGCCTCTGGTTGTACTGCTAGACGCCGACCGAGCAGACGTAGCGGTTGTCTTCTTTACTTGCTTAAGCGGCGGAGGAGAAGGACTACGACGTGCCGGAGCAGCTGGAGCGGCGGCAGGTCTCTTCCGCCCTTGCTGACGAGGCGGAGAAGGAGGAGGCTGGTTGCTCGGGCGCGTCGGCGCAGGCGAAGAAGGAGGCGGAGTGCCGCCGCGTGCCGGAGAAGGAGCCGGCCGAGGGCCCTGATCGTCACTCGCCGGAGGAGGAGGAGGCGGTGGAGGCGGAGTGCCCTGACTCGCCGGAGGAGGAGGAGTAGGCGGAGGCGTCCAGTTCGGAAGGTTGATGAGCTCCTTCCGCCATAGGCATGGAGTCTTCAGAGCAGACCCCAGCCGAGTCTCCCCTTCACCGGTAGGGTGGTCAAGCTGGAGGTCCTCAAATCCCTCTGTTATCTCATCCACCATCACCCTAGCATATCCTTCTGGAATCGGCCGGCAGTGAAAAGTTGCGCCGGGTTCAGTAGGAAAAACAGAGCCAACAGCCGCCTTAACCTTCAAATTCATCCATTGCGTCATAAGGTGGCAATTTTGAGACTCTGTTATAGCATCCACGGGATAGATGGCAGGAGCCGTCAAGGCATGCTCCGGCTGAAGCAGCTCGGTGGAAGCCACGCTGCTTCTGCGCTGAGATGGCGGGGTAGCTTCGGGGGAGGCTTCGGCAGTACGTTTGCTGCGATTTGCTTCTCGTTCCTCTATCGCGTCTACCCTTGCTTGCAGCGCCTGCATTTGGGTCTGCTGCACTTTTTTCCTCCTCTCATGGGATTTGTAACCGCCTGCGTCCGGAAACCCAACCTTCCACGGAATGGAGCCTGGCGTGCCTCGTGTCCGTCCAGGGTGCTCAGGATTCCCGAGGGCCATTGTGAGCTCGTCGTTCTCTCTGTCTGGAAAGAACGTCCCTTCCTGCGCTGCTTCGATATACTGCTTAAGCTTACTGACTGGTATGTCCATTTGATCGTTCGTCCAAATGCACTTCCCTGTTACAGGGTCCAGTGTTCCGCCAGCCCCGAAGAACCAAGTCCGGCAACGGTCTGGCCAGTTAATTGTCTCTAGTTCGATCCCTTTATGAACCAGATCATTCTCAGTCTTGGACCACTTAGGCCGGGCTACGAGGTAGCCACCTGACCCCGTGCGATGGTGAAGCTTCTTCTTCGCAGCATTTTGCTTGTTTGTCGCCGACATCTTCTTACTCTTTTCCGATGTCTTGTGGGCCACAAATGCGGGCCAGTGATCTCTGATATTCTCATATCTGCCCTTAAATTCTGGTGTCTCATTATTTTCGACAAACTTATTCAGCTCTTTCTTCCACCTCCTGAATAGTTCTGCCATCCTCTTCAGAGCAAAAGACTTGATTAATTTCTCTTTAACTGGGTTCTCTGGATTATCCTCAGGCGGTAGGGTGAAATTTGACTTCAGCTCAGTCCAAAGATCATTTTTCTGCATATCATTGACATAAGAGACCTCAGGGTCTTCTGTAGCCGGCTTAAACCATTGCTGGATGCTTATCGGGATCTTGTCCCTAACCAGAACCCCGCACTGAGCAACAAATGCGCTCTTTGTCCGGAGGGGTTCAATAGGTTGGCCGTCGGGCGCGATTGCTATGATCTCAAACTTTTCATCCGAGCTCAACTTTTTCTTCGGGCCTCGTCTCTTTACCGAAGTTGTGCTTGATCCGGAGGGCTAGAAAAAAGAACAAAGACTTAATTAATATGTGTACATACCAAAACAATGAATGCATCAATCAGCTAGTTAGCATAGGCTTAACTAATATATATATATACCTGGCCGGACTCGGTTCGGTCACCGGAGCCGTCCTCATGTTCTTCCTCTTGCACCGGCATTAGGTCACCGTAGCCAGCTTGTTCACCCTCTCCTTCCAGACCATCGGTTTCATTGAGAAACAACGAGATGGCATCACTTCCTTCTGCGATTATGTCCCTCAACAACGCTTCTTTTGTTGCTTCGTCTAGGGCGGTGTCCATAGTTTCTACAAATATTTACAACATGGCAATTATTATTCAAACATGATAGATGGATATATTAGTGCCAAACGTAGAACTAGCTACCTAATCATAGTAAGCTATTGGGAGGGGGTATATATCGACAACGACGACACTACATCTATGTCCCTCGACGACCCTTGTTCCCGATAAAAAAAAGAGGAAGAAGAAGAAAAATAAGAGGAGAAGAAAGAATATAGGAGAAGATCTCCTCTATTCTTTCTTCTCCTCTTTTTTTCTTCTTCCTCTTCTTTTTTTATCCTCTTCTTCCTCTCATGTTCGATAGGATCGCCGAGGGGTCGGGAGGTTGTGTAGTGTCTCAGGATTCAACAAAACCATGTCTTCATCATTAGGCGAAAGTAACATGTGCATGATGGTACGAAGCTCTTCAAAGTTGTTCTGGAACGGACTCCCAGATAGGATAATCCGCCTTTTGGTACAAAGTTCAGCAAGAGCCTTCCGAATATCGCTATTTGGAAGGCCTTTGCTGAATTGGTACCAAAAGGCGGATTATTCTATCCGGGACTCCATTCCAAAACAACTTTGCAGAACTTCGTACCAACATGCCCTGGTTACTTCCGGCTAATGATGAAGGCATGGATTTCTTCAATACTTTGACACTAGGAAACCTCTCTCGACCCCTCGGCGATCCTCGACCCCTCGAACCCTCGACGACCCTGGAACCCTCGACCCCTAGACGACCCTCTTCTTCCTCTCATGTTCAAGAGGATCGCCGAGGGGTCGGGAGGTTGCCTAGTGTCAAAGGATTCAACAAAACCATGTCTTCATCATTAGGCGAAAGTAACATGTGCATGATGGTACGAAGCTCTTCAAAGTTGTTCTGGAACGGAGTCCCAGATAGGATAATTCGCTTTTTGGTACAAAGTTCAGCAAGAGCCTTCCGAATATCGCTATTTGGAAGGCCTTTGCTGAATTCGTACCAAAAAGCGGATTATTCTATCCGGGACTCCATTCCAGAATAACTTTGCAGAACTTCGTACCAACATGCCCTGGTTACTTCCGGCTAATGATGAAGGCATGGATTTCTTCAATACTTTGACACTAGGAAACCTCTCTCTACTTCCGGCTAATAAGAAGAAGAAGAAGAAGAAGAAGAAAAGAAGAAAAAAAAGAGGAGAAGAAGAAAGGAATAGTGGAGAAAAGAGAAAATAGAATATATTCTATTTTCTCTTCTTCTCCACTATTCCTTTCTTCTTCTCCTCTTCTTTTTCTTCTTTTTTATTCTTCTTATTTATTTCTCCTCTTCTTTTCGGTAGAGGAAACCCTAAATAGCTAGCAAGTATCGTGGGTGTGAGATACATGTGGCCTTCGGTGTCGGACACTACATCCACGTCCCACAAGTGACGTGGGCGTCGAAGCCCGCGCCACTTGTGGGATGTGGGTGTAGTGTCCGACACCGACGGTACATGTATCTCACACCGACGATACTTTCTATTTAGGGTTTCTCCTCTACCGCTCCTCGACCTCTCGATGACCCTCGTTCCCGATAAAATAAAGAGGAAGAAGAAGAAGAAAAAAGAAGAAAATAAAGAATAGAGGAGAAGACTTCCTCTTCTTCCTCTCCTCTTCTTCTCCCTCTTCTTCCCCTTCTTCCTCGCCTCTTCTATTTTATCCTCTTCTTCCTCTACCGCTCGGCGACCCTCGACGACCCTCGTTACCGATAAAAAAAAGAGGAAGAAGAAGAAAAAAAGAGGAGAAGAAAGAATAGAGGAGAAGATCATCTCCTCTATTCTTTCTTCTCCTCTTTTTTCTTTTCTTATTCCTCTTCTTTTTTTATCCTCTTCCTCCTCTCATGTTCGACGACCCTCGACCCCCTCTTCTTCTCCCTCTTCTAATTCATTTGTTCATATGAATATACAAACATTTTCATATTTACAATAATTAATATCACCAAAAAAAATCTATGAACAGAAAAAAATCCTAATTTTTCTAATCCTAATCTTTTGCATATATACATGAACATAGATATATACACAGAGAACATATGTATACATATATATAAAAAATCCTAATATTCTTCTCCCTCTTCTAATCCTAATCTTTTGCATATATACATGAACATAGATATATACACAGAGAACATATGTATACATATATATAAAAAATCCTAATATTCTTCTCCCTCTTCTAATCCTAGTCTTTTGCATATATACATGAACATAGATATATACACAGAGAACATATGTATACATATATATAAAAAACAAGCATATATATATATGAAAAAAGCATATATATGAAAAAAATGCTAGCTAGGGCGCCGGCCGGACCAGAGGAGACGCGGGCGACGGCGACGGCGGGCCGGGGCGGTGCGCGTCGGGGCAGGGACGAGGGCGACAGCGACGGGGGCGGGCCGGGGCGGGCGACGGCGACGTGGCGGGCGACGGCGACGATGGGCGCGGGCGACGGCGACGATGGGGGCGGGCGGCGTCGGGGCAGCCTGGCGACGGCGACGATGGGGGCGGGCGGCGTCGGGCGGGCGACTGCAAGATGAGAATGAAAAATTCCAAAGTGTGGCCTTATATAGCAGAGGCTTTAGTCTCGGTTCGTGGCAGCAACCGGGACTAAAGGTGGGCATTAGTCCCGGTTGCTACCATGAACCGAGACCAATGGCCTCTTTTCGGCAGCCCAAAGGGCGGGAAGCGAAGCCCATTGGTCCCGGTTGGTGGCACCAACCGGGACTAAAGGGGGGCAATGGTCACGGTTGGTGCCACGAACCGTGACCAATGCACCCTTTAGTCCCGGTTGGTGCCACCAACCGGGACCAATGCCCTTGTGCGCCCCGCGCCCAAAAGTTTAGTCCCACATCGCTAGTTGATAGCGCCCGACACCAGTTTATAAGCTCTGCTGCCTCCTCCCTCTCGAACTCCTCTGAACTGCAGGCCTATGGGCCTAATTTGACAATGCTTTGCCTGTGGGCCTATTGGGCCTTCTGCGGGCCTGAATCCTGGCCCATGTAGGGTTTCTAGTCGTATTCAGGCCGTGGAGGCCCAGTAGGTGGCATTTTTTTTGGTTTTTTCTTTTTTATTTCTACATTTTTTTGGTTTTTTCATTTTTATTTCTACATTTTTTTGGTTTTTTATTTTTTATTACTTTTTGCTTTTAGGTCACAAAAATTATAAACTTTCTTTTTGCTTTTAGGTCACAAAAATAGAATCACTAGTTTAAATTTGAATTTTTAAAAATTTGTGTGAATCACTAGTTTATGAATAACTTTACTATAAAATTAGATTTTTTTTCTATTTATTTTTTATTTCTACTTACAACTAAATACTTACAGTGTTTTAGTGATTTCTTTTTGCTTTTAGGTCACAAAAATTATAAACTTTCTGTTAGTGCCATTAGTTTTAAATTTTAAATAGTTTGATTTTAGGTCACACAAATTATATTCTTTTTGCTATTGAAGAATATTATAGTTTTATTTTAGTTGATCGTAACATAATATTTTAATTGATTGTTTTTATTTTCATAAAAGTTTTGTAGTTCATTCTGTTTGCTATTAATTCATTCTTTGAGCTAAATGACTCTGAAATTGGAAAGCATTTCAAAATGAACTCTGAAAAGGTTGAAAGTTGGCATGGTCTCATCATTTCACCCACATAGCATGTTCCAAAAAGTAGAGAGGGTTATGACAAAAACTTGATGCACTTCGTGTACAAAATGGACAATCACTTTCGAAGTATCAAAGTTTCAAACCATAAGACATGAAAGCATTTCAAATGAACTCTGAAAAAGTTGAAAGTTGGGATGGTATCATAATTTCACCCACATAGCATTTGCTTATTGCGGGAGAAAGTCTTCACTTTTTCTTCGCTTGTGTCATTTGCTTATTGCGCCGTAACCATGGATAATCTTCATTGTTTATTAGGATGCTTGGGTCAGCCTTGACATTGAAGGGAGGAATTTCATGAAACTTTTCATAATCTTCAGACATGTCTGTCTTGCCGTCCACTCCCAGGATGTCCCTTTTTCCTGAAAGAACTATGTGGCGCTTTGGCTCGTCGTATGATGTATTCGCTTCCTTATCTTTTCTTTTTCTCGGTTTGGTAGACATGTCCTTCACATAGATAACCTGTGCCACATCATTGGCTAGGACGAACGGTTCGTCAGTGTACCCAAGATTTTTCAGATCCACTGTTGTCATTCCGTACTGTGGGTCTACCTGTACCCCGCCGCCTAACAGATTGACCCATTTGCACTTAAACAAAGGGACCTTAAAATCAGGTCCGTAGTCAAGTTCCCATATGTCCACTATGTAACCATAATATGTGTCCTTTCCGCTCTCGGTTGCTGCATCAAAGCGGACACCGCTGTTTTGGTTGGTGCTCTTTTGATCTTGGGCGATCGTGTAAAATGTATTCCCATTTATCTCGTATCCTTTGTAAGTCAATACAGTCAAAGATGGTCCCCTGGACAACAAGTACAACTCATCACAAACAGTGTTGTCACCTCTGAGACGTGTTTCCAACCAACTGCTGAAAGTCCTGATGTGTTCACATGTAATCCAGTCGTCGCACTGCTCCGGGTGTTTGGAGCGCAGACTGTTCTTGTGTTCATCGACATACGGGGTCACCAAGGTAGAGTTCTGTAGAACTGTGTAGTGTGCTTGAGACCAAGAATATCCGTCCCTGCATATTATTGAGTCTCTTCCCAGAGTGCGTTTTCCAGTCAGTCTCCCCTCATACCGCGATTTAGGGAGACCTATCTTGTTAAGGCCAGGAATGAAGTCAACACAAAACCCGATAACATCCTCTGTTTGATGGCCCATGGAGATGCTTCCTTCTGGCCTAGCGCGGTTACGGACATATTTCTTTAGGACTCCCATGAACCTCTCAAAAGGGAACATATTGTGTAGAAATACGGGCCCCAGGATGACAATCTCGTCGACTAGATGAACTAGGACGTGCGTCATGATATTGAAGAAGGATGGTGGGAACACCAGCTCAAAACTGACAAGACATTGCGCCAAATCACTCCTTAGCCTTGGTACAATTTCTGGATCGATCACCTTCTGAGAGATTGCATTGAGGAATACACATAGCTTCACAATGGCTAATCGAACGTTTTCCGGTAGAAGCCCCCTCAATGCAACCGGAAGCAGTTGTGTCATAATCACGTGGCAGTCATGAGACTTTAGGTTCTGAAACTTTTTCTCTGGCATATTTATTATTCCCTTTATATTCGACGAGAAGCCAGTCGTGACCTTCATACTGAGCAGGCATTCAAAGAAGATTTCTTTCTCTTCTTTCATAAGAGCGTAGCTGGCAGGACCTTTATACTGCTTCGGAGGCATGCCGTCTTTTTTGTGCAAACGTTGCAGGTCCTCTCGTGCCTTGGGTGTATCTTTTGTCTTCCCATACACGCCCAAGAAGCCTAGCAGGTTCGCGCAAAGGTTCTTCGTCACGTGCATCACGTCGATTGAGGAGCGGACCTCTAGGTCTTTCCAGTAGGGTAGGTCCCAAAATATAGATTTCTTCTTCCACATGGGTGCGTGTCCCTCAGCGTCATTCGGAACAGCTAGTCCACCGGGACCCTTTCCAAAGATTACGTAGTGTAAATCATTGACCATAGCAAGCACGTGAACACCGGTGCGCATGGCGGGCTTCTTCCGGTGATCTGCCTCGCCTTTGAAATGCTTGCCTTTCTTTCGACATTGATGGTTGGTCGGAAGAAATCGACGATGGCCCAGGTACACATTCTTCCTGCATTTGTCCAGGTATATACTTTCAGTGTCATCTAAATAGTGCGCGCATGCGTGGTATCCTTTGTTTGTCGGTCCTGAAAGGTTACTGAGAGCGGGCCAATCGTTGATGGTCACGAATAGCAATGCCTTAAGGTTAAATTCCTCCTGTCTGTGCTCATCCCACGTACGTACACCATTTCCATTCCACAGCTGTAAAAGTTCTTCAACTAATGGCCTTAGGTACACATCAATTTCATTGCCGGGTTGCTTAGGGCCTTGGATGAGAACTGGCATCATAATGAACTTCCGCTTCATGCACATCCAAGGAGGAAGGTTATACATACATAGAGTCACGGGCCAGGTGCTGTGATTGCTGCTCTGCTCCCCGAAAGGATTAATGCCATCCGCGCTTAAAGCAAACCATACATTCCTTGGGTCCTTTGCAAACTCATCCCAGTACTTTCTCTCGATTTTTCTCCACTGCGACCCGTCAGCGGGTGCTCTCAACTTCCCATCTTTCTTTCGGTTCTCACTGTGCCATCGCATCAACTTGGCATGCTCTTCGTTTCTGAACAGACGTTTCAACCGTGGTATTATAGGAGCATACCACATCACCTTCGCAGGAACCCTCTTCCTGAGGGGCTCGCCGTCAACATCACCAGGGTCATCTCGTCTGATCTTATACCGCAACGCACCGCATACCGGGCATGCATTCAGATCCTTGTATGCACCGCGGTAGAGGATGCAGTCATTAGGGCATGCATGTATCTTCTCCACCTCCAATCCTAGAGGGCATACGACCTTCTTTGCTGCGTATGTACTGTCGGGCAATTCGTTATCGTTTGGAAGCTTCTTCTTCAATATTTTCAGTAGCTTCTCAAATCCTTTGTCAGCCACAGCATTCTCTGCCTTCCACTGCAGCAATTCCAGTACGGTACCGAGCTTTGTGTTGCCATCTTCGCAATTGGGGTATAACCCTTTTTTGTGATCCTCTAACATGCGATCGAACTTCAGCTTCTCCTTTTGACTAATGCATTGCGTCCTTGCATCGACAATGACCCGGCGGAGATCATCATCATCGGGCACATCGTCTGGTTCCTCTTGATCTTCAGCAGCTTCACCCATGGAAGCATCATTGGGCACATCGTCTGGTTCCTCTTGATCTTCACCAGCTCCCCCCGTTGCAGCATCACCGTATTCAGGGGGCACATAGTTGTCATCGTACTCTTCTTCTTCGCCGTCTTCCATCATAACCCCCTATTTCCTCCGTGCCTCGCTCACATTATAGTGTGGCATGAACCCTGTAAGCAGGTGGGAGGAAGGATTTCCGTTAGAGTAAGACTCGTATTCCCACATTCAGTGCATGGACAACACATAAAACCATTCTGCTTGTTTGCCTCAGCTGCATCGAGAAACTCATGCACGCCCTTAATGTACTCGCGGGTGTGTCTGTCATCGTACATCCATTGCCGGTTCATCTGCGTGCATTATATATAATTAAGTGTCCAAATTAATAGAAGTTCATCATCACATTAAAACCAAAGTGCATACATAGTTCTCATCTAACAACATATAGCTCTCCAGAGCATCTAATTAATTAAACCATACATTGAAACTATGTAAAACATTTCAATGCGAAAACAAATGCGATCATAATCGCAACCAAGGTAACAATTGATCCAACGGCATAATGATACCAAGCCTCGGTATGAATGGCATATTTTCTAATCTTTCTAATCTTCAAGCGCATTGCATCCATCTTGATCGTGTGATCATCGACGACATCCGCAACATGCAACTCCAATATCATCTTCTCCTCCTCAATTTTTTTTATTTTTTCCTTCAACAAATTGTTTTCTTCTTCAACTAAATTTAACCTCTCGACAATAGGGTCGGTTGGCATTTCCGATTCACATACATCCTAGATAAATAAAATCTATGTCACGTTGGTCGGCATAATTTTCATAAACAATAAACGAACCAATAGTTATGAAGATAATATACATACCAAATCCGAATCATAGACAGGACGAGGGCCGACGGGGGCGGATACCAAAACCATTGCACTATATAAGATGCAATAATAAAAGTAAGAAAATAATACAAGTATCTATGTAAACATACAAGTAAGAATATTTTTCCTTTCAGAAAGAAGATAAGAACAAGAGGCTCACCACGGTGGTGCCGGCGATGAGCTCGGCGCGGGTGATCGACGGTGGTGAAGACGGGGACGGGGCGTGACGGACCGCTAAATCTAGACAAATATTGAGGAAAATGGAGCTTGGAGGTCGAGTTTGAAGTGGAGAAAGCTTAAGTAGTGTGGCTCGGGCATTTCATCGAACACCTTGTGTGCATAGGAGGTGAGCTAGAGCACCACCAAGCCCTCTCCCCCTCGGCCAGAAAAAAATAGAGCAGTGTGCTCTGCTCTTACACGAGGGGGGTATATATAGGCACCTCATTGGTCCCGGTTTGTGGCAAGAACCGGGACTAAAGGGGAGCCTTTGGTCCCGGTTCGGGCCACCAATCGGGACCAATGGTGGTGGGCCAGGAGCGAGGCCCATTGGTCCCGCTTCGTCCGACCATCCGGGACCAAAAGGTCCAGACGAACCGGGACCAATGGCCCACGTGGCCCGGCCGGCCCCCTGGGCTCACGAACCGGGACCAATGCCCACATTAGTCCTGGTTCTACACTGAACCGGGACTAATGGGCTGAGCCGGCCTGGACCATAGCCCTGTTTTTTACTAGTGGAAAGGCAATTATGACGATATATGATGGACTGACTGAGATGAGAAAAGCTGGTATGAACTCGTCCTCTCTTGTTTTTGTAAATATGATTAGTTCATCATTCCTGATTCAGCCTATTATGAATAAACATGTTTGCAATGACAACTAGAGATCATAGTTTCTTGTGCCATGCCTAATTAGCTAGGAGCTTATAATGGTTTACCTTGCGTGCCAACATGCTATTAAAATGGTTGTGATGTGGTATGATAGGGTGGTATCCTCTTTTGAACGATTCGAGTGGCTTGACTTGGCACATGTTCATGCATGTAGTTGAAACAAAATCAACATAGCCTCTATGATATTTATGTTCATGGTGCATTATATCCTACTCATGCTTGCATTCGGTGTTGATTAATTTTAATGCATGTTCATGACTGTTGTCGCTCTCTAGATGGTCGCTTCCCAGTCTTTTTCTAGCCTTCACCTATACTAAGTGGGAATACTGCTTGTGCATCCAACTCCATAAACCCCAAAGTTGTTCCGTATGAGTCCACCATACCTACCTATATACGATATCTACCTATCGTTCCAAGTAAATTTGTATGTGCCAAACTCTAAACCTTCAAATAAATATCTTGTTTTGTATGCTCGAATAGCTCATGTATCAACTAGGGCTGTACGTATCTTCCATGTTAGGCGGGTTATTCTCAAGAGGAGTGGACTCCGCTCCTCACTCACGAGAAAATGGCTGGTCACCGGGATGCCCAGTCCCATGCTTTATGCAAATCAAATCAAAATAATTGCAAACAAAACTCCCCCTGGGACTCTTGTTAGTTGGAGGCACTCGTTGTTTCGAGCAAGCCATGGATTGATCCTCTTATTAAAAAGCACCAGTTGGAGAGCACCGCTGTCATTTGCATTCATTACTATTAGTTTACATTGAGTATGACTTGACTGGATCTCTTTTACCATGAATTACAATGTCTAGTCAGTCCTTGATCTTTGAAGGTGCTATGCATTTATGTTTTGCGGTCTCAGAAAGGGCTAGCGAGATACCATCTTGTTATATCATACTATGATCGTTTTGAGAAAGTGTTGTCATTCAAGATTTATTATTATTGCTCGCTAGTTGATTATGCCATTGATATGAGTAAACATGAGACCTATGCATTATTGTGAATATGGTTAGTTCATAATCTTTGCTGAAAACTCGAATGCTGGCTTTACATATTTACAACAACAAGAGAAAACAGAGTTTGTAAAAGTTTTTCTTTATCACTTTCAATTTATCAACTGAATTGCTTGAGGACAAGCAAAGGTTTAAGCTTGGGGGAGTTGATACGTCTCCGTCGTATCTACTTTTCCAAACACTTTTGCCCTTGTTTTGGACTCTAACTTGCATGATTTGAATGGAACTAACCCGGACTGACGTTGTTTTCAGCAGAATTACCATGTTGTTATTTATGTGCCAGCAAAAGTGTCTAAGTTGGGGGAGTTGATACGTCTCCGTCGTATCTAAGTTTATACCACCTAGTTTCACATACCAGCAAAAGAAAAAGTTCTTCTATGATTTAAGACATTACTTCTGGGATGACCCACATCTTTATAAAGAAGGAGTAGATGGTGTTATTAGACGTTGTGTACCTGAGCATGAACAGGAACAAATCCTACACAAGTGTCACTCCGATGCTTATGGAGGACACCATGCTGGAGATAAAACTGCACATAAGGTATTGCAATCTGGTTTTTATTGGCCTACTCTCTTCAAGGATGCCCATAAGTTTGTTTTGTCTTGTGATGATGTCAAAGAATTGGTAATATTAGTAGACGTCAAGAAATGCCTATGAATTATTCACTTGTTATTGAACCATTTGATGTTTGGGGCTTTGATTATATGGGACCGTTTCCTTCCTCTAATGGTTACACACATATTTTAGTTGTTGTTGATTACGTTACTAAGTGGGTAGAAGCTATTCCAACTAGTAGTGCTGATCATAACACCTCTATTAAGATGCTTAAAGAGGTTATTTTTCTGAGGTTTGGAGTCCCTGATACGTCTCCGTCGTATCTACTTTTCCAAACACTTCTGCCCTTGTTTTGGACTCTAACTTGCATGATTTGAATGGAACTAACCCGGACTGACGCTGTTTTCAGCAGAATTACCATGGTGTTATTTATGTGCAGAAACAAAAGTTCTCGGAATAACATGAAACTTCACGGAACGTCTTTTTGGAAATAATAAAAAATCCTTGCAAAAGATGAAGACCAGGGGTCCCACACCCTAACCACGAGGGTGGGGGGCGCGCCTGCCCCCCTGGGCGCGCCCCCTACCTCGTGGCCCCCCTGGAGCTCCTCCGACCTCAACTCCAACTCTATATATTTGCTTTCAGGGAGACGAAAATAAGAGAGAAGGATTCATCGCGTTTTACGATACGGAGCCGCCGCCAAGCCCTAAAACCTCTCGGGAGGGCTGATCTGGAGTCCGTTCGGGGCTCCGGAGAAGGGAATCCGTCGCCATCGTCATCAGCAACCTTCCTCCATCACCAATTTAATGATGCTCACCGCCGTGCATGAGTAATTCCATCGTAGGCTTTCTGGATGGTGATGGGTTGGATGAGATTTATCATGTAATCGAGTTAGTTTTGTTAGGGTTTGATCCCTAGTATCCACTATGTTCTGAGATTGATGTTGCTATGACTTTGCTATGCTTAATGCTTGTCACTAGGGCCCGAGTGCCATGATTTCAGATCTGAACCTATTATGTTTTCATGAATATATGTGAGTTCTTGATCCTATCTTGCAAGTCTATAGTCACCAACTATGTGTTATGATCCGGCAACCCTGAAGTGACAATAATCGGGACCACTCCCGGTGATGACCGTTGTTTGAGGAGTTCATGTATTCACTATGTGTTAATGCTTTGGTCCGGTACTCTATTAAAAGGAGGCCTTAATATCCCTTAGTTTCTGCTAGGACCCCACTGCCACAGGAGGGTAGGATAAACGATGTCATGCAAGTTCTTTTCCATAAGCACATATGACTATATTCGGAATACATGCCTACATTACATTGATGAATTGGAGCTAGTTCTGTGTCACCCTATGTTATGACCATTACATGATGAACCGCATCCGACATAATTCTCTATCACCGATCCATTGCCTACGAGCTTTCCATATATTGTTCTTGCTTATTTACTTTTCCGTTGCTATTGTTACAATCACTACAAAATACCAAAAACATTACTTTTGCTATCATTACCTTTTGCTACCGTTACCACTACTATCATATTACTTTTCTACTAAACACTTTGCTGTAGATATTAAGTTTCCAGGTGTGGTTGAATTGACAACTCAGCTGCTAATACTTGAGAATATTCTTTGGCTCCCCTTGTGTCGAATTAATAAATTTGGGTTGAATACTCTACCCTCGAAAACTGTTGCGATCCCCTATACTTGTGGGTTATCAGTCCCTAGATATTTAATGTCTGATGGTGGTTCACATTTTATTCATGGTGCTTTTCGTAAAATGCTTGCTGAGTATGATGTTAATCGTAGAATTGCATCTCCATATCATCCACAGTCTAGTGGTCAAGTAGAATTGAGTAATAGAGAGCTTAAATTAATTTTGTAAAAGACTGTTAATAGATCTAGAAAGAATTGGTCCAAGAAACTTGATGATGCATTATGGGCATATAAAACTGCTTATAAAAATCCAATGGGCATGTCTCCGTATAAAATGGTTTATGGTAAAGCGTGTCAATTACCTCTCGAACTAGAACATAAGGCATATTGGGCCATTAAAGAGCTCAATTATGATTTCAAACTTGCTAGTGAGAACAGGCTTTTTGACATTAGCTCACTTGATGAATGGAGAACCCAGGCCTATGAGAATGCCAAACTGTTTAAAGAAAAAGTTAAAAGATGGCATGACAAAAGGATACAAAAGCGTGAGTTTAATGTAGGTGACAATGTATTGTTATACAACTCTTGTTTAAGATTTTTTGCAAGCAAACATCTCTTTAAATGGGAAGGTCCTTACGTCATCGAGAAGGTCTATCGTTCCGGTGCAATAAAAATCAACAACTTCGAAGGCACAAATCCGAGGGTGGTGAACGGTCAAAGAATCAAACATTATATCTTAGGTAATCCCATAAATGTTGAAACTAATGTTACTGAAACCGTAACCCCGGAGGAATACATAAGGGACACTTTCCAGAACGTTTCAGACTCTGAAAAGGAATAGGTACGTGGTACGGTAAGTAAACCGACTCCAAAATAGTTCTAATGGCATTTTTTCTCCGTTTTGGAATATTTAAGAAAATAGGAAAATAAGAAGCAGTTCGGGAAGGACACGAGGCGTCCACGAGGGTGGAGGGCGCGCCCCCTGCCTCGTGGCCACCTCGTGTGCTCTCCGGACTCAGTTTTCTTGCACGATACTTCTTTTGGTCGGTAAAAATTCATTATATAATCTCCTGAAGGTTTTGACCACCGTATGACGTGAATATCTTCTGTCTTTGTTTCGAGCTGTTTTTCTGACAGATCTAGATCGCCATGGCATCTTCAAGTGCCCCCAAGGACAAGTTATTCGAGAAGGTCATCAACCCCTACCTCGTGGAGGTGCTGCAACACCCTCAAACCATTGAGATGCGTGAGGGGTTGCTGCACATCCGCGATGTTGAGGGACCAAGGAGGACCGGAAGCGTGGAGACAAGGCTCGAGGCAATGGAGTAACAAGTTTTCAAGTGCCAGGAGATGGTGGAACATGGACTCAACTCCAATCATATAATGATCACGGAGTTCACCCACAACCACAAGCTGGATGACAAGAACATTGGGGAGGCCATCTTCAAGCTTCACGAGAAAATTGAGCGCCTCCAAGCCCAGATCTATGACCTGCAAAACCAAAACTGTGAGTATGAATATAGATTCAAGGGGATGAGTTTGGCTGCAGATTTGAGGATCCCGGAGACTCGATCATCCTTTTATGATGGTGAGCCTATACCTTGGAAGATGGACGATAAGCCCACATCATCAACAACTCCATCATCACCATCTCCAAGGAAGGAGATATAAACACATGGGTATGGGCACTCCCCTTGGCAACTGCCAAGCTTGGGGGAGTGCTCCGGTATCGTATCACCATCACACTTCTATCTTTACCATTTTTCTTAGTTCGATCCTTTTGGTAATATCTTGATCTAGTAGAATAAAGTTTTAGTATGATCTAGTTTTGAGTTTTGCCTTATGATCTTTCTATGTAATCGAGTCCATGAGCTATATATAATAAAGATTAGTGTTTAGTCAAGGGCATGGTTATCTTGCTATGATCTTGAGGGAACAAAAGAAAATATAAAAAGAAATAAAGAGATCATGTGGATCTTATGGAGAGTAATGACTTCACATATAAAGAGTATGATGAATAAAAGTTTTTGAGAGTTGACAAACATAGTTTTGGTCATCTTGCAATTAATAGGAAGTAATAAAGAAAGAGAGGTTTTCACATATAAATATACTATCTTGGACATCTTTTATGATTGTGAGCACTCATTAAAATATGACATGCTAAAGAGTTGAGGTTGTACAAGGAAGATAACCTAATGGGTTATGTTTTCTTACATCTAAAATAAATTATATTGTCATGGATCATCTAACATGTTGAGCTTGCCTTTCCCTCTCATGCTAGCCAAATTCTTTGCACCAAGTAGAGATACTACTTGTGCTTCCAAATATCCTTAAACCCAGTTTTGCCATGAGAGTCCACCATATCTACCTATGGATTGAGTAAGATCCTTCAAGTAAGTTGTCATCGTTGCAAGCAATAAAAATTTCTCTCTAAATATGTATGATTTATTAGTGTGGAGAAAATAAGCTTTATACGATCTTGTGATGTGGAAGAAATAAAAGAGACGGACTGCATAATAAAGGTCCATATCACAAGTGGCAATATAAAGCGACGTTCTTTTGCATTAAGACTTTGTGCATCCAACCATAAAAGCACATGACAACCTCTGCTTCCCTCTACGAAGGGGCTATCTTTTTATTCTTGTCCTATACTTCATGCAAGAGTCACGGTGATCTTCACCTTTCCTTTTTACATTTTATCGTTTGGCAAGCACAATGTGTTGGAAATATCCTGGTATATATAGCTAATTGGATGTGAGTTTTCATGAACTATTATTGTTGAAATTACCCTTGAGGTAAAAGGTTGGGAGGCAAAACTATAAGCCCCTATCTTTCTCTATGTCCGATTAAAACTTCATAACCATAAATATCGCGTGAGTGTTAGCAATTGTGAAAGACTAAATGATGGTTGAGTATGTGGACTTGCTGAAAAGCTCTTATTGACTCTTTCTGATGTTATGATAAATTGCAATTGCCTCAATGACTGAGATTACAGTTTGTTGGTTCTCAATGAAGTTTCTGATTCATACTTGAAATTGTGACTGAATTATTACTATAGTATAAGAGATCATATGACAATATATATATATATATATATGTTGCTCTTCTAAGAATGAT